>NC_088306.1:22520024-22867184 GCF_032854445.1 Liolophura sinensis
GGGGACGTCACTCGCAGCCTCGTCACCGTCTCTCTCCTTGTGTCCTCACGACCAGAATTTCAAACTTTCATCATTAAAACTCATACCTGCCCAAAGTTTAGACATTTTCCATCTTTTTAATACCAAGCATGTACCTGTACTCCAAAAACGGCAGGCTGGCAGCCAAAAAAGACTTTACACCCTAATATACACAGAAAAACGGAAGTTGTAATGCGAGTCTGTGTCCTTCTGGTTTGTAACAAACCGGACCAAGGCTGTGTACTTCTTTGCTTTTACCTGTAGTACGTCACATTTGTCAGTGTATATGTGCTCATAAAGTAATGACATACTACACAAGCACTACAGCATTACAGCTAAAAAGACATCCATGTCTTCTTACCACAATTTAGACCTCTTTGTGTATCTCCACAGAATATCTCATTGATTGATAGACCTAAATATTTACACATTCGCCATTGTGTTAGACTGGTATCAGTTGATTAAGGCATCAATTCACTTATTAATTTTCAATTCGTGATCAAAAGTTTTATTTGTTTGTAGTTGTGTTCTTCCTGACGTTTATTGCTAATAAAGTTAATCGTTTGAAAAAGATTGATCTGGAAGAACAATTCATCATGGTAAGTCTTACTAATAATTATTTTGAAGAACGCTGCCTTCAAACGCTACAAACTGGAGTTGTTGCCTTGGGCATTCTTGTCCTGTATGCCGGTTTACATTAGGTAGTTTGCAGTGTACTTGTGAAAATGGATTTCCTTTTTCAACATGAGAGCACACTCCATTTAAAAATCTGATACAGTTGCCGTAATAGTCTGTCAAAGAGTTTTTAGCTGTTACCTGTCACCTGTAATTACCTGGCATATTCGTTTCCAAATCAATAAGTATACTGTCACACATGTTCCATACGTTTTCGTTTATCGATTTAAAGAAAGCGCAGATGTCGATCGATTATTTTTATGGCCGTATTGGAAGGAGTTTACTAGTATGTAGTATAAGAGTTCAAAATGCTACTGCTATAGCCTTGACATGCATATATTTGACAACAGCAGATAACTGTATCGAGTTTTTTAATGGGGTACCCTCTAAACTTGATTTGTGACCTTCCCTGGTAAAACATTACACCATTCTCGGACTATGATATTAGTCCTGGATATAATTAATGACTAGAAATGTACACGAATATGTAGACCAAAGATAGCTGTCTTCATGTGCATGAAACACCAATGTGTAATAAAACACCAATGACATTAGGTCACTGCCATCTCCACACCAGCTTACAATAATTCCAATCGTCGCCATCTTGCCTTACTTTGCACAGGCGTACGGCGGTCTGCGCGGGGCTGTGTGCTTTTCATTGGTTGATCTGCTGGAACCGGCCAATATCCCTCACAGAGACATGTTTGTTACAACAACTCTTGTGGTTATCTTCTTCACGGTTTTCGTACAGGTAAATGGTAGCTTCGTATCACTTTTATAGTGCTTGTGTACAACCTCGTACATATGTAAGGGGGTACACTGTTTACTTGCCCCACCCTTTATGTTGAGAGGAAATATGTCTTTATTTAATGGATTCGTGTTTTACTCTGCATTTTTGAGTGTTTCATTTATGCTGTAGCAGTCAATTTTTGTGCGTGGAATAAGCGAGACCTGGATTCGAACACGCGACCTCATTGGTCCGATGAGCCAAAGGGAAAAAGAAGTATATGAACTGCCTGTGGTATAAAATTTCGCATCTTTCTCAGTTTTGATTACGGTCTGTTTTTTTCTACATTCTTTCTAGGGTATCTCCATCAAACCGCTGGTGAAATTTTTCCGAATCCGGCTTAAAGAAAGAAAGGTTTTATGTATCTACGAGGAAATCAATGTTCACGTGAGCTATTTGTACTCCTTATAACGCATGTGCCCCTCTCTAAACGCTTGCTTTACATCACTGCCACCACTAGACAAGCTTGACAGTTGGAGCCTGCGACACATGTACGCTTGGCCTCACCACTGGTATCCTTGAGCGGAACTACTTAATCAGAATTCATTATTAAAATCGTGTCAGGTGTTGGTTTAGAATCATCTTGTCCATATTTTAAATGAAGGAAATGTGTGTGTATAACGTATTATTATAAACAAAGGCTGAAAGAGAGTTTCTGAGTGTTCTGACATCACTTCCTGCCTGATCACCGTCACGCCATGCCTACCTCGGCGTTGTTTAAGGTTTATGTACAAAATTTGCTAGTGCATGGTGGCAGTGATGTAAAGTGAAGGTAGAGAGTGACCCATGCGCTGCAAGGAGTACGACGTAAACTATGACCGTAAAAGATATATCGACAATCTTCCCAGTGGTTAGTTGTTTCACTGGAAAATTTCAACCGTATATATACAGAAACCTGCATGGAAATTTATTTACTGGTAAAAGCCGTACAGTTCCAGTATACACATTATGAGAGATGGGTTAAGCAGTCTGATTTAATGGATGCAAACCGAACTAACATTTAGTAAGTAACCAGGAACATAAAACTACTAGGTTATTATTGATACACTCCAGTCTAGGGCAGATATGTTTTTTTGTCATAAATTTTAGTGTATCTCATTTTTAGGGGCCACTTTCACAAAGCTACATAAGTCACTTTTCATAACTTTTTTCATAAAAGACTTTGCCTAGATTATAATGCCATAAGGCGACGTCATTGACGGGAATAGTTACGAAAAATTAATTTACGAAGTTTTGTGAAAGTGGCCCCTGTACCTTTGACAACTAATAAAGAATCATTAATTAACCACTATGGGTTTGTAACGTGTAGATGAACCACTTTGTTACAAATTTCCAATCCCTTGCGCTGGAAAACTGAGCTTTAATGACGCTTTCATCCCACTGGTCAGGTAACAGATCACGTGATGGCTGGCATAGAAGAAGTGCTTGGGAGAAAAGGCCAATACTTTTGGAGGGTAAGTTATGTGTTTCATCTCCATCCACTTTGTTTCACCCGAAAGATTTCCATGACATGCCTACACTAAAAAAAGACTGCTCTGTGAGTGCAGTGGAAATGACTAATTGTTTTTTTTTTGTTGTTGTCACTTTTCAAGACAGTCTCACAGTGACAGACAAATCCCGAGTTTATGTTTTATTTCTTGTTTATTTATATTTTATTTATAACTGAACAATTTTGTCCCTTTTACGGCTGAAAACTTGCAAAAGTAGTACTCACAGTTTCGCCAGAATTGAATGAAATCTGTATCATAAGAGGTCAGACTTTACACTGGTTCATGTGTCATGAGAGGTCAGACTTTACACTGGTTCATGTGTCATGAGAGGTCAGACTTTACACTGGTTCATGTATCATGAGAGGTCAGACTTTACACTGGTTCATGTATCATAAGAGGTCAGACTGCACACTGGTTCATGTATCATGAGAGGTCAGACTTTACACTGGTTCATGTATCATGAGAGGTCAGACTTTACACTGGTTCATGTGTCATGAGAGGTCAAGCTTTACACTGGTTCATGTATCATGAGATGTCAGACTTTACACTGGTTACTTAGATTGAAATCGTCATCACATATACTAAAGGTATCTTGCTTTGTGCGTTTTCTTCTTGTGGGTCTTTCAGGAAATACTGGAGTATTACGACGACAAATACCTGAGGAATGTTTTTCAGAGGACGCCGAGTAAAACAGATGAACGAATTATGGAAACCTTTGAGAAAATAGCTCTGAGGTGATTGTTGGACAAATGTACAGTTATTTCTAATAAAAATTACCGCATTCGTAATTGCAGTGAAATAACAACAGTGAATGGATTTCGTATATAGCCTGCATACTGAATTTTAGCTGTATCCGTATTTTAGGTGTTGGAATTCCATCAGTGTATATACTAGAGAGAAAATCTTAGTAATCATAGACTCATAATCAGTTTCCTCAAAAAGAAAATAGTCCCATTCCGTGATGTCTTTAATAAGACAAGACTCAAAATTCGGTCTCCTGAAATAGGAGCAGAGGCTTTTTGGGTGTCATAAAGGAGAAAATATTCCTATTCCGTGATGTCTTTAATAAGACAAGACTCAAAATTCGGTCTCCTGAAATAGGAGCAGAGGCTTTTTGGGTGTCATAAAGGAGAAAATATTCCTATTCCGTAATGTCTTTAATAAGACAAGACTCAAAATTCGCTCTCCTGAAATAGGAGCAGAGGCTTTTTGGGTGTCATAAAGGAGAAAATATTCCTATCCCATTTCCTGATCAAGAAATACACACAGTTTGGTCTCTTAAAACAGAAAATACTCCTTGGTACAACTTCTTGATATAAATCGCCTTTGCATGTATAATAAATTTATTGTAATGTAAATTTGTTGTTTATATCCAAAAACATGCATTTGATCTTAATTTTAATCATACCTATGAATATATTAAAATATGATTTAAATTCAGGTTGAACACATTTGTTAGCTGAAAAGACCAAATTCTAGCACAAAGATATTTATTAAACTTGTGTTATATACTCATTTAAAACATTATTGTGTTTAGGACAATATATACCAAAAGGGTGGTCCCAGATACCCACTATTCACAGATCATTTTCAAATGTCTTCTTCTCATTATGGAAAAATTGAAAAACATATTTAAGACCATATTTATAGCTACCTTTTCAATCTCTTTCATCTCAACTTCATGTAATTTCTATCTTTTCTCCAACTTTCAGAACGGTGTACAACATAAATTAATTATATGGCTGTATGCTTGGGCTTTTACATCGTGCAAACATAATTAAAAACAAACTAGATTAATTAAAAAATCTAGATAAATAAATTCGTAAAATAAATTTATTATGTAACAAGGTTGTTAATGTTGAGAATATTATAAGTTCGTCTCTCGTCTAATCCGCAGACAACACTTTGAGAACTTGTCGAACTCGAAGTTTCCGGAGAAGTACGCCAGTAGTTTGCTGCTGTTTAATGAAGACGAGCGCGGAAGGTAAATAAGCATCACTGTAATTTGTTTGTTGCAGACTTGGAATTAGCGTGTTACAGGCTTGGAATCAGTATGTTACAGGCTTGGAATTAGGGTGTTACAGGCTTGGATTCAGTATGTTACAGGCATGGAATTAGCATGTTACAGGCTTCGAATGAGCGGGTAACAAGCCTGGAATGAGCGTGTTAAAGCTTTGGAATTATCGTGTTACAGGCTTGGATTTAGTGTGTTATAGACTTGGAATCAGTATGATATATCACACGCTTGGAATCAGTATGTTATAGGCTTGGAATTGGTATATTACAGGCTTGGAATTAGTATATTATAGGCTTGGTGTTAGTATATTACAGGCTTGGTATCAGTACGTTATGGGCTTGGAATTGGTATATTACAGGCTTGGAATTAGCATATTATAGGCTTGGTGTTAGTACATTACAGGCTTGGTATCAGTACGTTATAGGCTTGGAATTGGTATATTACAGGCTTGGAATTAGTATGTTACAGGCTTGAAATTATTGTGTTATAGGCTTGAAAAAAGTATGCTACAGGCTTGGTATCAGTATGCGATAGGCATGGCAATCAGTATGTTATATACCTGAAATTAATAAGCTATAGCCTTGGAATCAGTTTTGTTATAGACTTGGAATCAGTATGCTGTAGGCTTGGAGTCAGTATGCTATAGCCTTTGAATCAGGTTGTTATAGACTTGGAATCAGTATGTTATACTGTATGCTATAGGCGTGGAATCAGTATGCTAAAGCCTTTAAATCAGGTTGTTATAGACTTGGAATCAGTATGTTATACTGTATGCTATAGGCGTGGAATCAGCATGCTATAGGCGTGGAATCAGTATGCTATAGCCTTTGGAATCAGTATACTATAGGCTTGGAATTATTATGTTATAGTCTTGAAATTCAGCTTGTTACGGGCTTTGAATTTAGTACGTTATAGGCTGATAGAATCAGTAGATTTAGGCATAAATATTGTTGGTGTATTATTCAGCTCCTTGCATGAAAACATCTCATTTTCTGAAAGATCTGACGTCATCTTCTCCAAAAGAACGGAAACTACAAGTTGGTAGTCGTCACAGGTGTTACTAGATTGTCCGCTTTATGTTTTGAGCATCCATCATTCCACATGTGGGTCTCATATTCCCCACATAATGCAATAAAACGCAATATGACGAAAAAGCATACAAGGGACAAAACTCTCTCTGTTTATAAGGCTGTTTATCCTCAAACAGGCCGTACAAGGGACAAAACTCTCTCTGTTTATAAGGTTGTTTATCCTCAAACAGGCCGTACAAGGGACAAAACTCTCTCTGTTTATAAGGCTGTTTATCCTCAAACAGGCCGTACAAGGGACAAAACTCTCTCTGTTTATAAGGTTGTTTATCCTCAAACAGGCCGTACAAGGGACAAAACTCTCTCTGTTTATAAGGCTGTTTATCCTCAAACAGGCCGAGTATGAAAGGAAACAATCCTTAGCCTATTAGTATTACATTTTATTTAATTGGGTTTTTTACAGCAGTTTAGATCTTATTTATCTCTTTTCTATATATTTATAGAGTGATGAAAATTGTTATGTTGTAGTATTTCCAGTGACATTGACGAAGATGTCAGCAGCTCTGGGGATTCGTCTTCAGAGCCTGAAACTCGTCCTGATGAAGACATAAAACCATTTGAAAGCGGTGAGATATTTATGGTTACACTTTTGGAGAACTAGACGGAATTAATGGCCCTTCGTTAACCGACACGGTTAAAACAACGACACGTTTGCTTTTGTCTGGTCCTTGACCACTGCGACGTTCTTGGAATGAAATTTTGGCTTCTTCGGCTGCGGTTTTAAGTCAGGGAGATAGTCAATTTACTGGTGTAGGCCTCTCGTTTAATACAGGCATTACGGCTTCCTGTACCGGTATATACCTGCATGATTTATTTATTTGATTTGATTATTGGTTTTCTTGCCTTTCCCAAAGTTTTATGAATAGAGAAAACCGAAGTTTCCTGGTTAAATCACGCACCTTTGGAAAGTTACCTATGAACTTTTCCGCGTGTGGCGTACCGTACACGTAGTTCGTCAAATACCTGGCTAAACAGGGTTGTTTCCGCTTAGTCCCGCATGGGTATTTCAACCTGAATGCCGATTAATACGTGAAATATCCCTGGGCAGGGCATAAAGCACCAATTATATAAACCCATAAGCCTGTCACCAATGCAGTTGCTTTGAGTTCAAGTCTCCGGTGGTATGTCGAAAGATTTGCTTCCCTCAGGCTCTGTCCGATTTCTTCCCCCCACCTCATGCTGGTCGCCGTCGTATAAGTAAAATATTCTTATGGCGCAAATCAACAATCAAATAAATACATAATCAGATGAATAAATGTTGACCATTTTCACGACTATCGAAGTTTTACCGACAGTGGCCTTAATCCCGAAGCTAAGAAATAAACAAAACATGTCCAAAGATCATTGACTCTTTATGTTCCTACTGTGCAACGATGAGATTATAATTATTAATGCATTCTTCTGTTCTCAAAGGTAAACAAGACATGATCAGACGACGATCTCGAGCTTTCAGTTTAATCCCTACCATTGTTGCTGCGGAGAAAAGACGAGAAACTCGCCCTTTCCGGCGTCAAAGTACAAAACCCGAGGCCTCGTGGGGTTCCGATGTCGGCAAGCGGAAAGGGACAAAACTCATCGGAAACCCCACCGTGGAAGACGTCCGTAAAATGTTAGCAAAGAATCCAGCGAATGTAAGTACACTCCTTCCTCGAGAAGACATTGAAACAATGGGAATGAGATAATATTTTGATTGCACTTTTTTCCTGCGATCATAAATATCTATTTAAATTTAACATATAAAGTATAATGATACCCTGTGTTCTTTTGGTGACCGCCTAACTTTGCCTTGTTTGAACAGAATACTGAATACTCGTATAAGTATTCCCAGATGAGAAAAAATTTGCTATCTTTCGAAAAGGGGTTGGTACAAAGTCAGGTGAGGAGGACATCGAATTGGCTTTAGTGTAAATGTTGACTTAATAGGGAAAAATAGAGCGGGAAATTCAGAGCGCGACTCCTTTAAAGTATACCACCTTATCAAATGCGAGACTTATTTTACAAACATTTTAAATTTTGGTATTTTTTTCCCTTTCCAGCTTTTGCACCAAGAAAGAACCAACAAGAATATAAGACGAGAAGAAGACACCGACATCTTGCAGCTTTTGCAGGAGAAACAAGCCAGGACTCGGCGAATGTCCATGTGCCTTGGCAACACCTATGACGGGATATTCCAGGGTGCACTCCTACAGAGTAGGCAACACAAGATGACTTCTTTTGACGAGGATTATCCAAAGAGGAAAAAGGGTCGCTCCCAGTCGTCCTTCACTCCTTCGGATGCAGCGAAGCTAAAAGCGAAAAGGTCGGCAGAGTTTTCCCGATCCGCCACTGTTGGATACGAGGAGGCGCCACTCCGCTCCAATACAGACGACCGGTCGCCATTACTGGAAAGGTCAAAGGGCACTTTCGGGGCGGCCGCAGTTGATCTGCATGCTGAGTCGAGAGACGAGCTGTCCAGAAGTGGAGGGGATATCGACAAGATTACCTCCCTTTCGAAATCCCCAGAGCGCAGAAGGCGGAGAGAGAAAGATCGGGTGAGAAAATGGCGACACGGGCGTATGAAGAAAGCAAATACATTTGACGTAGCGGAACCGTTACTGGAGGTCATCGGTGAATCGGAGAGCGTTCCATTGAACGTCCTGGGTGAACAATTAGGGGAGGAACAGAAGAGCTCCCCATCCACCAAAACGCGGTCAAACCCAGCTCTGTCACGCACAAGCTGTCAAGGGGAGTTAACTGGAGGTGGAGATCACGTGCTTGACATACCAGTCCGTGGTGGCTTAGGTGTTGACGGAGTTAGTTCGGTAACTAGAAATCGGTCATACGTCGATGCCGTCGCTTTGGGGGAAGAAATAGCGCCAAAAGAATCAACGGAGACGAACAAAGGTGTTTGACAGCCTTAGAAATCCATTATCAAACGCAGATACCTGGTGAAGGTCGGTGGTTCACGGTGGACAGGCCGGTTCCTCCACTCATAAACCTTATTCCGTAACACAGCCCGGAAGTGGGAGATCACGTGAGCGCCCTAGTATGGGCGAAAACAAAATGGCTACCCCATTTTCATGAAAGCCCATGTCTGCAACTCCGTCAACGACCAGTAAGGTCTAGCTGTATACAAAGACATCACCTAAACTCTAGAGAAACACCCAGACGGGATCTGGAAATGTGACAATTACATGAATACGCTTTCACTGATTTAAAATTAAACATTTACTTATGCTACCGGTATAACATTAGGAGAGGGGCTAGTTTTCTCGCCCTCTAACTTCCTCTAGCTTTCTTGTGTCTCTAGCTTCGGGAACGTCATACAGAAGGTTACACACGCGCAACCAAGATTTGCCTCCGAAATGAAGAGTGAAGGAGCACTGATGGGGTAATACTGCCACACAAATATTTTAGGTTATTGATATACTATAAATTTCTGCACTGTTATTTTGGGCCTAGTTAAAATATATTAGAATTTTGTCTGTTTTGGACAGAATTGAAAATTTTTTACCCAGTGTTCTTCCCATCCGCCTGGAGATTACCACGATAATAAAATGCTATAACTTCCAGCAATCTCAGTTCAAAAAATGGTGGTCTTGCTAGTAAGATTTGTTGATATGTTTTAGAGAAAAATGCAAGCTGCATGTGGTGGTATGGCATTGTACCACGCGAAAGTTAGGGGATATATATATTTGAGGTTGAAGTTGACAAATTTACTACATAAATTGTAAGGAAAATCGATGCGCCCTTGTAATCAGGATGCACAAGTTTCCCTGCTACAACGCAAGCGCTCTACTCTGGAATCAGGACTCCATTAGCACGCCTGTTTCTCTGGAGGGAATGTAGGCCCTAATTCTGTGTATTTTAGGGTGTTAAGTCTTTTTTCCCTGCCAGACTGCCATTTTTGGTGTAGGCCTACTGGTGCATGCTTCGTATCAAAATGATGGAAATTGTCTAAGCTTGGAGCAGGAATGCGTTATAATGAGGAAAGTTTGAAATTCTGGGCAAAAGAACTCAAGGAGACAGGTGGTCATGAGACTGAAAGTGACGTCCCCTTGACGTTGCTAGGCATAAAAGCTGTCGGCATAGAAAGGTCCAGATTTTGACGGTCATCCTATGTTAAGATATTTTTGGCTGCTTTCTCATAGGCTGGGCCAGATATGCACCAAATCTTATTGGCCAAGGAATGTTTGGGACTGAGCAACAGCGCTAAACATTAACATTGTCGCTTATGGAATATTAATGGGGGTCTGAGGCCTGCACTGCATGAAGAGTTCCAACAAATGGGCAATACTCAGTTAGGCATTAATACTAACTGAAAGAAAAACAGGCGTTTGTGTCCTATCTGCAAAGGATTTCAGGATCCAGATCATCTCCAAATTAAAGGTAAAGTTTTGGTGATTGGCCGAATAAAAGTCAGCAAAACCATATCCTACATGGCAGAGATAATAATTACAAATCGGACAACTTCAACACTAAATTTTTAAAATGGAATTACATGTAGTTAACATAATATTTTATTAAATTTATTTATTTATTTGATTGGTGTTGTACGCTTATACGACGGCTGCCAACATTATGGTGGGGGGGAAACCGGGCAGAGCCCGGGGGAAACACACGACCATCCACAGGTTGCTGAAGATCTTCCCAAGTACGGATGGAGAGGAGGCCAGCATGAGCTGGACTTGAACTCACTGCGACCGCATTGGTGACAGCATCGGGTCATTTTATTAAATGCAGTTTATAGATTTACACAGGGTAAATACTGTGCCTAGGGTACATTTAGTGTGAAAATAAAGGCGTGGGGATCTCCTTTAACTACACTACACATCTGTGGAGAGGAACAAACGACACACTAAAAATATATCCCGTTAATTTTAGCAAAGCCTGTTGTTTGAGTGATGCTAGAATGAGGTCTGTTATCTTAACAGAATATTCTGTCATATTCAACATAAGATCCTGTCATAGTGTAAGCTTTATGTTAAATTAATGGAATATGTGTGTTATATTTAACAGAATACATTCTAGCATCACTCAGAGAACAGACTTTCCGTTAAAATATAACAGGCTAATTTTTTGAGTGTATGTCCGTAACTGCAACACGCATGCGCGATTGCACTTTTTTGACTTAACAAACTAATTTGTAGGTGTTTAATACGCTTAGGGATTATTCGCCAGAAACGAACATGTATTTGTAAAAACAAGTATTTGTAAAATATAATATTAAATAAAAATTCTTTAAAATACACAAAAATTAGTCCTAATGGTTTGGATATCTGTAAGAATAACCGGCAAGCAAGGGACCGGCTTCATGATTTATTTTATTTATTTATTTGATTGGTGTTTTACGCCGTACTCAAGAATATTTCACTTATACGACGGCGGCCAGTATTTTGGTGGGAGGAAACCAGGCAGAGCCCGGGGAAAACTCATGATCATCCGCAGGTTGCTGTCTGACTTTTCCACGTACGGCCGGAGAATAAGCGGCTCCATGAAGATTACCTAGTGTTAAGTCATCATTAGCTAAGTGCACTTTATATCTCTACAACATACGTTGCCATGGTAATTAAGGCCTTACTTAGTTAAGTGAGCTTCATGGAACCGGCCTTAGGGCGTTTATACAGTGAAGTACATGTACTTTTATTCCAAGTGCATACGTACGAGCACTTTTTGTTGTTTTCTCTTTACAGATATCTGATTGCTCTTACACTGACAAAACATCATGACATTCAGAACCAGCTTTTATTAGCACCCCCTTGAAAATATGCCATGTTTAATACTGACATAATTGTTATAAAATCCTGATATTCAAAGTGTAAAAAAGCTGGTAAAACTTAAGACTGGAGATTTACGACTTATTAAGTTTGGCAGACACGAGAGCTTAAGATGTGACTCAGATCAACACAGCTAGTCATACGAAACTGGTCCCTGTCGCCATACAGCTCAACTGTTGAGTTGCGTCGTGATTTCGCATACGCGAGTATTTAGGACTCAACGCAACAGTCAAGTTGAGTAGGATCACGTCGTGATTGCACACACGCAAGCACATAGGACTCGACGCCAACAGTCGAGTTGAGTACGATCGAGTCGTGATTTTACATACACGAACTCAACAGTCGAACTGAGTAGGATCGCGTCGTGATTTTGCTTTTGCGAATTCAACAGTCGAGTTGAGTCGCGTTTAATATTAAGCTCACGTATGCCGAGCCTAAGTAAAATGATGTTCTATCTATCATGGCCATATCACGCGATTCTTGTCAGAATGGCGGTTGTGTAAGTTGAACTGCTATTGTTAAGTCTTGTCACATCAGATTTGCTTAGAGATGCTTGTTTATACCTTGTAGAAATAATTCAAATTCAGTTGTTAGTTAAGTTGTTTGTATACACATCCTTTAATTCCAAACGCATGGAACAGTACGTTAAACGTTCCATTATAATGATACAAAAGAAGTGCAAAAGTCCACTGATGTAGAAAATAAAATGTGTAACATGAATTAAAAATAATTCAAAAATTGTTTATATGCTCTTCGTTGACATTGTAAATGAAATTGTCATGGCAAGTTCTTTAGAAGGCACAGCTGGGCAAACAATGTTGCAGTACATATGTAAGTATATAAATGCATATAAACGACGTATACATATATATACAAAATATCTGGCCGATTTTATCACATGGTTGTTTTCTTGTAAAAATGCGATGATATGGTAATGCTCTAATACATGGAATAACCTTTCCTTTAAGGAAATTAAGAAATCGTTAATATATGTATACCGTACTAATATGTATGTAACAAATCTGTCAAAAGATTTCTGACGCAAAGTGGCCTGTGATAACCTATTCCTTACTATCTAAGTTTAATTACAGCTATATAGTATATAAGCGTGACCAAAATTTTTCCAAAGCTGTGAACTGACCACTGTTCTATTAAAATTAATCAGTAATGTTCCCTGCACCGTAGACGTTTGAGCACGGTATGGATATTTTTTAATTTATTTATTTGATTGGTGTTTTACGCAGTACTCCAGAACAGAGACCTTTAGTTAGAAGTTAAACTACAATTAGTGTACCTATTCTAGTTTGAAATTACAACTTACAAGTTGAACTTCTAACTTCTAAGTAAAGGTTTAATAATACGGTTTAATACGGTTTCTTATACGACGGCAGCCAGCATTACGGTGGGAGGAAGAACATACGACCAGAGTTGCTGGCAGACCTTACTATGCACTTACGATGGGAGAGCCAGTGTGCATGAGCTGGACTTGAACTCACAACGACGGCAATGGTAAGTGACTCCTCGGCCATTGCGCCGCGCTGACATGCTAACCATTCGGCCACGTATGGTAGTCCATGCCAGTCATCCAGATAACAGAATGTCTTATGCACCTCTACAACCTTAAACTTAAGGTGTCACGTCTTTCATTGCCTTTGTATTTTCCTGACCAACGCCCAAAATCATTAAGAGGTGATATTTCATGAATTTCAGCCAGACAATATCCTTTTTTTTTCACTACATTACACACTGGGCGTGGTCGTCACAAAATAAAATATGCACATATTAAAAATCAGCTCTGACACCTGTCACTCAATCACCAGGTGTTTCATCTCCTTGACGCCATACTTTGTCTTGTGCTGCTCGAACAGTTCCCGAAGTTCGTTCAGATAACGATTGTGTAATGCCTCGATTTGCTCTGACGTCGGCTCTGGAGTTTTCTCAACGTCAATCGGTTTGCCCACTGTAAAGATAAAACAATGTTTAACTAATGAAATCATGGATGGAAAGAACTGACTGCTGGGCCTAATATATTGAATACCGCTCTTCATACATTCATCACCTATCGGGAGTTATTTATGCCATTGTATTGAAGCAGTAAACGTGGATATAACCGGGCTCACACCACTTTGGCGGTTTTGGAGCCAGCACCAATTCATAGCTCACTAATTCATCAATTCATTGCTGCCTGCGTTTACACGTCGACCAGTATATAAGGTTTAATTCGCCTATAGAGGATGCTAACTTGTAACTGTCACAACAGGAATGGTATACGTCTGAGCCGGCAATTGCCGGACAAAAAAGGTGGACAAAACTGAGCCGTTCTAATTTAGGCCACCTTAAATTGTTGGATCTGAAAAAGCCGTCCTAAATGGAGCCGGTTTATTGGTTTTTTTTTTCGTTTTTGTTTCACTATTGCAAACAGAGCTGGCCTTGCTCCACCATTTTTTCTTGACGTAATCTTGACTTGATGTTAAGACTTGAGTATCCATCAGGGCTCCTCTATGCACTCATAAATCTGATACGCAAGAGACTGATTCGATTATTGATTTAATTGGTGTTTCACCCCAGGATTTTACTCTCACATGGCGGCGGCCAGATTTATGGGTGGAAGAAGGCGGAATAACCGAAGTAAGCTATACACAGATCGTCTCCAGATACCTGTCAAACTTTCTGGCTAGACTGAAACACGCGACCATCCTGGTTAGATTTGGCCAGCTTTCGAATTAACAGGACAGGTGAAAACAGTAAGCACTTACCCACGGTATGGATGGGCTTTCTGTAGGGTATCAATCCGAAGGTGTAGTTAAAAATCCCCCTGCCGTGGAAAATGGGTGGAGAAAACCCGAGCATCTTTGTCAGTCTGATCTGAATGGCTTTCAACTTTGACCCTCTGGGATTGCTCATTTGTGTGAACAATTCATTCTCCCCAAAACTGAACACGGGCACGAGAGAGGCACTGCAACAGAATTGATAAAAATATATATGGCGATCATTATACACTGTATGTTGCAGGTACTGTATTGTACAAGTGTGTTATGTATGGCGATGATTATTTGCTGTGTGTTGCAAGTATGTGTTACGTACTGCTACGATTATTTGTTGTGTATTGCAAGTATGTTATGTATGGCAATGACCAGCGGAACAAACCACGACTGCCTCCACCGATTGGCTAGCTAACGTTATAAAGGTCACAATTCAGCTAGCGAGGGTTGGGTTTGAACACGCAAACAGGTACCTGACAAACATTCAGACTTAAAGCCACGACCTCACCAACGGGAGCCAGATTCAAAAAAGTAGCTTATTAATTTGTCAAGGGCATGTTGACTTTCGGATGAAGCCATTTCTCTGCTCGGCAATCGAGCGTCTCCAATGGAAATCAATTTGAAGATGTCAAAAATTTAGTTATTAATTTGTAGCCTACTTTCCAATACCCGACATCAATCATCTATACGCTGAACGCTAACCTTTAGACAACTGAGCCAGCTGGTTATATTTTGGAATGATACCAGCCAAAAATACCAAGACACATTTTTTGTTTTACTCATAGATATTAACTTTAGGTGGGGGAGGAGGGAGGGGGGGGGTCGCCTCATATGCTAAACATTTTACGTTTGCAGCTTCATGTTTTTTCAGGCCGGGCTAAGACCAGACCAACAGAAGGCCAAACCAACCTATCCCACTAATAGGGGAGTTTCAAATTGGAACTCTTTTATCGATAAAGGTAGAAATAGTCCAATTGTATCATGTGACCTATCAGATATGTTAGGCAACTATTTTTGATCACATATACTATAACATGGGCGTCAGAAAAAAGGTTCAAAAAAAGTAATTTAGACTGGATGAATGACGGAGAAAATTGAGGAGCGGAAGGTAAGGAACTAAACAACCATAAACACAACATAAAACGTTGACTACATACACATAGTCTAGACTCACCCATGTTTGAGTGCCATCTTGACGAAGCCTTTCCTGCTTTTAATTGTCAGGGTGTAGTTATCAGGGCGTGCCTCCAGGGCCTCCACGGCCCCACCCACAACCACCACGAAGGCGTTCCCTGTCCCCTTAGCTCCAGACAGGACGTAGTTCATACTGTCCTTACTCACCTCTACCATACCTGAGAAAAGAAAATAATGATATTTTCTATATATTTGATTTGTGGTTAGAATTCAGGAAACATTACTTATTTAGGCCGGTGGACTGCGGGTTTCTGGGTGGAGGAAACCACCGTCCTTCGTTGGGCTCCTGTCAATACCAATCAATAAATCAGTCAATCTATTGGCCCTCGTTGGCTCACTCGACTAAAGTGTTGCTCTCATGGGCCACACTACCAAAGGCGATTGACTGATGTTTAACGTTGTGTTCGAAAATGTTGCACTTTTATGGCTGCAGACATGCGCACACCATAATGATGGAAGACAAGTGGTATTCAAAGAACGTCAGAAAGTCCAAGCCGCCACACAAGCCTCGTCGACTGCATACTATATAATTAAAGACGAACAGCATAGAGAGTAAAATCAGAGGAGCGGCGAAAGTGTGATAGCTGACAAATGGCCACACGTAACCTGTTAAATATATACGGCCCCTTGTCAATTACCTCATTCAAGGTTTTATTCTAAGTGTTCACGTAAACTCGTAAATAATAGCAATTCACACGCCCCCTAGCAAACGTTAAGATTGCACTTCAAAGTTCAGAAATGGCATTGTGGAATCGGCCCCTACGGCCGGTTTCATGAAGCTCACTCAGTTAAATAAGCTCTTAACTATACCGTGATAACGTATGCTGTATGTATAAAGTGCACTTATCTAAGGGCAACTTAAGACTAAGTACGCTTCATGTAACTGACCTTTGCACTACTGTAGTTCGACCTATTTGCCAATCATAAACTAGTCGACGTTGCGACAATGCTATAAGGTATAAAGCCAGATAAACTCATCACAAGGTCAAATTATATAGTGGAGGAAAATCACTCGCTTGCAAATTGAAGGTCAGCTTATAATCTGGGCTATGTTATAAGACGACGTATTTTTAACCTACATTATTTAGTATGTACAGCAGGTTGCTTAGACTTATTCCACACAAATCCCTAGAGTAAAATCTCCCATTACGTAATCCGAAATGTATATCGACCGTGCATCGTGTGTACGTTATGTGACTACAGTATATATCCCTACGATTTATAATTACACTAAAATCTCATACTGTATCACTCTTCAATATTGTGATTTTCTATCTTGTCTTTGTTACGTTTTTCCAAGACTATTTCTTTACTATCCTGGGTGCACATGCACCCTCCTAAAACGCAAAGGGTTAAATGTCTGCATCAAAAAAATTAATATTCTACATTATATTCGACAGTGTTTGACATGTTGTATCATTTGAACACTCAGCTAATGCAAACTCCAAAAAAATGAATCTGTTAAATTTAACAGGAAGTCAATTGTCTGAGTGACGCTAGAATGTATCCTGTTAGTGCAGCAGATTATTCTGTTAAATATAACACAGACATTCTATTAATTCAACATAGCCATTCTATTACACTAACAGGGTATTATATCGAATGTGATAGAATATTGTGTTGTATAAACAGAATACATTCTAGCATCACTCAGACAACAGACTTTCTATTAATTTCAACAGATTAATTTTTTGAGCACATACAGTATCTGAGTGTTAATACAACATGTTAAATACTGTCGAATATAATATTTTTAACATTTATAACGGGGAAAAACAACACCTAAATGTGATAATAACGTTAAATTACGACATCTTTTAACCATTTTGACAAATGTTAAATTTCTAACACTTGAGATTTACTATTATAAATGCTTCCCCTACCTCATATCTGCCAAAATGAATTTATATATAAACTTTCAGATATAAGGGAACCTAAATCATCACCGAGTAGTGAACAAAATTAAAAAAGTTTAAATCTACAGCCTCAATTTTTGTGGGACACTGTTTTGCAAAAGAAAACCTGAAACGGGAAATCAAAATAGCTTTAAATAGCTCACACGCTGTTGATCATGTTTCAGACGCACTCGAACATGAAAATTACATTTAGTTCGGAAGAAAGAGAGTGAAAATTAAGTTGTGAATGTGATCTTCAATATTTCGACAAGAAGCCAACTGAAAATAATTTCTTCATGGGGGGTGGGGGGGGGGGGACCACCTCTTGGCACATGTACATACTGTCTTTGTGTAATAATGTTATAAATGAGAAAGTAACATATGTTTAATAAATATATTTGAACAAAAATTTGGTCTTTTCAGCTATCAAATGTAAATAACCCAGATTTTTGACCGCAACCGCATTGGTGAGAGGCTCCTGTGTCATTACGCTGCGCTAGCGAGCTAACCAACTGAGCCACGGAGCCCCCCCTCTCCCCGTCCCCCTCCATAAATTGATCATATTTATATTTTTGTTATATTCATAAATATTATCACACTTCAGATTAAATGTATGTGATTGGATATAAATAACACATTTACATGCATCACATCTTTATTTAGAATATTATTACGCAAAGACGATACACCAAGAGGTGGTCTCAAATACCCACCATACAAAATATTTTCATATACCCTTTTCTCCTGAAGGAAAAATCGAAAAAAAAAATTTTTTTAATCCACAGTTTTAACGCTTTTCATCTGATTTTAGTATCATTTTTATGTTTTCTGCTCCTTCAACATTGCAGTCTCAGCGAAGTTAACCGGTTCAGGATTCAGTTGTTCAAAAGTGTATTAAATCGGGTAATACGATGCAGTGCCTTATTACTACAAACCAAATCCAGCTCAAATCGGGTAATACTATGCAGTACCTTCTTAATACAAACCAAGTCCAGCTCATATCGGGTAATACTATGCAGTACCTTCTTAATACAAACCAAGTCCAGCTCAAATCGGGTAATACTATACAGTATTTTCTTAATACAAACCAAGTCCAGCTCATATCGGGTAATACTATGCAGTACCTTCTTAATACAAACCAAGTCCAGCTCATATCGGGTAATACTATGCAGTACTTTCTTAAGACAAACCAAGTCCAGCTCAAATCGGGTAATACTATACAGTATCTTCTTAAGACAAACCAAGTCCAGCTCATATCGGGTAAAACTATACAGTATCTTCTTAATACAAACCAAGTCCAGCTCATATCGGGTAATACTATACAGTACCTTCTTAATACAAACCAAGTCCAACTCAAATCGGGTAATACTATATAGTATCTTCTTAATACAAACCAAGTCCAGCTCAAATCGGGTAATACCATGCAGTATCTTCTTAATACAAACCAAGTCCAGCTCATATCGGGTAATACTATGCAGTACCTTCTTAAGACAAACCAAGTCCAGCTCAAATCGGGTAATACTATGCAGTACCTTCTTAATACAAACCAAGTCCAGCTCATATCGGGTAATACTATGCAGTACCTTCTTAAGACAAACCAAGTCCAGCTCAAATCGGGTAATACTATACAGTACCTTCTTAAGACAAACCAAGTCCAGCTCAAATCGGGTAATACCATGCAGTATCTTCTTAATACAAACCAAGTCCAGCTCATATCGGGTAATACTATGCAGTACCTTCTTAAGACAAACCAAGTCCAGCTCATATCGGGTAATACTATGCAGTACCTTCTTAATACAAACCAAGTCCAGCTCATATCGGGTAATACTATGCAGTACCTTCTTAAGACAAACCAAGTCCAGCTCAAATCGGGTAATACTATACAGTACCTTCTTAAGACAAACCAAGTCCAGCTCAAATCGGGTAATACTATACAGTACCTTCTTAATACAAACCAAGTCCAGCTCAAATCGGGTAATACTATGCAGTACTTTCTTAATACAAACCAAGTCCAGCTCATATCGGGTAATACTATGCAGTACCTTCTTAATACAAACCAAGTCCAGCTCATATCGGGTAATACTATGCAGTACCTTCTTAAGACAAACCAAGTCCAGCTCAAATCGGGTAATACTATACAGTACCTTCTTAAGACAAACCAAGTCCAGCTCAAATCGGGTAATACTATGCAGTACCTTCTTAAGACAAACCAAGTCCAGCTCATATCGGGTAATACTATGCAGTACCTTCTTAATACAAACCAAGTCCAGCTCATATCGGGTAATACTATGCAGTACCTTCTTAAGACAAACCAAGTCCAGCTCATATCGGGTAATACTATGCAGTACCTTCTTAATACAAACCAAGTCCAGCTCAAATCGGGTAATACTATACAGTACCTTCTTAAGACAAACCAAGTCCAGCTCATATCGGGTAATACTATGCAGTACCTTCTTAATACAAACCAAGTCCAGCACATATCGGGTAATACTATGCAGTACCTTCTTAAGACAAACCAAGTCCAGCTCATATCGGGTAATACTATGCAGTACCTTCTTAATACAAACCAAGTCCAGCTCATATCGGGTAATACTATGCAGTACCTTCTTAATACAAACCAAGTCCAGCACATATCGGGTAATACTATGCAGTACCTTCTTAAGACAAACCAAGTCCAGCTCATATCGGGTAATACTATGCAGTACCTTCTTAATACAAACCAAGTCCAGCTCAAATCGGGTAATACTATACAGTACCTTCATTATGCACACCAAGTCCAACTCAAATCAGGTAATACTATATAGTATCTTCTTAATACAAACCAAGTCCAGCTCAAATCGGGTAATACCATGCAGTACCTTCTTAATACAAACCAAGTCCAGCTCAAATCGGGTAATACTATGCAGTACCTTCATAATGCACACCAAGTCCAATTAATATTAGATAAAATATTCCTCATATACATTTGAACAAAAAAAAAAACGTTCTCTACTTGCAGGCCTTTGAATCTCACACGCTGTTAATACAGTTTTAATGACCTTCACTATTAGCATTACAGACGCGTTCGACCAAATGTAGCAATGTGTTAAAAATAGCATTCGCCAAAACTTATAACTTATACTTATTGAACAGCGCCTGTACACGTAAAAACATTTGTGTTGTATGGACACAAACTTTCCAACAAAAGTATTGTGTCATATTTGAACAACTCCATCTTGTGTTGAATTAAAAACCAGGTCTTGTCTGACTTTTATTATTTTACAACACAAATATATGTACCTCACATTTATTTAACACATGATTTTATTTAATCAATTTGCAACACGAATATGTGTACTTTCACATTTATTTAACACATGTTTGTGTTTTATTAACTTGCAACACAAATATGTGTACCTCACATTTATTTAACACATGTCTGTGTTTTATTAACTTGCAACACAAATATATGTGTGCTTCACATATATTTAACACATGTTTGTGTTAGAGTAAAATATTTCTATGTTGAATGAAACAATACAAGTTGTCGTGTTAGATTTCAACTCAGTTGTTTTTGTGTGAATAGCTAATACTGAGCATTCACTCAACGAAGCAGTATTTTGACGAAGACATGTTTTGAAAAAACAGATTTGTTTAAACAGTGCATGCATGCCTGAATATTCACGAGATTTGGTCACATTTTAACAGATTATATACCTGAAAATTCGTTAAGGGTAACAAGGTTTTGATAATTAGATCATACCTGAACAACGGCTAAACGAACAGAGGTTTTTAAAAGGATAGATTCTATACCCTATTATTCTATACTACTGAACCCTTGAGGCCTTGTACAGGGAATTCTTCCGCGGCTCTCACCGTTAAATCGTGAGGCCGTTTACGTACCTTAACGTTCGCTGAATATCTTTGTCTTTTGCATCACTACGTGGACATATTTGCTTCTCTCACGTGCTGAAGTTTGCCAGCAACTTGTCCAGTACTAATATAGCTGAACGCTGTCGCATATTTATTTAATTGGTGTTTCTCAAGAATATTTCACCTATACGATGCCGGCAAGAATTATGGAACAATTGAACAAAATGTAGCAAAATTTTGAACGTCGCCTACCTGAGCACATGAAGTAATCCCTGTGGAAGGGGAACACAAACTGGCCTGAGAGAATGGAGAGATACGGCCGGATACCCGCAAATATTTTACTAAAGCCGGTCGCTTCCGTGGCAAAGTTACAGAAGGCTCCTGCGGACATGATGCCGTGAGGGTGATAGCCAAAGATATAGTTCTTCTTCGGATCCAGTTCAGCCGTTTTCACCAAGGAAATGGGGAAATAATCCCTGAAGTAATGCCATATTTTCCAGTTCCTGGCCCAGTCAGATCTTCGGCCTCCCCGCGCAGGGGTTTTATGATCGTAAATATACCAGGCAAGGTAGGCGAGAATGATATAGTAATATGACGTGCACAGGAGAATATAAAGACTGATGCCGAGGCAGAAGAATCCAAGAAAGAGAAAGCACATGGTCCATTGGAACACAGCGAACGTCTGGAATCGCCGCTCAGCCGGGATCCACAGGGGAGCGAATTCTATCCCGAACAGCTTCATGGTTCACCTGACAAAAAAGATGAAATAATACAAGATCATGGTAATACATCGATTTTATTATTTACTGTTATGGCGGTCAGCATTATGGTCAGAGGAAACCGAGTAGAGTCCGGGGGAAACCCACGACCATCCGCAGATTGCTGACAGACATACCAGCGTACGACCGGAAATGAAGCCAGCATAACCTTGACTTGAACTCACAGCAATTGCATTGCTGAGGGGCACCACTGTCATTGTGCTGCCTCAAAGTCGGAAGACCCCGGGATCAAACTCGGGTCTCGTCATACCAAAGACGTTGTACTTGTTGCTGCCTCGCTTGGTGCTCAGCATTGAGAGGTACAGGAAACAGAACTGGTTAGCCCGGTGTGTGTATAATGTGACTGGATGAGGTGTCATGTCTAGTGTCTATCGCATGATACTTCTTTGGCAGCAGCACTTTGGCGACATCTACTCGCGCTGCTACAAGAAGACGTAGACGTACACACACCTAATGACTCCTCGTCCTTATATGACTGAAAAATTGTTATGTACGACGTTTAACCCCAATCATTCATTCATTCGTTGTGCTGCGCCAGCAAGCTAACCATGCTACCACGGAGGTCAATCTGCGTTTAACGTCCTTTCACGTCTTTCCCTCAGCATAATCCCTGGTCTATTCTCATCTTGTAGGATTCCATTAGCGGTATATATCATGGGGATATGGGGATATGGGGATAGTCCGACAGGGTTTTCTCTGACCAACCTCTGTCAGACAGGATTGGATACTATACATATACAAGTGTGTGACTGACATGAACTGCAGATCGCTCTGTCCACAAAACTACTTACCATTTGTGGGATTCAATAGGTCAAAACAGGACAAAGGCCAACTTTATACTTATATTAACTTATATCTAAGTTTTACGTAAATGCTTACACAAGTAGCGAGTTACACGCCCCTAATACCTTGGCTTCAACAGAATTATATAAAACAAGAATGCGGTGATGTTAATTGTAATTTAGTAGTCGTCAAGGGGATACCGGCGGGTTTTCTTCCCACAACAGGGCGCTAGTGTAAATTGGGACTTGCACGTCACAAGTCTTTTGTTGCGCGACCCCAAACATGTTGCGCGTAGCGGTTTCATCTGTGATGTTCCCATTGTGACATCGCGCTGTTGACCCTGCAGTGGAATGTCCAGCGTCATTGAAATGACGTAATACGTCCCACTTCGGACTTCTGCCGGTATCCCATTGTCTAGAATTTGTCTATACACACCCTATAGGATGTGTGACTTTATACATGAAAGTGTAATAATTGGTAGAAATCACGCATATATAGTCACAAATCACGCATATGTAAGCACTGTAATATACTCAGGTATTACCCGACATTATGTTATAAATCTTTCTACCTACAGGACTCTAATCTACGTGTCTTTCCCAGACAACCATGTTATCTAGAATGTCAAACTAGGTCAATCCAAGCAAATGTACAACATCACGGTTAACACATAGGCTGGACATGCTATCTTTACAAGATCCCATGTACATATACAAGACAACCTTGCCTACATGGGACACAGTTCTCTACAATACACGATGTCTTTATAAGTTTCCTACGCTCTTGCAAGGTATCTAAACAGATATGTGTAATGCTTAATCCATTGGCGAGACAACCAGATAGAAAATATCACAGACGGAGATTGTATAAATGTACGTAAGATACAGTGTATCTTGAATGTGCCAAACTCGGGTCCAAGCTGGTTGATCATTGTTCCCTTGAATTTAATATGTAAAACGCTTATCATAATAATATGGGAATGCGGACGTATTATATATTGTGGATATCGAATTTATTTAAGTAATGCTGGTGATCTTTTGATTTGTACCTTCTAACAACATTTCTAGAAGTTTCTATGTGGCCGATGATTTGGAAAAGATGTTAAAATATATATGGGGCTAGTTTGTCATCCATATACAATGTGTTCAAATTAGTATATTAGGACAAGCTTTCTTAGTTAAAATGAGGCAAGGCCTGGCAAACTTTAATTTAATCAGCTAGGATGTTCAACAGAACGCTACGGGTATTGGCAGAAGACGATGGCTGGGTGAATAGTGTTTGGGGAGCCAGAGCGCAGCCAGGCACGCTGTGCTCCCCAAGTACCCCACCCCGACCATTCAACCCCACCCTGTAAAAAGGGGCGTGACCGACGGAACTCTCAGATTAACTCGTGGTTCTGATCTGGCTTACAGACTGTAGGTTTCTTGTATATACTTGCATTTGCACGCATTCAATTATAACTACAGCATGCATGTGTATGGTACAATCATGTACACAATTAAAAGCCCAAAGTCCATGCATGTATTTCTGAACACAGTACAAAGTCCGAACTGCATGTTCAGTGACAGTGACAACAAAACAGGATCCAGCCTTAAAACCACAGTTTTTAGGGGTGGGGAGTGCCGACGGAATTGTCAGTGGGTCAATGCTCACCTTCCAAAGGCCTGATAAATATATATATATGGTCAAGCGGGCATAGTAGAAAAATGACAACGGAAAAAGGTGGATAGCTATACATAGGGTATCGACAGCAGTTTTGTTTTCATTATTCCGTCCACATTCCTGATAAAATACTGCTAAAAAGTGCCATAAAGTTTGTCAACACTTACTTAACAAGTAAGCCGATATGATATACTGACAAGAATTAAGTCTCGAAACGTCTGTTGTTTATATATATATAGGCCTATATATACCATTCACCTAGAATATATAGTGTACTCTTATATCGCAGCCAATACCCAAAGGATACACATGCTTACTCCATGCCAGCAGCTAAAAGTAGATGCTGCATCCTGATGTTTTATAGTGTACGCACGAGCTCTCGATAGTAGCTATGGTGGTTTAGAGCTTGTATGCTTGTATACAAATAGTTAACAGTGAGAACATCAACACGTAGGCCTACGCTTCAGCTCTGTTTACTACAGGGTCTTCATTCAATGCTTTGCTATATATATCTCATAGTAAATGTGTCCAACAAATTAACTTAAATTATGCCAACATTCAACAGGCTATATGTCATTACAAGAGGTGTGCATGTACTTCATTCATGTATAAAGATCGTTCACATACCTATACGTTACACCACTCCGATGTTTCTCCCTGCAAACGTGTCCGCCCACGTACCCGGTCCTCTCCGACAATTATAGGGACCGTCTCACTGACCAGGCCTTCTTCAGGGATAGTGTACACGACGGTCGTACGAAGGTATACCGAGCACACAATAACCTATTTCACAGGTCACCGTGATCTGGACTAGACTACAACACAGACTGCGATGTAGTCCTACCGCAGAAAAGTACGCCCGTTTAATGCACACGTGTGCCTCTTTTCCATGCGAGTTTCGCACGCGCCTCTACACTCTTTCAAATGTTAACTATACATACCTTTAATAAATGTTATCACTTAGCTAATGCTGGAAGAGAAAAACAATTTATTTTGTTTGGTGCACTCTATATGAAGTGTTACAACACCTAAAAATGTTGTAATCCATACCATTAATTGTCTAATGTAAAATTAACATTTTAATGTGGTGTGCAGTATGTGTATGAATGTTTGCTTGGGGTTTAACGTCGTACTTAACAATTTTTCAGTCGGCGAGGAGTAATTAGGAGTGTGTACATATATTGTGGCAGGGAGAGTCCATGCTGTCAAAGTGCTGTCGCCGAAGTATTATGCCGAAGACACAAGACATGACACTCCACCCATTATACTGACACCGGGCCAACCAGTGATATTTCCTTGCTTTACCCTCTCAGTGCTGAGCGCCAAGCGAGGCAGCAATAAGTACTGTTTTTGTTGTCCATGGAATGATCCCACGCTTTTTTTATCCCTGGATCTTCCTGCTTCGAGGCAGACTCTCCAACCATTAGGCGTTAACAATCTCTCAATATAGCATTATGTAACAGCTTACAAACAATTGTTACGCTGCGTAGCAAATTCTAATGTGCATACTCACGTACATTTTACAGCATTTAAAACGTTGTGTTATATTAGCACTTACAAAATGTTGAATTTAACATTTGCATTTTAATAATTCAACAAATGCCAGTTTAAGAGTGCACACGAGTGTTTTGATCTGTTTTGTCTTGGATACAATATACCGTGTTTTGTTTTGTCTCGGACACAATGGCCCACGTTTGTTTTCTTTCGTTCTGGAAACAATATCCGAGGTTTTGCTTTTTGTCTGGTATACAATATCCCAGGGTTTGCCTTACAATTTCGCCCACACAAGTGCATTTTTACAGGCAAATAAATGGCACAAAATATTGTTGTTAATGCTGAAACTTAAAACTTTCCAGTAGAATATCATCCCATGTTCAAAGCAAACCTCAATAATCAATAGAACTCTCAGATTCAGGAAAAATGGGCAAGTTAGTCATGAAAATTAGTCATGACCGAAATTTATGATCATTTAGGATATTTTTTGTAGAATACAATACTAGCATCCCGGATTTTATTTTCTTTACTTCAGGATACATTATCCCAGGCTCGGTTTTGTTTTCTCTGGAATACTATATCCCAGGTTTGGTTTCCTTTATCGGGGATATTTCATACAATGTTTCATTTTCTTTTGTTTATGATAAAATGTCCCAGGTTTTAATTTGCCTAGAATACAACATCCCAGATATTGTTTTGTTTTGTTTAGAATAGAATATCCCAGGTTTTGTTTTGTTTGAGATACAATGTCCAAGTTTTGTTTTCTTTTGTTTGGGATACAATGTCCCAGGTTTTGCTTTCTTTGGGTTAGGACACAATATCCCAGGTTTTAATTCCTTTTCTTTAGGATACATCATCCCAGGTCTGGTTTTGTTTTGTCTGGAATGCCGATAATACGGGTTTGGTTTTCTTTATTGGGGCTACATCGTACAATGTTTCATTTTCTTTCGTTTATGAAAAAATGTCTCAGGTTTTGATTTGTTTTGTTTAAAATAAAATATCTCAGGTATTGTTTTCTTTTGTTTGGAATATACAATGTCCCAGGTTTTCTTCTGTTTTGATAACAATATCCAAGGTTTTGTTTGGGATATCATATCCCAGTTTTTCGAACAGAAATTGCTAATAATTGTATGCTCGAAACATTCAACTCTTCAGTCTTGTTCTAAATAAGTCTAAGTTTACATACAAATGTACACGCACACAGACCCATTATAGCTATCTTCAGTCAAATGTGGCCAAGTTAATTATTACTTTGATTAGTGCACATCGTCCCTAAAGAATATATTTGACAGCCGTCTGCTTTAAAGATGGGGACGAAATCGGACAGAGCCGCAACAGGAGAAACAAGGCTCCGCACCTCCTAATGAGAAACTTCCTGACTTAAAGCCACAACCGAGCTAATCTGGATTTGAGTCTTTATGTGATCGACCTCACTGATGAAGGGTTTGTGGATTTCCATTCGGCAGAGCACATACGGAGTAGGCCGTATTATTCGAACACCCGAGAATACATGTAATACGAGGCTAGTCTACATTATAAAGCTGTATAAACCCACAGATTCTACCACAGACTGTGACACACATTTAAATCTAACAAATCTGATTAGCACGGCAGCAGAGATATGCCGTAGGACCTGTGATAAGTGAAGGCCTATATATATATATACATCTTGATCGCCCTATACGTGTTATCGTGTCTTATCCCAGATCACAGACAGCTAGTGATAATTATACATTGAATGACCCAAAATGCCCGAAATTCTACACTCTCGATCCCCAAAATCAGAATTGCGCATACATGATTCTTGTGACCTATACAGGCTTACACTAAAGCCTAACTGATGAAAGACATGTGGCATTCAACCACAATAATACCATGCAAACGGTCCTGTAATAAACAGACGGCTTACTTGTCAACAAGGCCGGACACACGATGATAGCAAACATGAAGAGGAGGAGGAAAAGACAAATGAAGCTATTGCTGCGTGTCTGGCATCTGAACTCCCACATTATGCAGAAAAACATACACACGAGCAGTTTTAAGTCATCACGGCAGCATCAGAGACTTGAGGGTGAAGAGGAAAAACTTTCACACAAAAGAGAAGGGCAGCCAAAAAGTTCAAGGAAAAATCAACACAGATCATTGACAACCGAAAATTGGATAGACTGAATCCCCAGTCCACAGCTACCAGTCAAAGTATTACGAAACCTCACTTGTCAGAGCCTTTAATAAAGAAGTTAAGAAAGAACCTCAGTGACAACCGCAAATTGTTGACGACCTGTAACACGGAGAAATGAAAACTCACTTCGGAGGTAGATAATCTTCAGAAGATCTTGTCAGTTTCCAGCGACAGATGTGAAGCACAGGCAAAGCAAATTTAGTCTTTGCAACAGCAAACAAAAGACATGAAACCCGACTACAGTGATCATCTTGTGTCTCTAGAATACGCTTTAATCTTGTTAGAGGATACCGTTGAAGTTCCCTTCTTTGATGAAGACAAGAAAGTCTACTGTCCCCAATGTATAGAATGTGTCAAGGGCCATACTGATAACAATGTCCCCAATCACAGAATTTCCTCTGTGATGACTGTCCAGTCAAACTGGTTAGGAATCAACCAAACAGAATTCCTAGTAATATTCTGGGCACACTAGAACGAAGCTCTCTTAACGTTAAGACCACGTAACTACCATGACAACCAGTACTGTAGACATTACGTCGCCATAGTAGTTACGTGCTCTTAACGTTAAGAGGGCTTCGTGCAAGTGGGCCCTGGTCGATAACTCGGTCCAGTCTTTTCTTAGTGAAGAGAGCACCACGATTTATACCGATGAGACGAGAAAATTTGCAATATCCTACAACACATATATTACAACCACTGTTGATTTAAGTGTATATTTGCAGCAAGCAAACGCTTCAGTAAATTGGGAGATCAAAACAGTGCCTGCTTTGGCCCATTCCAAGACTACTGTCAAAGCAAGGGGCCGGTGAGGTATGTAAGGTTCAGAGGCATCCCCATCAACACTGTGTGTCTTCTGGCACAGATAACATGTTATCACGATGATCGCATTATTCAATTTCTAGAAGATGTCAATGAAGCGCAGAATAACTTGCAGCGAGATGTGTTAATTGACACCACTTAAGGCTTCTCTAATTACAGCCGGGTGCAAGGTACTAGGGCTGATCTCCAAGTTGATCACAGTCCCTTTGTGGCATGTTGGAATCGGAAACAAATGTCCTAGACCTAGACCTAATCCCCAAATGTCCTAGACCTAGACCTAATCCCCAAATGTCCTAGACCTAGGCTTAATCCCCAAATGTCCTAGACCTAATTTACTTGATTACTTTTAGCAGATATCAGGAGATGCATCCACTTTTTTAAGTGGAATAAAGTATCCATTTCCTTACAGTGAAATTATGGATGTTAAAGTCTGGCCAGAACTTTTAAGCTCAACATAAAATCAGAAAGATGGTAGGCTATTATGTCAGGATACACACCCGTCTTGGTTTTTCTTGGGAAAGACTGGGGACATTGAACGGTACCAGAAACATGGGTTAACTGAGGTAACAAACTGAAGGTCGCACAAATGAGCTTGAGTGGGATAAGTTAGGATGGGGGAACCACTAGAGCATACACTTGAAGAGGGTGTTTGGGATGGTAAAGTCATATCTGTTATGCCCTACTTACTACATTGAAAGGTACACCATTGTGTTTGAAGGTGATGGAGGCATGTACACCTACAGACTATTGGATGATTCCAAAGATGGTGACCTACACATTCTCTCCCCAGGGAACAGTGGAGAAGGGTACATCAATACCAAGAAAAAAGAGTTGCGCTTGGTTGGAGCTTCAGTTCATTACTTGTGACAGAACTTGTATTACAGTTCGACTTCATGCTTTACTCATAGATAATCAGGAGTGTTCCAGGTTTTTTTATTTCAACATGTGATTATGTGAAAGACCATTACGAATAAAAGAGACTGCAACAAGCACAATTTTCCTAAGCTTTGTAATTGCTGGCTTCATCTCCGGCAGTACGTGGGAAGGCCTGGAAGCAACCTGCACATAGTCGTGTGTTTCCCCGAACTATGCCAGGGTTCCTCTCACCATAATGCTGAGCGTGTCGTATAGGTGAAATTTTCGGCGTAAAACACCAGTCAACGCAATCGATGAATTTCCACCGTTTGTTCGCAAGAGATATTATTTATCTAGAAATAAACATTTTTGTTTTAATATTTTTGACATCCTTTCTGAAGTGAGGTTACGTTTTTTTTTAGCCTTTTCTAGAAACTAGCCGGACGAGTTACTCGCCCTTGCGTGAGGCTACCGCCTCAGATATTGCCAGCAGCCTATGAAAACTGACAATTTTGTATTGATCCTGTACTCAGCATTCAGAAAATATAAGTTTTTATGAGAATGAAGTGTTTGATAAAATTGGTACGGGATTGCTGTTAGCCTAGAATGGGCACCGTACCTATCGGAAGTGACGTAGAAGGGCATCTCCGGCAAACCGGAAGTTGTGAACCTGGGTGTAAACAAACAACTAGCCAGAGAACTCGGTAAGATTTTCACATGTACACTGTTTTTAGGCACGTTTTGGCTGTTGGGGCTTGTAATTTATGCATTTCAAGGCAACAGGCTAGGGAGATATACATACACAGTTACTTCCAATAAATAAGTAATTCTTAGCCAGGAAGGCGGGGGAAAAAAGAAAAAAAAGACGGACCATCACCTCACCTATCCAATTCGGAAACTTTCCAATCCTAGCTCCAACATCTTGGCTCAAGCACTGATGCAGTGCTGGAGGTTAGACAGCATAGAGTGTAGTGGTATTCATTACGCACCTTACTGGCCCTTATCGGATTTTATACCGTCTAGCAGACTCGTGACAAATGAGAGTTACAATTACATGTTTGCAACACCAGATAACTGTTGTGAACCAGATTAGAGGCACTCTTCATGTCCCGTGTCAAGCACATATGACCAGTTGACTAAGATGTTGTACTTCCCTCCCAACTTAGCAGAAATCAGCTGGTGTAACTTTCTTTAAGTTTTTGATTTTATTGTTCACCAGGCCAAGGTATGCAGTTGAGCTTTAATACCATTGGAGACAGTAAAGATGCAGAGGTATGTGGCTGGCAACAACAATTCCAAGAAGTCCACTGACAAGAATCAGAACCGTGAGCGATTGAAAACACCTGGAAATGGCCACGGTGCAGGCAATGTGTCAAGTAATGATGGCAGCATCAGTTACAGAGACCAAGGATCTTTCAGATCTTGGGATGACTACATTCCTGTACCTAAGCTAGGCTTCATGTCAGCTGCAGCTTGCATTGCAGTCATCGCTGTTCTCTGTTTTGCTAACAGTGTCTCAGGGGAATTTGTCTTTGATGACAATGAAGCTATTCTAAATAACAAGGATCTCCTGCCAGAAACTCCTCTGTCTCTACTGTTCTCACATGATTTCTGGGGCAGGACATTAAACTCTTCCACCAGCCACAAGTCTTACCGACCATTGACTGTGATGACCTTCAGGTACTGGTACTTTACTCCCTAATGTCTTGATACTTTCATTTAACATGATTTTTTTCTCTCATTTATTTTTGGAATGAAAGGAAATGGTCCACGCAGTGCGATTTGTGAAAAAAAAGTTATGTTAAAATTTATAGGTAAAGGTTTGTACATGTCAGGATGTGTACATATATTTATATGTAATGGTTTGTACATGTCAGGATGTGTACATATATTTTGGCTTTCCTTGCAGCTGCTTTAACTGGATCTGGTGATCTATAGGCTAACATTGGATCATAAAGGAAAAGCTTTACTATACTTGTATGGGAAAGTCTAAAAAAAGCAAAAGAAAATGAATGCTTCTAAATATGAGAGGATGTACATATATGTATTTATGCTTGGGGTTTTGCCTTTTACAGTACTTAAGACTTGCCGACAAATGTGTCCTTAGGTGTTTGTTTAGTAACATGGCGAGTCTGTATATACATGTATGTATGCATGCTAAGGGTTTAGGGTCGTATTTAGCAAAATTTTTTCATTAGGTCTATGCACATATTTGGTGTCTTCTTGTGACAGGGTGAGTCCTTTGCTCTAACTTCTCAGAGCGGAGTGCTGAGTACCATTTTTAGGGTCTTTGATATGTCTCAGTTAAGACTAGGTGTGAATGGATTTTAAACATAAATATAAGCGGGAGAAATTACAGAACAGCTGTCAGATTTGTGCCACCATCAGAAGTTGCATAAAATATTTTCATGCATCTATTACATGTATATTACATGCCATTACATCAAGTTTAACAGGCCGTACGTGGGAAGGTCTGGCAGCAACCTGCGGATGGTCGTGGGTTTCCCCCGGGCTGTGCCCTGTTTCCTCCCACCATGATGCTGGCCGCCATCATATAAGTGAAATATTCTTGAATACAGCATAAAACACCAGTCAAATAAATAAATAAATAAATCTGGTTTAATGGGTGTTATGCACCAGATCTGTTCGTCATGAATACTACAGGCATTGCACAGTGTCATTTTGTTGTGATTATGTTTCATATTCAGTGTCTACACTACAATACTTCAGTGAGTCAGCAGTATAAATAATGGGAATACTGTAAATCTTCAAACTTTGCACTAAGAATGGAAGCATCATTAGACTGTGCAAATTATTTGTTTACACCCCAAAAGGCTATAGTTCTCTCAGAATGTTCAAAATATTGGTCACAGTGGTGGTTGAAAAGGTTGAAGAATTAGGGTAATTGGATTATGGGAATAACTTCTCACAATGAGACAATGAAAGTGTGATCAAACATTAAGAACAAAAATTAAGATGAGTTATCCAGTTTTTCTGTTGAACATATTTGTCTGAAAGATTCAGCGGCTATCAAAATTTATACATTTCATTTTCTCCCATGTTTTTTTTTTTCAGGATTTGACCACAATAACCTCATAAGATTTTTCCATCATTTTTTTTCAGACTGAACTATTTTCTGGCTGGAGGTCTGCACCCTTGGGGATTCCATCTCACTAATATTCTTCTGCATTCCGTCGTCTCCTTATTGTTTCTGGCTGTGTTCTCTGTTCTGATTGGCGGATACAGTCAAACACCAGGGGGTTCTTTGACATTCAAAGCGCCACGCTCATCCTTGTTCTGTGCTGTCTTATTTGCTGCTCACCCTATACACGTTGAAAGTGTAAGTTACACATACATGTATACATGTCAGAACATGTACATTTATACATGTGCATGGGTCAGAACACGCACATGTATACATGGGTCAGAACATGCACATGTATACATGGGTCAGAACATGTACATGTATACATGGGTCAGAACATGTACATGTATACATGTCAGAACATGTACATTTATACATGGGACAGAACATGTACATGTATACATGGGTCAGAACATGTACATTTATACATGGGACAGAACATGTACATGTATACATGGGTCAGAACATGTACATGTATACATGGGTCAGAACATGTACATGTATACATGTCAGAACATGTACATTTATACATGTGCATGAGTCAGAACACGCACATGTATACATGGGTCAGAACATGCACATGTATACATGGGTCAGAACATGTACATGTATACATGGGTCAGAACATGTACATGTATACATGGGACAGACCATGTACATGTATACATGGGACAGAACATGTACATGTATACATGGGACAGAACATGTACATGTATACATATGCATGGGTCAGAACATGTACATGTATACATGGGACAGAACATGTACATGTATGCATGGGACAGAACATGTACATGTATACATATGCATTGGTCAGAACATGTACATGTATACATGGGACAGAACATGTACATGTACACTGGTTCTTTAATCTTTTCATAAGAAAAACAAGCTACCCTAAAATTTTGCCCACAAAAGTGAAGTTTTAGAGGCAAAGACTGTCACAAAATATTATTTAGGTGCTGAAACTTCCAGTTTTTCAGTAGAATATCAACCCATGTTCCAAACAAACCTCAAAACACCTTTTTAAAATCAGTGCAACCCTGAGAATCAGGAAATGTGGGCCAGTTAGTTACGGACGAAATGTATGGTCATTTAGGGTATGCATTGAAGAATCAATTTTTCCTCTTTTGTAATTTGTACTGCAATTAATGTTCTGTAAAAATGCTCTTTGAGAAGTAGTGGAAGGATTCTTAACTTTTTAACATTTACTTGCACATAAATGTGGTCTATTTAAAGGATACATGAAAGGCTTTGGTTTTATTTCTTAATGGCCAGATTATCATGTTTAATTACATATAACAGTACAAACAAATTATCAACTTTCACATTGGGGGGAAAAAATGTCTTTAAAATACAGTTTTGTCTAGGCCCCAGGAAATTAAGTAGCTTGCAGCGGCAATGTCAGCGATGCTCCCTGTCTTAAAAGAACTCTATGGGGAACAGACTGAACGGCTATCACCGACTGGGGGCGGGTGTAGGGGCATTGAGGGGGCGCAAAGCTGGCCTTAAAAAGCCATTAAAAAGCCACATAGAAGTTCCTATGTACATGTCACCTTACCCACACTGTAGCTACACAGTTCACCGGGCTCGAGGCACTGCCAGGGTGTTGAGTTCCGAGCAAGATCATTGATAACATAATTTCTGAAAAAATCTCACCGTTGACGGACAATATGCATAATTTAGAGGGGTAATTAACAAGTATAAAAATATCCCCAAAATGATTTTTTTTAACAAAAAGTTCCGGGGCATAATTTTCTTCGCTTGGCATAGAAAGACAATCTTAGTTTTGTATTCATGTTTATATTAGTTTTATATTTATTTATCCTTTTCATGTATCCTTCAAGTCAACAGCCAGCAACCTGCGGTTGGTCGTGGGTTTCACCCCGGGCACTGCTACGGTTTCCACTCACCATAATGCTTTCCGCCGTCGTATAAGTGAAATATTCTTGAGTACGGCGCAAAACGCCAATCAAATAAATAAATAAATTTGTCAACCAATGCATTTATATACAGCATACCCTAATTCCTCAACCATTTCTCATATGGAAGAGCTTATGGGCCCTTTTTAGCTTATCTTTGGTGTCTAATCCACATCGGTTGGGTTGACATCACAAAAAGCATAATTTTATCAGTATACACAGGATGGTGTCATCATAATATGCTGGAATAAACATCTAGCAAACGTGAAAAAGGTTGAAGAATGACTTTCATGGCTTGTAACTGTTTTAGTATAGGGAGTGAAACATAAAAAATTTGATCTTTTATTGAACTTTGACTATATTTATAAATGCATATATCAGAAGCAGCTTTTTGTGGTCATCAAGTTGGATGTGTTTTCTGTGAACATTGCCAGGTGGCGGGAGTTGTTGGGAGAGCAGATTTGCTGTGTGCATTTTTGTTTGCTGCCTCTTTCCTCAGCTATGTGAAAGCTTGTCATTCAGGTAAGTTTACCACAAACATAATCTCCTGTAGGGGGCGCTTAAAGTGTGTGCATAAACATGCAGTGTTGTGACTGAAAATTGACAGGTGTCAGGAATCAGAGTAAAGGAAATCCTTGTGAGATTTTATGACATTTTGACCATAATTTGTTAAAACAATATAATATTTTTATTTGTGCGTTTCATTTAATTGGAGTTTTACGCTGTGCTCACAAATATTTCACTCTTACGACGATGGCCAACATTATGGTTGGAGGAAACCTTGTGGAGCCTCGCAAGGGAAACCCTCAACCACCCACAGGTTGCTGGAAGACCTTCCCAGATAAAGCCACATAAAATATAAACCTGTGACTTTGAGGGAGTAGTCTTATGTTTCCACCACCCGTAAAACTGACCTCTGTCATATAACTGACATGTTCTTCCTGATTGTATTGATGAAATCAGTAAATTTTAAAAAATATATTTTTAATTGTGACTTGTTTTGGCCTTTACCAACATTCCATTTGGGTGTGCATATATTATCCCAGTGCTTTTTATAATGCATTTTTATTTGTGAATCTCCCAAATCGCAAGTTTCTCCGTTTGATCTACAGGTACATCGTCAGTTCGACCTGAGAGTTGCTCCCCTTGTTGGTTACTCCTCAGCATGCTGCTCTGTTCTTTGTCCGTTCTATGCAAAGAGCAAGGAATCACTGTCATTGTAAGCTCAGCTGATTATGTTATGATTTCAATGTAATTCATGAATACAATCATTAGTGTGGATTTGCAGGTAGTTGTTTGATTTAGAGAGTGCATCTGCCCACATCTGCAGAACGATACATTCATGGGACAAGCAAACGCACATGTTCGTTTATGTCTATGCCAAAACATTACAGACTATGGAAACATCCCAAGGTTCAGCTTATTTATTTCTTTTCTGTATATTTTTTTTTTCCAAGTGCCTGACTCAAACGTATGTTCAAGTTTGCTTACAGTTTTATGTGTCACAAAGATTCACATAAAATGTGTGAATTTAGCTGAATTGTATAACAGACAAAGGTTACAGTGCATTCAAAATTTCCCACCGCATTTGTTTATGCCACAACAAAGGATTCATGCCTGTTCATTCTTGAAACAGATATCTAACCTATAGAAGAAAACTAAAATTTATAGAATTTTTGTGATCAGTGTTTTACATACATGTAATACATTACTGAACACTATTTCCCCAGTTTACATCTGTGAACTGAAAACTGGATTTGAACATCCATTTTCATTGATCATGGCTGCTGACCCATTCTAAACTCAAAGCTGGATTTGAACTTCCAACTTCCACTGATCAAGACTATTGACCCATTCTGAACTGTAAGCTGGATTTGAACTTCCAACGTCATCGATCATGACTGCTGACCCATTCTGAACTGAAAGCTGGATTTGAACTTCCAACTCCATTGACCATGACTGCTGACCCATTCTGAACTGAAAGCTGGATTTGAAGTGAAAGCTGGATTTGAACTTCCAACTCCATTGATCATGACTGTTTTCCCATTCTGAACAGAAAGCTGGATTTGAACTTCCAACTTCATTGATCATGACTACTGACCCATTCTGAACTGAAAGCTGGATTTGAACTTCCAACTCCATTGATCATGACTGTTGTCCCATTCTGAACTGAAAGCTGGATTTGAACTTCCAACTTCATTGAACCGGCCTGGATAGCACAGTTGGTAGAGCGTCTGCTTCGGGACCAGTAGATCCAGGATCAGTCCTTGATCGAGTCACACCTAAGACTTTAAAAAAGGAAGTTGTAACTTCCTCGCTTGGCGTTCAGCATGAAGGGGATAGTGCAATGACTGGTTGACCCGTATCAGTATAATGGCTCGGGCGGGGCGGCTTACTTGCCTTCAAAAAGTCGTCGCAGTGAAGTAGCACTAAATAAAGGAGCGGTGGAAATCCGTCCTGCAACAAGGAGGCACATTACACATACATGCACCCTAAGGATTCCTTCGTCGTCATATGACTGAAAAATTGTTGAGCACGACGTTAAACCCCAAGCACTCACTCACTCACTCACTCCAACTTCATTGATCATGACTGCTGACCCATTCTGAACTGAAAGCTGGATTTGAACTTCCAACTTCATTGATCATGACTGCTGACCCATTCTGAACTGAAAGCTGGATTTGAACTTCCAACTTCATTGATCATGACTGCTGACCCATTCTGAAGTAGCCTGACCTGTTCTGCCACTGAAAACCAGATATTATGTAAATAAAGTCTCTCCAACCAGAATACATATGTTAATTTTATACCTTTTCATTTGTTTTTATTGACTTATTTTTTTTTTTTGTCGTGTGTTTCCAGGGATTGTGCAGTGCGTATGATATTATTCAAGTTTGTCGCATCAACATTTTCACAGTTTTCACGAGAAAACAACAGGCTTCCAACAAAATGACTCCAAACAACAACAACAACATTGTGAACCCTTCCGACAGTCAGAAGGTACGTATATTAAAGTAAGGGTACTTCTGGGTGTTGGATTTACTCTATTAAAAATAGTGAAATACATGTGGAAGTCTGTGAACTGTATGGAAATGATTGGGATAGTTGAGTAGCAAACATGTAGGCCACATGTAACCTTGAATCCAGTGACACAGCCACGGGAGTTACAATTCGAAAGAAGATGCAATACATCTCCTCTGTGTGTAAAATGTTCTTTGCTTTTGATCCCTTGTTGAAGGTGTTGTTTTGTTTGAAGAAACCCTGCACTAAATATCCTCGCGAGGGGACTACGACTTATTGTATCTTGTTTTACATCGTAACTGTTGTGGCTGCACCAGTCAGTTCGGACATAGGCAGGGATGTAGATGAGGATTGGGAACTAAGTGGAGGGATAAGGATGGATATGGGGATATTGATGAAGATAAGGGATAAGGGATGGAAATTAAGGATGAGGATTGATATGGGTGTAGGAATACATTTAGGAAATGGGGATAACAGTCAAGGTGGGGGTGGAGCTTGGGTTGTAGGCATAGATGTAGACGAGGATTGAGAACTAGATGTAGATGGAGGGATGACGATGGATATGAGGATGTGGGTGGAAATGGTGGATATGGATGGAGATGGGGGATATGGATGGACATAGAGTTGTAGCTATGGATGTAGATCAGGATTTGGAGCTACATGTTGAAGGAGGGATGGAGATGGATATGGGGATATGGATGGAGATGGAGGATATGGATGGAGATGGGGGATATGGATGGAGATGGGTTTGTAGGTATGGATGTAGATAAGGATTGGGAACTACATGTTGAAGGAGGGATGAAGATGGATATGGGAATATGGATGGAGATGGAGGGTATGGATGTAGATGGGGGATATGGATGGAGATGGGGGGATATGGATGGAGATGGGGGATATGGATGGACATGGAGTTGTAGGTATGGATGTAGATAAGGATTGGGAACTACATGTTGAAGGAGGGATGAAGATGGGTATGGGGATATGGATGGAAATGGGGGATATGGATGGAGATGGAGGATATGGGTGGACATGGGTGGAGATGAGGGGAGATGGGGGATGAGGGGAGATGATGGGAGATGAGGGATAGGTAAGGAGAAGAGGGGAGATGAAGGGGGATAGGGATGGAGATGGAGTTGTAGGAATGGGTAGATGGGGATAGGGGAAAGTGATATACTTGGATGATAGGGATGAGAGGATGTGGGGAAAGGGATTCAGAAGCCATGGCATGGGCCTGATAAAGGCGCATCGTGCTCAGAAACATGCTCAAAAGTTTTGTGATCTCTATCAGGGATTCTAGTGGAATGGTAGTGGAATGCTAGAAGCCTACAGGAGGCGTGGCATTGGTGAGCTAGCGGCTTTCTTTGCTCTGAAAGGCACTGAAACTTGTTTACTCATATTTTCTTGTTATTTTCTGATCTTTTACCACACTGCGGGCTCTCCTGTAACAGACTTAACATGGTAACTCAAACCTGAAGCATGTGAATGACATCGTGATGTGGAAAACTGTATATATATTTACAACTGTTCATTTACAAATTGTTTGAAGTTTGGAATGCTGTGAATTTGATACATGTCTCAGTAGTGTGTTACCATTGCATCTTGTTTGCAGTGCAACAAAAATGTTTATACCCTAATTCCTCAATCTTTTCGCATATGAAAGAGCAACTTTCAGTGCAATTTGTGCACATTTGTAATTTGATTTAAGAGACAAAACTTGATTGGCCAATTTCAGGGCTTCACAAAAAGTATAATTTTATCAGTCAACATTGAATGGTACCTTGAGAATATGCGAGAACAAACACCTTGCAAATATGCGAATAGGTTGAATAATTACATATATATGTTATTGTGTAAATCAGTTTTGTAGCATTTATGGAGTGATGAAATAAACTGGATGTTAGCTCAGTCTTCTAAAGTGAGATGGTGGGTTTTGTATCTATGTTTGCCTGGCTACATTTGGCTCATGTTTCAGCAGTGTGTTGCTAGTTATTAACCAGGAAACAGCAGTGTCTTGTTTGCAGTGGAACAAATATCTGTATATGTATTGTGTAGATTAGTTTTGTAGTATTTATGGAGTGATGAAATAAACTGGATGTTAGCTCAGTCTTCTAAAGTGAGATGGTGGGTTTTGTATCTATGTTTGCCTGGCTACATTTGGCTCATGTTTCAACAGTGTGTTGCTAGTTATTAACCGGGAAACAGCAGTGTCTTGTTTGCAGTGGAACAAATATCTGTATGTGTATTGTGTAAATCAGTTTTTGCAGTATTTATGGAGTGATGAAATAAACTGGATGTTAGCTCAGTCTTCTAAAGTGAGATGGTGGGTTTTGTATCTATGTTTGCCTGGCTACATTTGGCTCATGTTTCAACAGTGTGTTGCTAGTTATTAACCGGGAAACAGCAGTGTCTTTTTTGCAGTGGAACAAATATCTGTATGTGTATTGTGTAAATCAGTTTTTGCAATATTTATGGAGTGATGAAATAAACTGGATGTTAGCTCAGTCTTCTAAAGTGAGATGGTGGGTTTTGTATCTATGTTTGCCTGGCTACATTTGGCTCATGTTTCAACAGTGTGTTGCTAGTTATTAACCGGGAAACAGCAGTGTCTTGTTTGCAGTGGAACAAATATCTGTATGTGTATTGTGTAAATCAGTTTTGTAGTATTTATGGAGTGATGAAATAAACTGGATGTTAGCTCAGTGTTCTAAAGTGAGATGGTGGGTTTTGTATCTATGTTTGCCTGGCTACATTTGGCTCATGTTTCAACAGTGTGTTGCTAGTTATTAACCGGGAAACAGCAGTGTCTTTTTTGCAGTGGAACAAATATCTGTATGTGTATCGTGTAGATTAGTTTTGTAGCATTTTTTGAGTGATGAAATGAACTGAATTTAAAATCTAAGGAGAGATGGGTCTGTGTGTCTTACTGTCTGTGAGTCTGTTTCACATGTAACTCTTATTCTTTTGTACTTGACAGCACATTGTACCAGAATTCACAGAGAACGATTTTTGTAAACAATTTGTATTGAATTATCAATTATATGTTCTGTATTTCACGTAAATTTAGCTTTCTTAAAGTGACACATTTTGTTACATTCTGAGTAACCCCCCCACCCCCACCCCCCACCCCGCACCTTTTAGAACCAGTTAAAGTTTGATTGAAGTTTTGTGTGAAGTTAGATTCATTTCTTATCAGAGAACTTAAGTGTTTAGCATTAAAAGTATCATTTTAATGGCTTTATGTGCTTCTGAAAGTGCCTTTGTACAGAACAGTACAGTAAATACAGTATTCTTTTCACGTAGAGCATGTGTGGGTGTTAAATGTTGAAGTGGCATGTATTCAAGCATTTGAGCTGAGGCGTGTGCTGTATTATGTTTTGTTGATTTATTTATTTATTTGATTTGTGTTTTACGCCGTACTTAAGAATATTTCACTTATACGATGGCGCCCAGCATTATAGTGGGAGGAAACCAGGCAAAGCCCGGGGGAAACTCACAACCATCCTCAGGTTGCTGACAGACCTTCCCACTTACTGCCAGAGAGGAAGCCAGCATGAATATTATGTTTTGTCTTGTATTAATGTACAGGTTTGCATTTAGGAAAACATGTGCTCAGCTTTACGCTACATTGTAATTCTTCTGCCTTTTCCACCACCTATGTGATGAACATTTTGAGTATTTCTGAGTGAACTGTGGATTGTAGAGAAATAATTTGCATGGTTTTATGATGGTTGCATCTTTCATTGACACAAACAAATCATTTTTAGTGTCATTTTCATAATAATTGTATGCGTAAATAACACTGAAAAAAAAATGCTGTAGACATCATAAAGGGTGAAGATTTACATCGTGCATCATAATATACCAGGATTGTAAAATTAGATAAAGTATGAAAATTAGGAAATTAGGTAATGCCAGATTGACTACTATTGAAAGCTGCTCTGTACCTGGGAAAAAGGTTGTTGTTCCTGATGTATTATTCGTGGTGACCTTAATTTGGAGCTTTGAACTCATTGTGAGTTCAAGCCTAGCTCATGCTGGCTTCCTCTCCAGTTGTACAAGGGAAGGTCTGCCAGCAACCTGCGAATGGTCATAGGTTTCCTAGACCTCTGCCCCATTTCCTCTCGCCATAATGCTGGTCACTGTTGTATAAGAGAAATATTCTTGAGTATGGCATAAACACTAGTCAAATAAATAAATAAATAAATAAATATCAAACATGTATGAACACATGTGAATAATAGGCATGATACAGTTCATAAACTCTAAAATATTACCTCATACTATGCAATTTCTTAAATTGTATGACCCTGAAAGCTTAAAAAATTGGCTGTGAAATGGCTGATTGCCATATTTTGATGACTTTAATTAAAATGCAAATATCGATGGCTGCTGTTAAAGTGCAAATTTTGTGACTGCTGTTCAAGTGCAAAGTTTGATCTGCTGTTAAAGTGCAAATATTGATGACAACACCATGTAAATTTTAGATGCACTGTTATCAATATCTGTTTTCCAGGCTTACCCTCCATGGCTGAAATCCTTGATCTTTAGGCACTGCATCTTGTTATTCACTGGAGTCATCTTATTGGTTGTTCGCTGGAGGGTCATGGGGTCAGCTCCTCCCACTTTTCAGCTGATGGACAACCCACATTCCTTTGTCAATGGCACTCTGATGAGAGTAAGTGACTTCTTCTGCTGTTTTTGATTTTGTGTTTTCAAGCAAGTAAAGCTCTACATATGTTTGTTTGACTCTCTTTTGCCATGTTTGCAAACATACTGATATGATTATTGATCTTTATGGATATTCATTTCTGTGTAGACACCTATATTCACTGTTTCTGCACCCATTTGTTTTGTTTTTTTGTTGTTGTTTTTTTTTTTGGGGGGGGGGGGAGGTTGGGGGGTGCGGATTCTCCCTGGTATCCTCCTACAATAATGCTGGCTGCAGTTGTATAAGTGAAATATTCTTGAGTACGGCGTAAGACACCAATCAAATAAATAAATAAATAAATGTGTTTTGCATCAGTGTTGGTCATTTATATTTCACCATGCACTCAGGGCATTATGGTTTCCTCCACTCCATTATGGTTTGTTCAAATAAAAACTTCAAGGGTATGGTGTTAAAAAACAATGAAATAAATAAATACTGAAAACATTCTGTAGAACAGAATAGTATGATGTACAACAAGAAAGACTGTCAAGAGTTTGATTATTATTTGCTCCTGATGTTACATCTATGAACATTGATAAAATATTTATGGTCATAAAACTGGCTATGAAGCTTGTGGCAGTTTCACTGTTTCAAACAGACAACCCAGGGCAACAGATGCCCCTGTATTTGACATTAATTAATATTATCCCTCAAAATATGAATTAATGAAATTATTCATGGTGAACTAGCCATCATACAAGCACCTGTTCATGTTTTTCTCACAGACAGTCAACTACCACTATCTCTATGCCATGAATGGCTGGCTATTGGTCAATCCATGGTGGCTCTGTTTTGATTGGTCCATGGGCTGTATTCCTGTCATCACCTCATTGGCTGATCCAAGAATCCTTGCTGCTATTGCATTCTGGGCCTTTATGGGTCTCATCATATATTCATGCTGGAAAGAAGAAGTTTCTCATCATGAACGGTGAGTTATGGGTCTTTAGCTAGAGGTATAAAGTTCTGTGATCTTGACCTTTTCACACCTGGTCATTAAATTTTATTATACCCTATTATTTAATACTGTATGTGCAAGACGTAAAATTTTGTCCATGAACAAGTTACTCATTTTGCCTGATTCTTAGAGTTTCTCCAGATTTTTTTTTTTTTTAGTTATATCCTATTGGAAAAATTGTTTTAAAATCCAATTGGAAAATTCATGTTTAATTTAAACAAACACAGCCAATAAAAGTGAAAAGATAAACAGGTTATGTGGACTACATGGTGATAACTTTAAAGATGTGAAGCTATTGTGTTTACATTATAATAAAAGACTTAAAGCAGAATAAAAGACTTACAGCATAGAGAGTAAAACCAGAACAGCGAGGACTGTGCGATGTTCTGGTGGATGGTCACACATAAAAAACAATGTGAAAAATGGTCTCTCCATCTCTTTTGGGGTTTTATTCTAACTGTTCATGAAAATGCTGTCAAACAGTAGCAATTTACACGCCTCCTAGTAGTATGGCTTAAACTTAATTTGTTAAAAAAAAAAAAAAAAAAAACTGCAGTGATGTAAATTGCAATTTATTAAGAGGTTATTGGCCTAGAGTTGCTCAAAATGCTGAGCTGTCATTCACATTTAGCATAACAATAACATGAAAACAACGGACAAGGACCAGGCCTAGGGGAGGCCATGTCTCAAGGAGGTACAGTAGTTAGGAACTGGAAATGTGAGGACAGTTGAAGTTATATTTGTGACTTTATAAGAACTGTTTTGGATTACTGTAGTTACAGGGTGTTACTGCTGGACCTAGCCTTCCTCATCATCCCCTTCCTACTAGCCACCAACCTGCTGTTCTGCGTAGTGTCAGTGTAGAGTAGCTTTGAGACTGTGTGTTACAGGGTTTTATTGCTGGGTCTAGCCTTTCAGGTCATCCCCTTCCTACCAGCTACCAACCTGCTGTTCTGCGTAGTGTCAGTGTAGAGTAGCTTTGAGACTGTGTGTTACAGGGTGTTACTGCTGGGTCTAGCCTTCCTGGTCGTCCCCTACCTACCAGCCGCCAACTTGCTGTTCTGCGTAGTGTCAGTGTAGAGTAGCTTTGAGACTCTATGTTACAGGGTGTTACTGCTGGGTCTAGCCTTCCTGGTCATCCCCTTCCTACCAGCCACCAACCTGCTGTTCCGCATAGTGTCAGAGTAGAGTAGCTTTGAGACTGTGTGTTACAGGGTGTTACTGCTGGGTCTAGCCTTCCTGGTCATTCCCTTCCTACCAGCCACCAACCTGCTGTTCCGCGTAGTGTCAGAGTAGAGTAGCTTTGAGACTGTGTGTTACAGGGTGTTACTGCTGGGTCTAGCCTTCCTGGTCATTCCCTTCCTACCAGCCACCAACCTGCTGCTCCGCGTAGTGTCAGAGTAGAGTAGCTTTGATACTCTATGTTACAGGGTGTTACTGCTGTGTCTAGCCTCCCTGGTCATCCCCTTCCTACCAGCCACCAACCTGCTGTTCTGCGTAGTGTCAGAGTAGAGTAGCTTTGAGACTGTGTGTTACAGGGTGTTACTGCTGGGCCTAGCCTTCCTGGTCATCCCCTTCCTACCAGCCACCAACCTGCTGTTCCGCGTAGTGTCAGAGTAGAGTAGCTTTGAGACTGTGTGTTACAGGGTGTTACTGCTGGGTCTAGCCTTTCAGGTCATCCCCTTCCTACCAGCTACCAACCTGCTGTTCCGCGTAGTGTCAGAGTAGAGTAGCTTTGAGACTCTATGTTACAGGGTGTTACTGCTGGGTGTAGCCTTCCTGGTCATCCCCTTCCTACCAGCCACCAACCTGCTGTTCCGCGTAGTGTCAGAGTAGAGTAGCTTTGAGACTGTGTGTTACAGGGTGTTACTGCTGGGTCTAGCCTTTCAGGTCATCCCCTTCCTACCAGCCACCAACCTGCTGTTCTGCGTAGTGTCAGTGTAGAGTAGCTTTGAGACTGTGTGTTACAGGGTGTTACTGCTGGGCCTAGCCTTCCTGGTCATCCCCTTCCTACCAGCCACCAACCTGCTTTTCCGCGTAGGGTTTGTCATCGCTGAGCGGGTTCTGTATCTCTCCACGGCCGGGTTCTGTCTGCTGATTGCCACTGGAGTTCAGCGCATGGCCAAACACTTTCCAGCCTCTATTCCAGTAAGATACATTTGTTTATGTAGTTATTTATTTGAAACATGGACCACAGCTTTTCTTGACTGCATTGCTGTTGGGAGACTGTTGAAAGTGGTGCACATCATAAAAAAAGAATAAATTGCAAGGAGGCCATACCTGTTCAAGTCTAATTCACTGAAAGGCAATAATTTGTGCTATTTTGATAAATACAGAAAACTTAATTTGATTAGCAAATATGGATTTTTTGCCAAAAATCTCAGGTGTGGCTGCTTAATCCAAGTCAGTATACCATGGGTTGCTGTGAACAAGTACACATTCCTGACCTTCTTAATGCTTGAAAATACACTACAAAATCTTAAGATTTTTAAAAATATGTACATGCATGCAAGAACTTGATGATGTAATGTTTGCACATTTTGTTGTCATTCATATCTTGATTAATGTTTTTCATTTCCAGGTTTTAAGGCTGGTATTACCTGTATTAGTGGTGATTATGATTTCACGGTGCATCCAGGTAATTGTTTTCCGGTCTCTTAGCTGCTACAATGTGAGTTAATTATTCATGAGAACAGCACAAAGTACCAATGTGTGTATGGTTAAGGCTTTCAATTTTCATCCGGCCACAAAACTGATGACGATCATATGGAATCTGGCATTAAGTTTTAAAAAGATCAATCAATCAGTCAATTTGTCCATTGTTTAATTAACTGAGATTTAATTGATGTTACAGCGCAGTGCTGAGTGGAGGAATGAGCTGGTCCTGTTCACAGCAGGGGCTAGAGTCTGTCCCCTGAATGCAAAGGTGAGTACTCAGGTGAAAATAATGCACACTTCACATACCAGTGGTCTGCAGTACTTGAAAATTCTTTTTTTAGGCTAGGTATTGTGAGAGGGAGGAAAGTGTGGGTGTCAGTGTTGGTGTCCAGTTAAGCTTTCTTGTTTTAGCTCTTGTGAAATGGGCTCTCATACATGGGTTGAAGGATAAGTTTTTTCTTTTAGCCTCTGTACATGTATAATGGGTTCTCAATCATAGATTGGGGGTTGGGCTTTTTTTACATGGATTGAAGGTTAGAGGGTTTTTTTTTTGGGCTCCCTAGTTTAAGGTATGGTGTGTAAATGCACATTCTCAGATGGCAGGTTAATCTTTTATTTGGCTCTTGTATATTGTGCTATCACACATGGATTGAAGTTTAGGCTTTTTCTTTGCAGTCTAGTCTAAGGTATGGTGTGTAAATGCACACTCTCGGATGGCAGGTTAAGCTTTTTTTTAGCTCTTGTATATTGTGCTATCACACATGGATTGAAGGTTGGGCTTTTTCTTTGCTCTCTAGTCTAAGGTATGGTGTGTAAATGCACACTCTCGGATGGCAGGTTAAGCTTGTTTTTTTAGCTCTTGTATATTATGCTATCACACATGGATTGAAGGTTAGGCTTTTTCTTTGCTCTCTAGTCTAAGGTATGGTGTGTAAATGCACACTCTCGGATGGCAGGTTAAGCTTGTTTTTTTAGCTCTTGTATATTATGCTATCACACATGGATTGAAGGTTAGGCTTTTTCTTTGCTCTCTAGTCTAAGGTATGGTGTGTAAATACACATTCTCAGATGGCAGGTTAAGCTTTTTTTTTAGCTCCTGTATATTGGCAGTCATACAAGGATCGCCAACATACAGCAATAGAAAGTTATGTTTTGTTTGGGCTTTTTTAATAATTCTTTTTTGCCTGTGTACATCTACAAGGGGCCTAAAGACGGAAGGTTGAACTGTTTTATTGGTTTTAGTTTTATAGGCTTTGTGAGTGTTTTTTAATGATTTTAATTGATAGACTTTTAGTTATAAACTTTATCAGTTATATAAACTTCAGGTTTCTGTAGTGAACACATTGTCTAGAAATTAAGCCTCCATGCAGGAGATCTTGAAGCGGCAGATTAACCAGACCTAAGCCATGTTCAGATACCATGTGGCTGTGTGCAGCATTTGGTGTCTTCAGCATGGCATTCCAGTGAGGCAGCATTGTCCATGTAAATATATTGTCATTGGATCTGGTGTGCTACAGGGAAGCACTATAAAGCGCTGATTAAAACAATGTTGAAAGCAACTTTGAAAACTAAAGACAGAAGCATATCCACTGTCAACGGTGGCTAAGATCCTCCCACCATAATGCTGGGTGCAGTTGTATAAGTGGGTGTGGCGTAAAACACCAACCAAATAAATAAAGATACATTATCATGGTGAAATCCCTTAGTGCCTCCACATCGTCACTTTATGGTATGGTGACTCTAATCAGTACATTGTAGCACTTAAACACTGAATAAATGAAAAAAATGGTTTTAGGTCATTGCTTCATTGTTGCTTTAGGTCCACTATAACATTGGTAAAGTTGTGTCAGACAGAGGTGATGAAGAGTATGCTATCCAGAAGTACCGGGAAGCCATAGAGTAAGTCATCTGCTGATATCCATACTATAACTGATACTACTTAAGCATGGCAGGGCGTTGAGTATCTAGAAAAGGTAATGGTTTCTACCTGGGCTTATGGTTTCTTTGACCCATAAACCTGAGCGGTGTCATATCAGTGGAATAGTGTAGAGTACAGCAGCACTCACACAAATAAATAACAGTGCCTTTAGGTAAATAAATCAAACCTTTGTCTAATATTTGATATATGCTACTATTGTCTAGATTCAGGATATCATCAGACTAGCGTATTTCTTCTAAATTTTGGGACTCCTGATCTGCTCATTTTAGCCAATGTAATATGTAATTGTAGCAGGAATATTGAGTTTCTTTTTACTCACATGGTGAGACCATCTAATGATCAACATACTCATATCTTTACTTTTTCAAAAGGCTGGTAAAGAAATGCAGTATTCTACTTTCAACACTGTTGAATATCTGTCCAAAAGTTTAGAAAAATTAGGGTAACAGATGAATACCCTAAGTTACCTAAAATTAAAATACAAAAGTATATTTTTTGAAGCTCATAAATGTTATAAAATACTATTTTTGATGCTGAAATTTACATATTTCGAGTAATGTATAATCCTAACTTCCCAACAAACCTGAAAACATTATTCTAAGATCAGCAGAACTGCCAGTCAGAATCGGGGGATATGAATAAGTTGGTCATGGACAAAATTTCAGGTCATTAAGGGCAGATGCGATCCAAGGTTTTAGTGTTCTCTCAAAAATTTTGACAGGTTATATCCGGAATACGACCAAGCAATGAATAACCTGGGGAACATACTGAAGGACAGGGGAGACAACCAAGAAGCTGAGAGCATACTTACCAGGGCTGTAAAAATCAGGTTAATGTCATTGTCTTTGAAAATGAAAATGTTGGTACTGAATCGTGAAAGTTTCTCTAGGTTTTAATAATGCTAACCTAAGTTCTGTAGCACAAAAAAAGCATTTCAGGCTTTGTGATCGAAATTAAACTCTTAAATACATGCTTTAAGTGGATAGATTTTAGCCCCATGCATCCATGCTGAGGTAGTGCAATATGAGCTAGGTTTGACCATCTAGCTTCATACATTTTGATTTTAAATTTTAAAGTTAAAAAATCAGGTTAGAAATACATTTTTGAAAGTAAAATGTAACTGTGACAGTATAGCTTGAGTTACCAATATGTATAGATATGAACAATGTTTGCATACAGTGAAAACCATCTGAAAATGCATTTATTTAAATGAAATGCCTGTGAATGTAATGGATGCATTTTCAAAAGTTTATCAGGGAATTGCCTGGTGAACAATCAGAACTTCTGAGTTTTACAGCCCAGTTAATGTTCTAGCTGTGCAGTCAGTCAGTCAGTTAGTCAGTCAGTCAGTCAATATTTCCTTACAGGCCAGACTTCGCTGCTGCATGGATGAACCTGGGAATTGTCCAAGCGTCTCTGAATAAATTCACTGAGGCAGAGAAAAGTTACTTCACGGCTATTTCTCACCGCAGGAAATACCCTGACTGTTACTATAATCTGGGTAACTTGGTGAGTGGGTGCATCTGTTAAGGTTTTCCTATTTTTATGCTTTATAGTTACTGTGATGGAGATGTCATGATTTTTTTTATCTGTCCTTGAGTATGTGTGAGCAGTTGTTTCAATTTACAATTACCCTTGCATTAAATTTTGAGCAGGTCTAAACTTCCCAGTATACACTATACATGTATGTGTGTTTAGATACGTGACATTCCCTATAACTACAAAGAGAGTTGGGGGTGGGGTGGCAAACATTTTTTTTATTTATAATCTTGTACCACAACTCATTTGAAACAAAAAAAATAGAAGCTATACTGCAGATTTTGGCAAAAAAAAATTCATATTTGCAAATTATCTGTATTTACCAGGAATAACTCAAATTATTGCTTTCTAATAAATATCAAAACTTGTACATGTGCCATTTATAGTGATAAAATCATTCTAAAGACTGAAAAAGTTAAACTTTAGAAAACTTTATGATTGATTTTGAATGGCAACATGCAGAGATGAGGCTGATATTTTCATTTAATGTCTAAGTATAGGAATTCATCCATATTTAAAGGCAAATTAATTTTAGCTTTGTAAGTACAAAAACATAATTTTAATGAACAGAAATATTGAATAACCTTTAATGGATGACGATCAGCACAACAATGCGACGTAATGACCCAGGAGCCTCTCACTAATGCGGTTAGGGTGAGATCAAATCCAGCTCATGCTTGCTCCCTCTCCTGCCATATGTGGGAAAGTCTGCCAACAATTTGCAGATGATCGTTTCCCACGGGCTCTGTCAGGTTTCGCCCACCCTGATATTGGCTGCAGTCATATAAGTGAAATATTCTTGAGTACGGTTTAAAACACCAATCAAATAAATAAATAAATAAATAAATAATTAAATTAATGTATGACGGCATTTTGTTGTTGTTGTTTTGTCAGTATCTGTCCATGGAGCGCCACACTGATGCCTTAATAGCCTGGAGGAATGCCACTCTGCAGAGACCTACGCACCTTAATGCCTGGAACAACATGCTGATTTTACTGGCCAATCAGAGTGAGCTTGACTTCATGATACAGTATTGAATTAGTTAGGCTGTGTTGACTCTTAGATGAATGATATTCCAACGAATCAGATGAGTGACATTCTGACCAACCATAGTAGGGATACATTCCGACCAATAAGATCCAAGAAATTCTGACCAATGGATGAGCTAGAACTGTATTAAATGCTCTTGGTAAAACAAATGCTCTGTTCGTATACTTACAATGAAAATTTTCTTTGTAACAAGTCTGATGAATAGGTGCATTTTTTGTTGCATTTCTTCACATGTAATTTCTGTCATTTGACTGTTAAATTTTCTCCTTAAAGTTCAAAAAAACAGATGTGATTTTTAGTTTTCAAATGTCCTGTCGGGTTCCTCCTACTCATTAACCTGATTGCCATCATATCAGCTAAAAATTCTTGGGAAGATTCTTAAAAACAAGTCATTCATTCAGTCAATCAATCAAATGTTCTGTCCTGTTTCTTCCATCCATAAACGTAGTCGCCATCAATCGGTCAAACACTCTTGATCACAGCCCTTAACACCAGTGATTTATTCAATTAATCAATCAGTCAGTCAGATGTCCTGTCTGGTTTCTTCCATCCATAAATGTAGTCGCCATCAATTGGTCAAACACTCTTGATCACAGCCCTTAACACCAGTGATTTATTCAATCAGTCAATCAGTCAATCAGTCAAATGTCCTGTCTGGTTTCTTCCATCCATAAACGTAGTCACCATCAATCGGTCAAACATTCTTGATCATGACCCTAAACACCAGTGATTTATTCAATCAATCAATCAATCAATCAGTCAGATGTCCTGTCCTGTTTCTTCCATCCATAAACGTAGTCACCATCAATCGGTCAAACACTCTTGATCACAGCCCTTAACACCAGTGATTTATTCAATCAATCAATCAATCAGTCAGTCAGATGTCCTGTCCTGTTTATTGCATCCATAAATATAGTCATCATCAATCGGTCAAACATTCTTGATCACGGCCCTAAACACCAGTGATTTATTCAATCAATCAATCAGATGCCCTGTTCTGTTTATTGCATCCATAAATATAGTCACCATCAATCGGTCAAACACTCTTGTGATCACTAGTGATTTATTCAATCAATCAATCAATCAGTCAGATGTCCTGTCTTGTTTATTGCATCCATAAATGTAGTCACCATCAATCGGTCAAACATTCTTGATCACAGCCCTAAACACCAGTGATTTATTCAATCAATCAATCAGATGCCCTGTTTTGTTTATTGCATCCATAAATGTAGTCACCATCAATCGGTCAAACACTCTTGATCACAGCCCTTAACACCAGTGATTTATTCAATCAATCAATCAATCAGTCAGTCAGATGTCCTGTCCTGTTTATTGCATCCATAAATATAGTCACCATCAATCGGTCAAACATTCTTGATCACGGCCCTAAACACCAGTGATTTATTCAATCAATCAATCAGATGCCCTGTTCTGTTTATTGCATCCATAAATGTAGTCACCATCAATCGGTCAAACACTCTTGATCATGACCCTAAACACCAGTGATTTATTCAATCAATCAATCAATCAATCAGTCAGATGTCCTGTCTTGTTTATTGCATCCATAAATGTAGTCACCATCAATCGGTCAAACATTCTTGATCACGGCCCTAAACACCAGTGATTTATTCAATCAATCAATCAGATGCCCTGTTCTGTTTATTGCATCCATAAATGTAGTCACCATCAATCGGTCAAACACTCTTGATCATGACCCTAAACACCAGTGATTTATTCAATCAATCAATCAATCAATCAGTCAGATGTTCTGTCCTGTTTCTTCCATCCATAAACGTAGTCACCATCATTGGGTCAAACACTCTTGATCACAGCCCTTAACACCAGTGATTTATTCAATCAATCAATCAATCAGTCAGATGCCCTGTCCTGTTTATTGCATCCATAAATGTAGTCACCATCAATCGGTCAAACATTCTTGATCACGACCCTAAACACCAGTGATTTATTCAATCAATCAATCAATCAGTCAGATGTCCTGTCCTGTTTATTACATCCATAAATGTAGTCACCATCAATCGGTCAAACACTCTTGATCACAGCCCTAAAAACCAGTGATTTATTCAATTAATAAGTCAATCAGTCAAATGTCCTCTCTGTACATTTTACCGTAGAGCGGTGGAGAGAGGCAGAGACTGTAGGGAAGGAAGCACTGCGTTTTCTACCAGACGCTTCAAGCGTCCACCTTAACATGGCAAATAACTACGGCAAGGACAAGAAGTATGAGTCCAGCGAGAAACACTTCCTCCAGGCCCTCAAGCTTGATGGGAACAACCCGTCCATTTTAACAAACCTCGGTAAGTTTGGGACACTTTAACTTGGGCATTCTTTTTTTTTTATTTCTGAACTTTTATATTTTATATTAACAATATAAAACAATATATTTATTATTTGATTGGTGTTTTACTCCGTACTCAAGAATATTTCACTTATATGATGGCGGCCAGCATTATGGTGGGTGGAAACTGGGCAGAACCCGGGGCAAACCCACGACCATCCGCAGGTTGCTGGCAGACCTAACACAATATAGCAGCTTTAGTCAACATACCATGTACAGTATTTCACCTATAGTTTGGTATGTAAAAAATGCACCTTCAAAAGACATAGAGGCCTTAAGAGACCTTACTTGTGAGGGCAACACTTAAGTTTTTCTGATAAGAAATTAATCAAGACTTCACATGTACCCTATGAGGTACAAGAATCAAGAAACACTTCCTCCAGGCCCTCAAGCGGAATGGGGGTACAGTTAAGCCATTTTAATGAACCTGGGTATAACATCCTAAAGTTAAGATTTTTTTTTTTTTTTATTGTGAATTTTACCATATTTCACCAAAAGTTTGGTATGTGAATATGCATCTTCAGAAGAGCATGAAGGCTTTAAAATAATACTTTTGTCACATTTTTTTCTGATGAATTAATTTAACTTCTCTAAATACTATTTAAATGGCATTATTGGAATCAGAATGTCAGAATCAAGCAAAATGTATCACATTTAGGTGAAATACAGTATTACTTTATTTATTTATTTATTTATTTGATTGGTGTTTTATGCTGTACTCAAGAATATTTCACTTTTACGACCAGCATTATGGTGGAAGGAAACCAGGCAGAGCCCGGGGGAAACCCACGACCATCCGCAGGTTACTGGCAGTTTTTCCCATGTACAGCCAGAGTGGAAGCCAGCATGAGTTGGACTTGAACTCACAGCAACCGCTCCTGGGTCTATTACTTTATGGATGACAGCTTCTGTATGAAGTTGGCTAATTTTATTGTTCGTGATTTGGTTTGAACATGTTGAAAACGATGTTACAACCAACATTGAAAAAGTCATCTGTAATGAACAAAAACATAGTAGTGATTCCTAAGTAATTGCTATATATGCGTTGCTATAGTTACATGTAGTAGTTGATCAGAGACAATTTAAAAAAGAAATATTGTTCAGAGGATGTTCCATGAGAACAGTGTAGTGAAACACAAAACATTACGGTAAGTCATAGGTCATATGAGTTTACTGTTATGTCAAGACAAAAGGCCATGTTGGACATTCCCTTTCAAAATGCATTCCAGGACTCAAGGAAATGTCCCAAAAAAATTTAAGAAAAGATTTAAAAATATGATTTTATATAGTCATTCTAATGCCACAATTTTCCAAGAATTATGCTCTCGTTGATTCTTATTAAATTTGTTTGATTAATTTTTTAGGATGTACTCAAGAGTATTTCGCTTTTATATAACAGCGGCCAGCATTATGGTGGGAGGAAAATGTCAATTTCTATGTTTGTATCAAAAGTTCAAACCCAGTGCTTACCATTTTGATTTGTTTTTTATCGCCACATTGTTGTATATTCAGGTGTGTTATATCATTGGTGGGACAAGCCAGCTAAAGCTGAGAAGATGTACCTCAGAGCCATAGAGCTGAACCCAGGGAAAACGGGACCTGGCAGTCCCCGGAACAACCTTGAGATGTTATACAAGCAGAAAGGCAGGGGACCATACTGATGTATGGATGGAAGAGGATGGGAGTATGTACTGTTAGTACAGGCAGAAGAGGATGGGACCATAAAGATGAACAGATTGAAAGATTGGGGGGAGTGACGGGGGTTGTACTGATGGTAGCGGCAGAAGAGGATGGGACCATAAAGATGAACAGATTGAAGGATTGGGGGGAGGGACGGGGGTTGTACTGATGGTACAGGCAGAAGAGGATGGGACCATAAAGATGAACAGATTGAAGGATTGGGGGAGGGAAGGGGGTTATACGGATGGTACAGGCAGAAGAGGATGGGACCATAAAGATGAACAGATTGAGGATGGTGGGAGCAGCAGGGCGGGAGGGGGAGATGGGTGGGGGGGTTACTGATGGTTCAGGCAGAAGAGGATGGAACCATTCAGAGGTACAGATTGAAGGATTTGGGGGAGGGACAGGGGGTTGTACTGATGGTACAGGCAGAAGAGGGTGGGACCATTCAGAGGTACAGATTGAAGGATGGGGGTGTTGTACTGATGGTACAGGCAGAAGAGGGTGGGACCATTCATAGGTACAGATTGAAGGATGGAGGTGTTGTACTGATGGTACAGGCAGAAGAGGGTGGGACCATTCAGAGGTACAGATTGAAGGATGGGGGTGTTGTACTGATGGTACAGGCAGAAGAGGGTGGGACCATTCAGAGGTACAGATTGAAGGATGGAGGTGTTGTACTGATGGTACAGGCAGAAGAGGGTGGGACCATTCAGAGGTACAGATTGAAGGATGGGGGTGTTGTACTGATGGTACAGGCAGAAGAGGGTGGGACCATTCAGAGGTACAGATTGAAGGATGGGGGTATTGTACTGATGGTACAGGCAGAAGAGGGTGGGACCATTCAGAGGTACAGCTTGAAGGATGGGGGTGTTGTACTGATGGTAGAGGCAGAAGAGGGTGGGACCATTCATAGGTACAGATTGAAGGATGGAGGTGTTGTACTGATGGTACAGGCAGAAGAGGGTGGGACCATTCATAGGTACAGATTGAAGGATGGAGGTGTTGTACTGATGGTACAGGCAGAAGAGGGTGGGACCATTTAGAGGTACATCTTGAAGGATGGGGGTGTTGTACTGATGGTACAGGCAGAAGAGGGTGGGACCATTCATAGGTACAGATTAAAGGATGGAGGTGTTGTACTGATGGTACAGGCAGAAGAGGGTGGGACCATTCATAGGTACAGAAAGAAGGACCTGACTAATCAGATGTACAGACTGAGACAGAAGGGCAACGGATTACACTACATGTATTAATAAATGTACACAAAGACAGGGGACAGTACAGATGTACAGATAAGAGACTATATCTATGTACAGAAGGAGAGAATGGGGTCATGCAGATGTAAGGATGTAGTGCAAGAGTGGGAGCTCATGTATTCTAATGAACAGGCAGACGGATGTGTAAGAGACGATAAAATAGCACAGGTAGACAGGGGACTACTCTAATTCCTAGACCTTTTCAGCCGCCTCTGCAGTCAGTATTCTGGAACATTCTGATAGAACTACAGGATGTGGAGAAATAATTGGCAGTTTTATGACACGGACACACCAATTTTGGGGATTTTCATAAATTGTATGCAAAATTCCACTGAAAAAAGTGTGTTCATGGTTGAAAAGGTTCATGATTTACGGACAGAATAACAAGAGACTATATGTAGAAGGAGAGAATGGGACTGTGCAGATGTACAGAGCAAGGATGGGACTACATGTGCTGTAATAGACAGATGTGTAAAAGATGATGAAATTGGGCAGACAGATGGATGAACAGTGAACTATACTATTGTACAGACAGAACAAAAGGGACTATACTAACATACAAGACAGAAGGGTAGGGACTGATCTGCAGTACAGGGGACCATACTAATGTAAGACAAAGGAGCGAGGGCTTAATATGTTCTTTGCACGAACATTACATATTTCTTGCTCTGGGAAACATCTTTTACAGATATCATTTTAAATATCATTTTAACCTTTTCGTTATATTGTTGATGGCATTTCGCACCATTAATCATTTATACATTTCTCTCTATACAGTTTTCTATGCAACATTCCTGGCAATAATTACGCCGCAAAAACATTCCATTTGTTGTGATGCAGTGACTGTTCTGTTAATTCCTTGGCTGTTCAGTTTTGGGTAATCAGACTGCCAGTCGAAATATGGTGTGAGCCAATCAGAAAACTTGATATTACAGGCAGTTGTCGCTGCCATATTTCGCCCCTCGGTCCAATCAGTTCGAGAGGGAGCATGCTTGGTTGGCATGTTCAATAGGCAAATATATGCACTCGGTGTGTTGATATTTTAATCACTATTCTGGTTTTATACTTAAATTTTACTTTAAAAAATTATTTTATAATAAACGTATCTTGTAATCAAAAATGGAGACAACATTATCTAAATGCTCATCAGTAAGAAAAAAGAGTCTTCTGATACAATAAGTTTTCAATCAACCCAAAAGGAATGTTAGATATATTTTTCTTCATCAAGAAAATGCCGACTTCCATTTTATGATGTTGAGTGTATTATACCAAACCTTTGCCTTACGTTACATGTACATGCATTGTGATTCTCAAATTAAGACCCTGATAAAATATGTCATGCATAAAACTTGCCAAAATCACGAACTGATGTTGTCATAAACTTTATGCTGGATTGTGTAAAGATGTTGTCATGAACTTTATGCTGGATTGTGTAAAGATGTTGTCATAAACTTTATGCTGGATTGTGTAAAGATGTTGTCATGAACTTTATGCTGGATTGTGTTTTTTTTTTCTTTTTTTAATGTTTTTCATCGGAAGATTTAAATGTGCATATGGCATGAATATTCTAATCAAAAAGATCTCTTAATAGGCATGTATATTTTTGGTATTTTCTTTATATTCTTGGCAAGATAATCAAAGGTTTTGAGAACTAAACTTTTAGCTGTTGTACTAGCAATATAATCAAATTTACTTCATGTGAATATCAAATTTTGGTTGAATTTTCAATATATATATATGTATATATGTTGCGGTCTTATTCAGTGAAATACATGTGAATTGTATGGTGCCAAATTGCATTGCTTTAAATCAACAGGATTTTTCAGGCAGATTGTGACATTACACTGTATTGGTACTCATAGCTGGAAGTTGACAAATTCCCCCAAAGTACTGGCTTGTTAAAACCAGATTGTATAGTCAACCCATAATAAATATGTAAATTAATCTCTGTTAAAATTATTTTAGTCTGGTTTAAGTAAAAATTTCAGTTGTAAAGTTTTCTACTGAGAAAGATCGAAGAATTTAAGCAAAACTTCAGTTTATTTGATGAATCCACATAAATCAAATTGTCATCCATATTGTCTCACAAACACAACAGTACTTTTTTCTACCATCGAGAGTTGGTCTTAAGTTGAGAAATTGTTTCAACCCAACCCTTACCAAGGACTTCTAATTGGTCTGGTTTTCTCTAAATCTGTGCCAGGGATGCCTTTATAGGGGCAGAAATCTACATTTATTTACATGTAGACTTACAAAGCCATTTTGTGCCTTATAGTGTCTCTCGCCTTATCTTTGTACTTTTGCCATTTTTGAAATGTTCATATGTTCCTGTTGTGACCTGCCAAATTCAACCAAATTAGTATTTAGTTTTTATATGCATTTCTATGATACATTGATGTTTTATGCAATATTGCCATATGCCTATGTTCCTTACATTGCCAGGTTACATGTATTAATTATTTACGTTTGCTGGGAAAATCTTTGAAGCTTTCAATGAAATTTGGTGAAATATTTTCCCATGTTATAGGTATTAGCTGACTGTATTTTGATTCAAGCTTTCTGACAGTGCGTTGTTTTGTATGCATAAACAGTTATACCGTGAAATGACATAAAAAATACATAACAGAAGTTCATGCTATACCGTCCATTTTATGGTACTACATATATATATATATATATATATATATATATATATATATATATATATATATAGTATTAAACAATCTACGCTTGAATATTTATTGTCTGCAAGTGCAAACCATTTATGTCACCTCTTATTGATAAAAAAAAGTTCCGCTTACATTGCATACTTGTTTTGGGTCATATATGTATATGACATAATACAGATATAGGCCTACGTATATTAGCATTAATGTTACATACATGTATAGGTATGAATAATAATTCATCTATTATTAGGAAATATTTGTACCATATTTCGAGAATAGGAAATTGTAACCAGAAAATACAACAAACATTTGTGAGCTAATAATGTCATTTAAGTCTTGTCACGTGGTGCCATTTGTAAATTCGACCGGTCGAACTCCACTTAGTCAAGTCTGATGAAAATAGGATAAGCAATATTTTTATAAACCGTGTTCACACGTTGCGATTTGTCCATTTCTGCAAATTGTATGAGATAAGCCCGGTCGCACTGTGCAGTGTATGCCTTAATATCGACCAGTCGAATTAGATTTGTCGAACGAAAACGGGACAAACGTTATCTCATACAATTTGTAGAAGCTGACACATCGCACTGTGTGAAATAAAATAGCGTTTGTCTTGTTTTCTTGCGACAAAGCGAACCGTGTTCACAGACCCGGCTTAATTGTTAGTCCAGATGTGGTTCGACTTGTCGAATTCTACGAGTCAGTTCAACAAATCACACCATATGAATGTGGCTGAAACGGTAGCGAAGAATCTAAGAGTCTCTAGTATAGGCATATAGCCGCAGTCAGCATGAACTTATGTAGTCTGTAGTAGCGGCCTTCCTACAAAGTTTGAGATATATGGTTTATGCGTGCACGAGAAAATACGAGAAGCAGAGTATTGCACTTTAATTTGGCACAACTTTTTACAACATTTGAATTGTCTATCCATCCGTACTGCCAGATGACGTTGATGTATATTATATTGTAGGATTAAGGCATAAACTTCCAAACATATCTTTTGTGTGATGTATATACGAATTCTTTGTTAACTTAATCTGGTATATACAGTATTGTAACCTATAATCCCGTAACGAGATAGGGAGCTCTTCTGAGCGGCCATGTTTTACGTCAAGTTTATATAGACTGTAGTTCTAGCCGGTGTAGAAAATAGTCCGGGGCTTTTAAACAAAGTATATACAATAGAACTGTATATCCTGTGAAGAAAGTAGTCCGGGATTTTAGAGAATTATTACGCGTTTTCATCATACCTCCAATCAGACACGTACAGTTATGTCTCCCTGTAAAGAAGATAGGTACGCAAAATCTTTATATAAACTTCAGCAATATTGATGTTATGTTTTTATTCTTTGGTATTTCGTTATTAATAAAAAAAACATTTTGTTACCGAATTTATTGTTTTGCTCTGTTTTTATTGTTTTGTTAGATGAAATGCATACACTGAAAACTTTCATTTTCATTTCTAAACACGACTTTGTACTTTGTACATTGTTCTTTATATATTTCTTTTTTCACATTCTGAAACATATAAAGTATATTCCTTCACGTTTTTGTACGTTTTTACGTTTTGTACGTTTCCCTCAAAGCCATAAACTTCTTGATCTTATATAGACATCAGCGTTAAGCGACCATACCATGCAGTCAGTCTCACTGGTACAAACTGCATGGTGCTCTATGCAGGGTTGCCATGAGTGCAGCGTCTTCTTTGCATCTTTTTGAGGTTGCTGTCTTCGTCAAAGAAAAGTTCTCGAGTTATTTCTTTATAAATACATATTTGTTTATTGAAACAGGACTGCAAAACCATCAGTGGTGACACCAACTTTTGGTTTGCGAATTTATTTATTCCATTTTTACGGTCAAACGAGATATGTGGATTGTTTTTTCATATTTTGAAGTAAAGAGGCTGTAAGATATTTTTTCTTTTTTTTTTCTTTTTGGTGACAGGAAATGGATGTCTGGAAATCGAGTAGTAACTTCTTACCCTCTGTCTGATGGAAAGCGTTCACTTAAAAGAGGATTTGGGGTGCCTGCTTGGCCGAGGTGGTTACGGTGCCAGCCCGGCGCAATAGCCAAGGAACTTCTCACCTGTCGCTGTGAGTTCAAGTCCAGCTCATGCTGTCTACCTCTCCGGCCGTATGTGGGAATGTCTGGCAACAACCTGCGGATGGTCGTTGATTTGCCTCGGGTTCTGCCCGGTTTCCTTGCACCGTAATGTTGGCCGCCGTCATACAAGTGAAATATTCTTGAGTACGTCGTAAACACCAATAAAATATATAAACTAAATAAAAGAGGACCTATATCGATATTGATCAGTGATCGCTGGTGTCAGAAAACTTGCGTACCAAGTTCAGCTTTATCGGCCTCGAACCAAAGGTTTTAAAAATGGTACTAGCGCAGCGTAACGACCCAGAAGCCTCTAACCAATGCAGTCGCTGTGAGTTCAAGTCCAGATGCTGGCTTCCTCTCCGGCCATAAGTGGGAAGGTCTGGCAACAACCTGCGGACGGTCGTGGGTCTTCCCAGGGCTCTGCACTGTTTCCTCCACCCATAATGCTGGCCGCCGTCGTATAAGTGAAATATTCTTGAGTACGGCGTAAAACACCAATCAAATAAATAAATAAAATAAATAGCTACTGCCTCGATTGGCACTAAACACTAAGACATTAGTACAATGAAACAGGACTGGCATAGACCCTGTGTTTGACTGGGTGGGTAGTCATGTCTATGTGTCTTCGGCATAATACTTCGGTGGCGTGCACAAAACATAGGGGCCTACACCAAATGACACCTCGTCGTCAGGTAACTAAAAGATTGTTAATATAATTAAAAACACACAGCAGACAGAGTAAAACCAGAACAGCATCTCTAACAGTATGCAGCGCGAGGATGCCTTTAGGTGTACGAATTCCTAATTTATTTATTTATTTATTTATTTACGCCATAGTGAAGAATATTTCATTTATACGATGGCGGCCAGCATTGTGGTGGGAGAAAACCGGGCAGAGCAAGGGGGAAACCCAAGACCATCCGTAGGTTATTTCCAAACCTTCCCACGTACGGCCGGAGATGCGAAGCCAGCAGGAGCTGGACCTGAACTCACATTGATCGCATTGGTCAGAGGCTTCTGGATCATTCCGCGTTGGCACCTAAACACCTAGGCCCGATGAATCTTAAAGCCTTCTTAGTTGGGAAATATATAGGCCTATACCGTTCTATAAAGAGCAGTTAATTGAGACAATTGACAAAAATGGGCCAGTGAAAACACGGAAGCCTGATGAAACTAGCCACGTCTGAAGGTAACCATATGGCTTCTCTTTCCACTAGTTTACCAGATATAACATGTTGGGTTTACCCGACGAACAGCCATTTCGTTTTAAGTTTTCAAGAGAAAGAATGAAAACATTATCTGTTTTATTAATTACACGTTATTACACGTTCGTAATACACATTTTATTTACACGTTTTGTACACGGTTAAAACCAGAAATATATGATTTATATACATTTTGTAATCAAACATTAGAGTTTTCATTTGTTGACCTTCTCCTAAATATTAGATCTCGTTTGTCTAAAATTCTATTGTCCATCAGATTTATTGCCTTATAGCCTTGGCTCCGCATAAACTGAATGATGTCGTTGGCCTCATCTTCCTGAAATTCCACACTGAGAATTTCTATCTCTATTAGGTTAAACGGAATGGTTTCTAAAATCTCCAGTTCTCTCCTATTCGCATCTATGGTAACAAGGTCGATGTGCCGTCTGCCAATCGCGGTTGCTATGGCAGAAAATGGAAAGCACATCACTGGGTAGCCTTCTTGGTCCTGGTCTGAAGCACTATCGGTAAATAAGTGCCCTTCTTTGATCTTTTTCTACAACGATAAAACAAAGATGGTATAAAGTATGGGTTGAAGAAATTTACAATTAGGTAACTGGTGTATGAAGAACACATCGGAATTTGCGTCAAGCGGATTTGTCTTGGTCACCTTTGTCTTTGTTGTTTTCATGTAAATAGCACAGAAGGCACTTAATAAATAAAATTGACATTCACAGCAAAACAATGCAAGAACACCGGCATATAATACTCAAAGCCACATTAAATCCAAATCAAGAAGATAAGCAGAGTGATCGCTTTTATTTATTTATTTATTTGATTTATGTTTTACGCTGTACTTAAGAATATTTCACTTCTACGACGGCGGCCAGCATTATGGTGGAAGGAAACCGGGCAGAACCCGGGGAAAAAGACGACCATCCGCTGGTTGCTGGCAGATCTTCGCACGTACGATCGCGCTTTAAAGTCCTTACACATTTTATTTGTGTGTCTGGGTGGTTAACTCTTGCTCATATGTATCTGCATGGGCAGATTAAATAAATCCTTTCACGTCTGGAATTGTTGTCATGTTTGGTGTCTTTGCATAATGTATGATTCGGTCTACCCAGGTGTCATCATGAATCTGACGGAATGGTGGCAGACGCTATTAATATGTTTGGTGTCATGTTTGGTGTCACAATGCATGATTCAGTCAGGCTTCATGCAATATAAATCTGACGGAATGGGGATCGTCGCTACACTGCGCGATTTGGTGTCGGGTCTGATGTCATTACCTGAGTCAATCTTCATGCAATATAATCGGACAAAATGGTGACAGTATCTATTGTACGTTTGGTGTCATGTTTGGTGTTATTAGCATAATGCATGATTCAGTCAGGCTTCATGCAATATAAATGAGATAGAATGGTAACAGTAGGTATTTAATGTTTGGTGTCATGCCAGGCGTCTTTCGCATAATGCATGAATCAGTCAAGCTTCACTATAAATCTGAATGGTGACAGTCGCCATCGGGAAAGTTTCCCACTTAAAGTAGTTCGGGTAAAATCTGTGTAGCCTATTGTTCGCCCCTGCCTTTGCATGCAGAGACGATTTTCTGACAGACAGCTATAATAAAAAAATAATAATCTGTTAAATTTAACAGAAAAGTCTCTTGTCTGCTGCTATGCTAGAATGTATTCTGTTGTTATAGCACGATAATGTATCATATTTAACCCAATCTAATAGAATCGTTATGTTGAATTCGCCCTAAAACACCAATCAAATAAATAAATAAATAATGTTGAATTATTAGACACAAATAGAATATGTGTGATATATTCAACAGAATAATCTGCTGCAATAACCTCATTCATACATAAATTATTGTGGTGTAACTCCACATTAACAAGCGCAACTGACATACACATCATTATATTCCCCTTTAGTTACCGCTTGGATAATCAGATAAAGGCATGACCTCCGATTAGGAAAGATTCTATACAAACAATTCGTTTGGAACATCGATTTTACTCATTATTCATTATTAGGGCAAACGCATTTTGCGAAGCGGGCATTTACATGGTATCGACCCTGTAACAAGGATAAACGTCGTTCAGTAAATGGTTTGTTTTACGGTTTATTTATCTGGAGGCATATTGTAAATATAACAGCGACCCCCCAGTACTGGCTGCTGAATGTACAATGTGAAAACGGTACACAGAAATGATGCCATTGTCATATCTGGGTCGATTATATACAGGGAGAGGTACTGTATATATACACAACGAAAATATAAACACACGAAGCAATTTATTTCGTTTTTCTTTCAGTATTAAATAAAAGTGTTAGCTCAACGATTAGGGTAGGTATTCCTTATCAATTGTGGCTTCAATTTCCACCAGATTTTCACGTTTTAGGGCAATAATCCATGAGTTATGGGAGCGTGAAAACAAAGTGGTCGGTAATCACAGTTCACAACACTCAGTACTGAGTGTGTCCACCGTTAGTGTCACAAGGAGTGGGAACTGTGATTACCGCCTACATGTGGTACAGATTTAAACACATTTCAGGTATGATCTTTACTACTGAAGCTATAAAGGAAAGGAAATCTGGGGAAAAATGAAAGAAAAGATTTTTAAACGAGAGAAAACGAAAGATTTGTAACGAGAGATACATGTATAAGCTTCTGTTGTTTTATAGGCCCTCTTGGTGGGATTTTTCGCCCTTGCAATAATTGAGTAATACCTTCCATTCTGCCCTTAAAGTGTCATCACAAAGACTGGGGCTCGTTTCACAAAAAGTTTAAAGGTTAAACTCAGTCAGCCGACCAGCATTTCTGTCTAGACTGTTTCACAACATAAGAAATTATTTGGCTATCAACTAAAGCTTTTTGTCATAGATTTTGAAAGTTGGTCCAAAATCCTTATTCACACACGAAGGTGGTTAGGAGGAAACGAATTCAGCTTTAAAAGTGTTATTAGTCCCATTTTTTGAAAGTTTATTTACTCATGTGTGAAATATAGGAAGAAATCAGCTTCTATCAGAAATGAAGGTCTTTTAAAATTCACAAATAACCAAAACGGACACGTTGTTGCTGTTTCGTTTCGACTGTGTTGTGAGAGTTATTGTCCATCATTTGCAATCTCAAGAACTAAAACGATGAAGAAATTATCGTCTTTTTTTTCTTATTTACACATTTAGTACTTTAGTTTATGTATATATTGAAGCCAAATCGAGGATTCTACCAATAAGATTTGCTGCAGAGCGGCAACACAGTCGACTGTGGTAAGCCAGCTAAGATTTAGACAGCTTTACTTTGTGAAACGGCCGGTCGATTTTTTTTTCCGTTGCCTGTTTTCCGTGGTCTGCTAAGTGATCCTTGATCGACTATCAGACCTTTGACGGCTACAGAAGTTTTGTGAAACAGGCCCCAGGAATGAACCAAATAGCTTGAACCCGAATCATAACAAGGGAGAGGTTTTTCATGGACTGATGTTCACATCTGACCAATTTTGAAGAAATACATTACGCACCTGCATGGCGAACTTCTCGTTGTTGACACAGCCGTGCAGAATGTCTGCTTTCCTATTTTTAAGAGCCAGGTCCTGTTGTTTGGCTGGGTCAGGCTCGATCAAGAGACCCGTCCATCTTAATTCCTTCTCTAAATATAGGCTTACAGAATCCTTCTCCCCATCCCCAGCCCCTATGTCGATGAAAAAGCCATTTTTCTGAAAAGGAAAGAAAGCATTTGCATTTATTATACCGCATGTCCTTTCTGTTCCCCTCATTGGATAAAACCACGTCAAGTGGGGTTTTACAATTGACGAGTCGATGCACCCAGTCACGTCGTCTGGCGACAAATGCAACGTCCCATGCTTTATTGCATTTGTTTTGGTCAAGTCTTGTGTTATACTCACGCATTGTAGTCCATTTTAGCGTTGTCTGTTATAGTCAATATGCAATGTGACTTTTGACATGAGAATGACAACATTCAAAATCCGGACAAAAAGGAAACAAGACGCTATTAAATTCAGTTTTTTGAAAAAGTCAGTTAAAATTTGAAAACCACAAAAGCATATGCATCGATAAAGTACCCAAATATAAAACATAAAAAACAATACCTTTTTATTTTTGTGATGCTGCATAAACGAGATATCGCTGTCCAATGTAAGCCAAATCGCGTTTGTTTAGAAAATCGACAGCGCCGACATGTTATGAATTTTAACGATCATGCTCGAGTTATTTCTATAAACAGAGAACGCAGCTGCTTCCGTTAACGTCACAGGAACGCTCTTTTGTCTTTTAACCATATGAGCGTGGAGCGCGAGTGACGCCACATCTTCGCTCGGGCTTCTCTGGTGCTTCGTAAGAATTCCATAATTCCAAAAGATGCTTTGATTAGTTACATGGTTACTCCACTGACGCCTCGCCAATATAAGGATTGCTGACACCATATACTTCTGCATCTTATCACTGAACAACCATGTAACGAATTTATCCTGCAAAGACCCGATGTATAGGTAAGTCGCCAGAGCAATGTGACCATTGTATTTACAACCCAACAAAGGGAGATACTCAGCAGACACATTTGACATCGTCTGCAGGACTCGAGAATATATGTGTACCCCACGTGACCGATGTTGCCCAACGAAAAGCGGAGTATTTTGTATGGTGCGGGATAAATAACGTTACATGTATCAACCACGTCAGAACAAAATTGCTCGGGCCGATAATGCTTGTTTCCAACTTTCTTACGAATCCCAAGGCTATAGCATTTGTTGTGCTTTCATTTAATTCAGTATATTGCGCAACAACCAATTAAATATACAAGAAATACACCAGGAAATGACCTTTGCACAATAAAATCGTACATTTGTATATTATGATAAACATTCGTATAACGCAGGAGCATATTGATACACGGGATATAGAAACGCTCCCCCGGAGCTCTGCTCGGTCTCCTCCCAACATAATGCTGGTCACCGTCTTATAAGTGAAATATTCTTTGGCACAGCATAAAACACTCATTAAAACAAATCCATAATCAGTTAAAGAGAATGAAGCACACACTGTGTAGCATTTGTAACAGTTGTCAGGAGTACATTTCTCCGCATATCGATCACTGGGGTAAATATATGTTGCCCTATTTCTTAACAGTTGCCATTGACGACTGCACGCGGAAAACATTTCTGTATTTTGACTTTGTCTGTATGTTCGTCGTGTTAAATTAGATCGCCACGATGGATGAACAGTTGCAATTAAAGCGCAAATGAAATACATGTTCTGATTATCGATAACTTATAAACTATCATGGTGCACGATTTATATATACTGATTCCACTCATTCGCCTAGAACATTCCATGCGTCTTTCCAATCTGGTTAAAAACTGTTGACTGCTTGTCTTTGCTTGAATCCGTCTTAATTTTGTATTTTTATACTTTTTTTTTAAATCTCTTTGGTGGTTTGTGTTGAACGTTGTTTTGGGAATTGGCTTTCCGATTATTGACCTGGAACGTCCATCTTGGTTGACAGCTGGTATACCAATGTCTATTTTGACGAAGATTTTAGTTGATGACTGGTGTACGAATGGAAGCGTTGACGCCTAGATCAAGCTATACGCATCGGTTGGATGTGACGAGCTCACGGCAAGTATATATGTGTATGTAGGCCTATTCTGATGCACCCCGAAAAGACAAATACATTTTATCTCCTGAACAATTCCTTTGAGCAAATGCAGACAAATGTGCCTATTTAATACAACATTTTACAGCAGATGGAGAGTAGACTAGATAAGCCTTTTGACGGCTGAAAATATGTGTTCATTTTAATAATGGCCGCTAAAATACCTTAACGCTACACTGATCGGAAAGCGACGCGATGATAAATGATCAATGATCAACCATTGTAAGCGGACAGGTCATCAAAAAACCTCATTGATTTGCTGATTGCTTTTCTTTGTTATGCCATCGGCTTACAACTTCATCCCCCAGGGTATAGCTATTAGCCATCGGTTCTTTTTCTAGAACAATGATAAACTGCCTTTTATGAAGTAGAAACCAGTGAGAATGCTTTTGTTTGGTTTTCGCCACGTTCAGTAGCATATAGGCTCGGCGTTTCCAGTATAAAAACATAAAAACACCGTAAATGTACCTAATACTGCGTTCGGGGGTATCCTGAGCAATTAAGGTCCTGCTAACTTCGTTCATGGGTGTAGGCCTCTTAGGCACAATAGGACGTCGTGTGTAGAACTCTGTGTCCTGTATGTCCTGGTCAGCGGGCTAGCGCAGCACAATGGCCCAGGACCTCTCGCCAAAGTGGTCGCCGTGTGTTCAAGTCCAGCTAATGCTGGCTTCCTCACAGGTCGTACGTTTGAACGTCTGCCAGCCACCTGGGGATGTCGTGGGTTTTTCCTGGGCCTCTTCCCGCTTTCCTCCGACCATAATACTGGCCGTCCCATTAGTGAAATATTCCTGAGTGATGTGTATAACACCGATAAAATAAATAAAATAAATAAATGTGGTGAAGTGAAATAAACTTACCTTCGACCCCAGCGTTTCCTCGATAAACATACTTTGCCCTCTTGAGAAATCCTTCTTTTGTACATCCTGCAAGTTATACGGCCGATCTGGCTTGGCTTTAGCTATGTATTTAAAGCGGATCAACTCGGCTAGTTTTGAACTGTTCTCATCAATTTTCTCTCCTTTGCGAAGTCTGTCTTCCAGGTCCTGGGTTGAGATGACCACTGTTGCATATCCATGTCCAACTGATCCAGCATCAAGCTTTATGGTGGACAGGGGCCCGGAACTTGGCCTGTAGGTTGACTTGAAGGTAAGGTATAACAAAACCACCACGACAATTATAAAGATGATTATCAATTTGGGTTTTACTGCGAATACCCTCATACTCATATATGTAATTTACCTTCTTTTTTTACCGGTCCGACCTTATCATATACCACACGGTCTCAATTCCTCAATCTGTGAGCTAAGAACAACGTATCAAAATCCGGTAAGTTTCATCGCCTCCTTAAACACCATCGAAGCCTTTCATCTGCAGTTTTATGCCCTACAGTGCATACTTTTTTTACGACAGCGCATAGATTTCAGTCTTTGTCATGCAGGAAATGTGTACTTGCTGCGCATTGAACGTCTGTTAACTTCAGCTGTCACTGACACGTGGCATCCACGTTTTGCCTGAAATTCCCGCATCAACGGAATGTGCTGTTTTCATTGAACATCCAGTACAACGCATTCGGCCTTGAGCACGTGGCCTAAAACACCTCGTAAAACTATGAAAAAATAGATAAAAATACAATAATACACAAGAAGAAAATCCATATCGAAACGACCATATAACCAAAATTAATTTAGTCATCTGTACGAACGTTCACCACATGTCAACTATTTCATTTGTCTTCTGAATATCAAAATCTTAATAAATAACTTGCGCATTTAAAACTGTTGACAGCTTTCTCTATAAGACTCCGTCCTATATATTTAATTTCTTACTATAATACTTTCTTAAATTATGGATGGTTTGTGTTGATGGTTGCATTGGAAATTGCTGTTGCTATTCATGGCCTGGAACGCCCATTATGGTTGAGGACTGTATATCGGAATATCGTTTATACGACACCTGTAGATTTATTAAGCGGTCAAATAGCATGTCTGTAGAAGTTAAATGGTGTAGAAGCCGTTGTGTGAATGAGCTGTCACCGATGAGCAGAGGATATTGAAATGCTCCGTTCAATGACTTGATCAGACATACATGCTCAGATCAAGGAACAATCGACATAATGTATTGTCTGGAATATTGGAAAACAGTAAGCCTGCTCAGTAAACAGTCTATATCTTTAGTAAATGCTGGCATAAATACCACTAAAACGAGTGATTATAGGCCTATTTATGTTTGCATACATGTCGCATTATTTGACTTACCATATTCATGTTCTACAATCTCATTACCTCGTTTAGAGATAATGATTTATGTGGAGAAATGTACATATAGAAACTGTGCTTCAAGATTGTCAACACTTCGGGTTTTATCTGCTAGCGGACGTACCTTTAGCTTGTATAGGTCTATGTGTGCACTTAGCTCTCATGATCACCTGTACTGGCCCATGGATTCAGGACAGGCTGATAAAATCTAACATGGACGGCTCTTCAGTGAGCATTCATCAGGTAAATATTTTATTAGCAAGCGGTGAAGAGTTAAAGAAAACCTGACTATGGGTTGGTCTTGTTTAGTGTACGCCCTTCATGACGAACTTTAAATACATCGCTGCTGATACCTGGAGAAAAGGAAAGTCAAAGGGCCTACTGTGAACTCTCGTTGGACTAGATTCGTTTCTCGGAACATCACAAAAGATTTCTGTTTGGTCGTGCGCCTTTGAGCGCTTGGGTATACCGGCACATGCAGCAAATCCCTTAGATATACAAAAAATATTTGGTCGTGTGCCTTGGGCCTTCATATACCGGCAAAACAAATCCCCTATATGCCTATCGGCGTAAACAGACTGTCCTAGTATAACAAACTGTGAGATGGTACACAGGCGATAACAACGATAACATCGTCTTTAATCCATGTATGTTTCAAGACAATACCAGCTCAGAGTGATACGGTGAATCGTGGTTCTTGGATAGGTGTGCGTGGTCAAGGTTGGTGAGATTTAACAGCTTAAAGGGTTGACCGCTCCGGCCATATACAATGGTCAGTGGATAATGCATGCTGTATTGTCCATTTTAGCACCGAGACAGGTACATGGTAAAGCCCTTCGCCTATGCCTGCTACAGCGCGCCGTCAAAATGGGAGCTTTGAACAGAGGTTAACTTGTCGCCCCTGTGCCTATAGTGCATCCTGCTGTGCGCCATTGAACATCTAGAAAGTGTATATGCCCCAGAACAGATAACGAGACAGTAAGAGATGTCTGAATGCACAATAAGACACAGGTCAGATCAGGGACTGAACTCTTCAAACTGCAACTTTTAAAGAGCAAAACTTAAAGAACACATGGTAAATAATACATAACTCTGGAAGTTTTGTGAAACCGGAAACCTATTCTACATGGTTTGTCACTGCTCTAGTTTTACTCTCTATGCGGTTGCCTGCTGCATTGTAGGCCGTATACTGTCTATTATCCTCATGCACTCGCTGGTGGTTGTGTAAACTAACTACATTTACTATAATGCCGTTTGGCCGCTGTCTTGATGACGTATCGTTTGTCTGTTACCTGTGGCAGGCCATATATCGTGTGACGTGTAGTCAGGGTTTTACAAGCGGCAATATTTATTAAAGGGGATCCGATCGACCGGTTCAGATAAACATTAGTTAAAAAATATATTCATCCCTGATATATGTTTTCACCGAAAAAATCATAATCACCCCTATAGGAGGATGTTTCGTAAAAGAAGTGCAACCAAAATATCTGTCCTATACCAATCCGTAAAAAAAAAACCGTCAGTATAATTTGTCTTTTAAAAGTATTGTGAAATCGGTATTACTATTTCATTTCATTTGATTTCTGATTGATATCTTACACCGTAAAATAACAATACGACGGCGACCAGTATTATAAAATATTAGTATTTAATGGTATCAAAAAATCAAGACGGCGTCCAATGTTATGTATGGTGAGAGCTATTTTACTTCACTGTTTGTTACTGGATATTATTTATTAAGAACTATATATAAACTAGATGGGATCTTACATGAAAAGTCTGGAAAAATGGCCTTGATCCCCCCGCATCGCCCCATCCTTCAGGTTTTCATCGTGATCCTATCCCTTGATAAATATTGTTATGTCACTTATATATAACATGTTATTTGTATAATACTATATTAAATCGTTATATTGATACTTAAGCGGCGAAAACTATAAACAGACTACTACAGGTAAGGACCAATGCGTCATGCAAACGCTGAATGTTTCACGTTTTAGATCTCTGCGAAGACTGATTATCAGTTATAAATCCTGTCCCATAAAACATCCAGACTGATGGATGAAATCTTATATGTCTGGAATATATGAACAGGTTTACTACATTAGTTACATATATAGTCCTATATGTGACAAATGGTTTTAACTGTTGACAGTTCTAAACACCATGGCCAAACACATGCCGATACGTTAGACCTACCCTTTTCCACACGTGGACGCCCTTCGATTCATAAAAAGCCTTATTATCTTTTAAGTGTGTGAAGGGCTAAATGAAATGCCCCCAAGTGAATGGCTTCACACATGAAGGTATATGCCTGGCTTGGGTAAATGTGTTCTTTGGCGCACAGACAACGATATATAACTATGTTTTTGTTTTTATGGCACTCAGACTACACTCAGACACGGCACTCAGACTACACTCAGACTACACTCAGACACGGCATTAATCTGTGATTATCATAAATCATGTTTCATAAACCATCCCAACTGATGCATGAAAACTTATGTCTGGATGATTTTAACAACTATAATCTACATGTGCTTCAAGCTTCACATATGCATTCAGGTATTTTTTTTATATTAAGTATACTCTTGAATGCATGCGCACTTTTTTTCTTCTTATGGCACGCTATATTTGTTATACAGCTTAGCAGCGACTATTCAAACACGCCTATATCCTACCTGTGCGGCCTTAAAGTTTGGGTGCAGAATCTATGTTAGCTCTATTAAATACAACTGAAGGTACCACAAAATTAAGCTTAACTCACCTGTATCTCTAATTTCCTACATACGGCTGGATCTCAAAATGTCTGCGCTACGCCCTTAAGCTTCTCGGTCATTCAAGATTCTTTATAGCCTTTGCAAATGTTCGCAGTCTTTTGAATGTGGTTAAAGCGCCCAAAATAACCCGTGACGATTTGTATTACAATTTAAACGTGGTATGTATACATGAGCTCACATCTGTCCTATATATACACTTCCGCTTTTAGGTAACATACGTGCGAAGGATAATAAGACCGCTATTTATATGAGGGTTAGGCCTACGTTACTTAATACAACTTTGATCAACCAGCCCCTGATAATTAAATATCCATTTGAACTAGGCCTACCAGTCTAGACACTTTTGAACAACCGTTTCGATCAAACAGTCGTTGAAAGCATACTTATGAACAATACTCAATTTTAGAATAATGATGCCGTTTGATTGAACTTCACACTGACAGGCGATACACTTTTGAACAATAATGTGAGAATGGTAACACATTTTGAACACACAGCCACTGATGATACACTTTTGAACAATACTGCCAAACTGGTAACGCCGTCTGAACAAACAGACAATGATAATACACTTTTGAACAACAGTTTGAGAATGAAAAAACCGTTTGAACAAACAGACATTTATAATACACTTTAGAACAATTCTTTGAGGATGATAAAACCGTTTAGATGCATAGACATTGATAATACACTTTTATACAATGCTTTGAGAATGATAAAACCGTTTGAACTCAGACACTGATGATAAACTTTTAAACAATAGCCTACCGTGCCATGGGAATGATTAAACCTTTCGAACAAACAGTCACAGATAATACACTTTTGAGCAAAACGTGTTGATCTTTCTGGAAGTGAAATTACGTCCATCTGGTCATATGCCTCCTCCCTTCCATGTAAATGTATATCTAGATTCCAAAACTAGATTCTAACCGCACAGCATTATACTTACATGCAGGTAAGTTGTACACAGTAGGACTAACGGGTTCACCATCAAAGAAGCATGTGCGGCAACCACCTTATTTTAGAAGAGGGTCAGCAGGCTAACGCTTGCATGCGGGAGTGTCCTTACTCAGGTACATTCCCAGCCATCAAGCATGGAGCTAAGATGTACATACCGGTACCGTTGTTTTCACACCTATGAAGTTGTAGGCGCTGTTCACCTTAGAATATATCGCCCGTCTATTAGTTACCTGTTTAGGTCTACTGAACGTAAAAACCCACGTGTCCATACTTGTATGCATTCCAAAACCCACGAATGCTCCATCACCTGATGGACGCTAAAAAAAACAAACACACTAGGTTGTTGTAAGTGTCTTACCCGACCGGTGACAGGTGACATTCGCGTCAGCAGTGAGACCATATACACATGACAGTATGTGCACCTGCATGTATACCACCTACTGACAGCAATATACACGCGCTCAGGTGGACTACAAATAACCTACCTTATACATCACAGGCACGATTCTCCTTCAGTCGAGCCTGACCTGGTATTCAGTCTCCTTCAGACCGGCAGACCGCGCATGGGAGTTATAATTGGAATGCCTCGGTGGTTAGGCGCACATACACAATACTCTCAGAAGAATGGATATTAAAAATTCAATCCTTAAGAAATCGATCGGTTCGAGCACTGCCAGCGTATTCGTTAGGACTGGAGTATATAGCCTAGGGCCGCAATGTACACAGAGTTACGTACTGCAACGCAATGACCCGGGAGCCTCTCACCAATGCAGCCACTCTGAGTTCAAGTCTAGCTCTTTCTGGCTTCCTCTCCGATCGTACGCGGGAAGGTCTGACAGCAGCCTGTGGACCCATGGTCGTGGATTTCACCCGTGTTCTTCCCGCTTTCCTCTCACCATAATCCTGGTCGTCGTCGTATTAGTGAAATATTCTTGAGTACAGCGTAAAACAGCAATCAAATAAATAAACGTGTTGATCCTGCAGTATGGACTCAACATATAGATGCTATTCAATACCCTTTCATATACAGGGAAAAAAGTTGACTGATGTCCAGAGTAGGTGTTAGGGAAAACAGAGAACCCTCTGTTTTCAATACATCGTTCTATTCCAACTGAAGTCTCGATCTTTTGTTCTCTGTTTACAGTTGTAACCGACAAATCACTGGGCTTATTATAGAAACTGCCCATATAGTTGTAGGGGATTTCCTATGTAGAGAAAATTTTATGCAAAACTTTATGGAGAAGGGTTTTGCGGGCATCCCCTTCCATAAACTTTAGGTCTATGTGCATATGTTACTTACTTGATTGGTTTTATTTATTTATTTGATTGGGGTTTTACGCCGCACTCAAGAATATTTCACTTATACAATGGTGGTTAGCTAACATTAAGGTGGGAGGAAAACGGGCAGAGCCTTGGGAAAACCCACGACCATCCGCAAGTTCTTACGTGATTGGTGCTGAACGCCGTGCTTACTTTTTTCACTTTTACGACGCCATTCAGGTTTTTGGATTGACAAAACCTGAGTAAACTAATGCTCCCTAAATTTGCCAGGTATTTGTGTCTAACAAACCTCCTGGCTGAAAGCCACTGACAAACTGACGAGAGTTGGGTTCGAGCCTGTGACTTGTTGGTTTCACAGACAAATGCGCCAGCGAGAGCCCGGGTTGTCAGCTATCACCGCAGGTTCAGCTTCAATAAATACATGTAATCATAATACTTTGACCCTCAAATTTAATCCTAATTGAAATGCACAATATAACTCTTATTTCCTTTTAACACTCATTAAGGCGGATTTTTGTTAATTAAAAACAGGATTAATTATAGACATCTTGTCAACCATACTGAAATTTCTCTTGCTATAACGCAGAGGGCTTCACTGACAACATTGTGCAACCATTTTTTTGCTCGAACTGAAAGCGTTGCAGTTTAGTTATTTGTTTTATTGCATGGCCTTGAACGTTGTACTCAAGAAAATGTAAGTTTTACCACGGCGACCAAGTAAATTTAGGGGCCATTGAGATGACTAGATATCAAGCCTCTCAAGAATTTTTCACTTATGCAATGATGGTCCATTTTATGGGTGGAGGAAGCCGGAGTGCTTGGGTTAACCCACCGACCTTTCAGACCTCTAGCTAGGATTTGGTGAAGGCATGGGGGAAGAGCGTCCCAGCCAAATGAGCCGGGCGTCCGGGGGCCTGCGGCCCCCGTCCGCCAGAAAACTTGCATTGCCGGAAATGCTTTCGTTGCGTCAAAAGGGTAGTTTGACATCTAACATCAGGATAGATTAAGTGGCCTAAAATATTATATTTTAGTAAGGTTTGTAATCCTCATAGTCAATCGGGATGCTTAATCGCAAGGCTTACTGCTGTACAAGATTCGACAGATATGACATCTGACCATAATTCCGGGGTCACCACGGAAGGGAATTTTCTCATTCCAGCGCAGGCATTTTAGTGCTTAATTTCATGGGGTTTGGTGGCGAGGTGGATGCCGACGCTTGTAGAACTGTGCAAACGGGGCTGCTGTAAGACAAGTGAGGAACTTGTCAGTGAATTGCAAATGATCGGTGGTTTACCCCGGTTTCTTCTAGGGGTTACCTCCACCCATCTGACAATACTGACCCACCGTCAAATGAGTGAAATAATCACGAGTGTAGCGTAAAACAATCATTCATTCAGTCAAACATCTTACAGAATAAATAAAATGTTAATTGAAACTGATTTTGGAAGCCCATCATTTCCGTAGTTGCTGTGACAACAAAGTCGTTCATATATTATCACTCCAGCCTTCCAAGATTTATTATCACTCCTGCCTTCCAAGGTTTATTTTCACTAACTTCTGTGTTCAACGTTCTTCAATTGAAGGATGGACTTCAGTTAAAAAGAAACAGGATCAATTACTTTTTAAAGTATATCAGGTTAACCGTCCCTCTAAGCAGCAAAAATTTCCCTAACAGAAAGCAAACAGTTTATCAGGGATCATGCACTATGTCTGTACTGAAAAGAATTTCCTACATCAAAATCGTGTAAGGTTTAACATTAATCTGGGACTCAACAGTAAGCTGCACTAAAAGTCAGCGCACTGGCATATTTGACAAACTTTCATCAGAAAACACCTGTTTTCGGAGCCAATTGAAAGACTAAAATATTGCCTTTGGAGGTTAAACTGAAATTTTATATGGGGAAATCATCCTGCCTTCAAAACACTGTTCTAGGGTGGACTGACACTTCATAGACAGCCGAGCTGAACTCGTCATGCTACTGTGTGAACATGCATCGTCATTCTAGGCCCTACACATGTAATTCACGATTCAGTAAGGAATGGCTTGGCCAATTTACAAAATTTGAGCGTTAGCGCAGCCAGCCGACTCCGGAACTTCGGAAACCATGCCTCAGGCCCACAAGATGTCTTAACTAATGGGTTTCCGATTTGGAAGTAACTCTCGGAAATTGGAGGCGAAAAATAACTACACGTATGTACGCGATCATATGCCGATGGAATTATAGTGCATAGCGTTTTTTTATTCGACAGAAAATTAAAAAAACAGGAAAAAATACTTTACCAAGGACATTTTTAGGCATGGGGCTAGGTAATGCGGTTTCACAGAGGGATGGTGGACGTTCCAAGAAGCATGGCGGAGCGCCACTCGATAAAACGCTAGCTAGGGCTCTGCCTTTGACAAATAATTGAATATCTTTCACACGTGCGACAAAAACCACCGTTTATTGTAGCCAACAAGGTCCCTGCAAACACCGAGGGCTGGAGAATTTCAGACTTAGTACAAACTGTGCAATAGGTATTTATTTATTTATTTGATTGGAGTTCTAGCTCGTACTCAAGAATATTTCACTCACACGACGACGACTAGCATTACGGTTGAAGTAAACCAGGCAGACCCAAGTGGGGGGGGGGGGGGGGGGGGGGACGCGGGATCACTACCATCCGTAGGCTGTTGGCAGACTTTCCCAACTACGACCCGCGAGGAAGGCATCATCAACTGAACTCACAGCCACAACATTTGTGAGAGGCTCTTGGGTTATTGCGCCACGCTGGCACTCCAACCATCTCGGCCCTGTGCCCCATGTATCCCACAGTTGTGAAGAACACACGTAAACAGTAAGCAGATGGGCATTTATGAAAAACAGAATTATATTTTATTGGCATGCCACATATAGCTGTTGCAGATGAAACAAATGATAATGATACCAAATCAGAATCAGTCATGTGTGTATACTGTATAGTATATGTATGCACATTAAATAAATAATATACTTCAATAATACAATTCTCATACAACACAGGAAATATCATGATATATTTGTAGGCATAGCAGAATAAAGATTTCTCCATATATACAATATCTGGATAAACCAATCATGTAATAAATAGCACTTTAGCAACAATAATTTTCAACTCAAGCTGCCTTTTAAGGAGAGGAAGCAGTTGCTGGGAAAATAGTGGGGGTGGGTGGGGTGGGAAAGACTGGAGGTGTGGATGTGTGGTGGGAGTGTGGGGGTGGGGGTGGGGGGGGGGGGTGAGGCAGAATGTTGAAGCTTCTTGCTCTTCAATGTAAAAAAGCTCTTTTACCAAGATACAAAGATACAAAGATACCAAGTTTACAGGCTGACATACTTGAGTTTCCCGCTCTTCAATGTGATCAAGCTATTATACCAAGATACCAAGTTTACAGGCTTGTGTACCTCAGTTTCCTGCTCTTCAATGTAAATAAGGTCTTATACCAAGATACCATATTTTTTATTTATTTGATTGGTGTTTTATGCTGTACTCAAGAAATATTTCACTTATATAACGGCGACCAGCATTTTGGTGGGAGGAAACCGGGGCAGAGCCTGGGGGAAATCCACGACCTTCCCAGGTACAGCCAGACAGAAAGCCAGCATGAGCTGGACTTGAACTCACAGCGACCGCATTGGTGAGAGGCTCCTGGATCAACCCAGATACCAAGTTTACAGGCTGACATACCTGAGTTTCCTGCTCTCCAATGTAAATAAGCTCTTATACCAAGATTGCATACTGACCTGCATGTACATGTAAGCAAATGCAGTTTGTAAGGAGAAAGAAACTAAAAATATTAAACGTAAACGTAAGTATGAATGAATAATAAATTGTGTAAATTTTGGGCAGGACAGATTAACTTCAGGTTCAACATAAAAAATATTTTGGTGACTTATGTCAGCCTCTGCTGTAATTCATCTGGAATGTACATCATATGACCTAAGAGGGAATTCAAGGTTTGCAACCTAAATCAAACACACATAATTTGAATCTGACATAAAGTGCTAACCAGTGATATTTCAAATCAGCAATTATGCTGCACTGTTATACATGTAAATAAATGCATTTTGGAAATCAGCATTTGACAAAACTGTGGGCACATCAGTAATGTACTTAATAAGAACAGTTTACTGATATTGGCAGAGAATGATAGCACTCATTCAAGTGAACAAGAAATGTAAGCTTAAAAAAGGTAAATAAAGTTTCCTACAAACAAACTGGGGTTAGAGTAAGGCAGTGGGTGGGGGTGGGGGGTGGTGGAATGCTGTTTTTACATGTACGTTTACAGTTATAAAATGACAAATGAAATTTACCACATTTAAAGCCAAGAAATTATTTTAGAATATGAAGTTTTCTGAGTTGAACTCCCTGTCCACCCCTGCCACCCCCACCCCCTCCTCCGCCCCCTCCGCCCACACTAAAAGAAACTGTGGGAAAACTCATGTTAGCCATCAAACAGCTGTAAACAATGAGTTAAGCTTTAATTTGGCACTGTTATAAAAAAAAAAACCTCAATAAATGTACAAATAGGTATTAGAAAGCACATCTACTTTACACTGGATTTGCGTCTAACTGCTGGTTGAAGTCAGTCAATGCAGGCAGCACATTTACAATTATGCTGTTAATTGTTTCAATCAAGAATTAGCCAGGTACCTGACAAACATCTCACTAGTCGCAGACAAAACCCAGCAACAGCTGACCCCCACTGACCGGTTGAATAAATCAGGAAAGACTGGCAACATGTTCCTAATAACAAAATATTTTGATTCGGTAACATACATGTATATGAAGCAACCGGGAGCAACGATTTCATGGATAAGAAAAATATTAAACATAACCCTTTTACACAGACTTGCAACATTTCAACCAAGCAAAATGATGATGATTCAAAACAAATGCAATAACTTACAATATATGTCATTACATTAATAATTTGGATGCTTATAGAAGGCAAGTGAAATAAATAAATGTTTGCAAAATAACTTATATGGATGAGGACACATGTACAAAATAGCACCGTTTAACAAATGTGTTCCAAAAGTTTCCGAGCAATGTCCCAGTGACACCTGTCTAATTTAATGATTTATTTATTTGACTGTTGTTGTTTTATGCCTTACTCAGGAATGTTTTACTTATATAACTTATAAGCAACTCATAGGGCTAAGGCAGATGGGCAGAGCACACTGGAAACCATGACAGCTGCTGTTCCTGTGGCTCTAAAATGAAGATTTAACATTGACCTCATTGGTTTTTTGGGGGGTTTTGGCCGAAATAACCACGGCCATCAATGGTCCCAATTCCTGGATCCTCCCTAAAATACTCCATAGGTTTAAATAAAATTTACCAGAAATCACCTTACGCAAATAATCTCTCAACTCAACAAAATCCCGGAAAACAGACAGTCGTTTCGGTCATGATCACGTGACCAGATAATACCAATCAAAATACAGTATGCAAAGCCGCAAGAATACACTTTCCTATGTTCACCAACATACACGCTGATTGGGAGATCCTGGGCAATACAAATTAAATGATGTCAACAACAGCAACAAAAACAAAAAAGTTTCATAGAAAAATATCACAACATTGCATTGCACATTTGTGTATGGTCCATTTTCTGTTTTATCCAATTCTGAGCAAAGTCAGCAACTGGTCATTTTTGTGACCTGCACCAATAGAGATTGGTCGGATACCTTGTCTACACTTACATGTGGCTTGTAGAAAAAGTCACCGGACAAAAGTATTACAAATATCACAAATTTGTACCAAATATCACACACAAGCATTTGGAAGAATGCGCTCAACGGTCTTTTGGTGTGGGCTTGGAATTGCGTGAATATCAGCTGTCACCTTCACTCAGTATGGGTTTTATGTTGTCGTTGTTTTGTCGCGATGGCTCATGTTCAGGGGAAGGTGTAACCATTAGCAATCTTTGTCGTCTGCAAAAATTCAGAAAAAAGATATGTTTTCTCAAAGAGCCAAAAGTTACCATGACCATGCAAGATGTTTCAGTGCTGTCTCTCTGATTTAGTCCGTCACCATGATGTGACTGAAAAAGTGCCAACATGGCATTAAGGCAAAAACATTTACTCATTTAGGCCATACCAATTTAAATTGTTGTTTTACAAACAGAATAAATCTTTTTCCAATGTATTAAAATCATAAAAATATAACGAATGGACAAATAAAGAAGTGCATTTTCAGTTGTACTTTCATTCCATTTTTGGACTTTTTAGTGTTGGCTTGTCCGTCACACACAGAATAAATTGCTGTCACCTTACTGACTTATTTACGACAATCACGTTCAAGTTTACTGAAGGATTTTTGCTCATGGCCTTATCTTCATGGGTGACTTAAAACTCACAATGAGCCTACAGGAGTAAGACTTTAACCAAACAAAGATACATGTAAATATATCAAAATAGGGTGATGTTATTAATTCTGGCTTCTTGGCAGGCGCAGAAGGAAACCATCAGGGTTAAGAACATAAAACCACTGTAAGGACAGCCAATAAAAAAGTGTCATTCTTTAACAGGATAATGTTACAGATTAAAATGTAACAATTTACTGAGGAAAGGGTTTTGACAGAATTCTAGCAATTGCTGTAGATTAGATGAAAAAACTGTGAGGACACACAAGTCAAAAGCTAACACCTCTGAGCAGGTGAAAGGTCGAAACTACAAAACTTACCTGGCTTCAAGTCTGGCACATTTTGGACATTTTTCTGGGACAAAACAGGTCTTGTGGTAACACGCTCTACATCCTAGGACAAAAAAAAAAAAAAACAAAAAAACAACAAAAAATCAAAGATGTGTCAATTTCTGATATCATGTTGATTGAAAAATTTATGTTTTATGATAATCTTAAAGCATTTCACTCAAACAATAATGACAGCAGTGTAAAGGTATGGAAGAAACCACTGTACCTCCAGGGTCATATGTAAGTTGGCAAATTCCATGCTACAAAGCTTGAGCTAGTAATGCCTGTAACACCTGGAATTGATCACACCACATGAGCTGATGATCTCAGATTTGTCCTACACTTACACACAGGTATACCCTAAACTAAACCATTTCTAATAATAATAAATCTTAGCGGTCATCTCTGAACATAGAGAACACGTTCTAACTCATTTTCACTGATTTTAAGCATTCTCCTGATATTTAGACATACGCTTTACTGTTTGCTTGAAAGGTAGGATGATATCTTACTGGATGTTTCAGCACCAAAATTGATTGATTTTATTTATTTGATTGGTGTTTTATGCTGTACTCAAGAATATTTCACATATACGATGGCGGCCAGCATTATGGTGGGAGGAAACTGGGCAGAGCCCGGGTTAACCCCACAACCATCCACAGGTTGCTGCCAGACTTTCCCACTTACAGCACCAAAACCAACAGTTTATAAGTGAAATTTAGTATCTGCATATCCATGTACTGTATTTCCCCAAAAGTTTAGCATTATTCAAGTGACACATTTTGCTCGATACTGTCTGAATGATTCATCCACCTAAGGAATTTTTTGTGAAGTTTGGTTTATTTCTCTTAAAAACTGAAATTTGGTATCAAAAGTGCCATTTTAAGACATTTATGTGCTTCTTTCACATGCCAATCTTTTATATACAATATTTATCAGTATGCTTCATAAACACACCAGTTAGATTTCTAACTTCTCAGATGTGGTTCTATCATTTCAAATACCTGACTCACCATCACAGAGAGTGACCTTGTTCAGCTGATACGGAAATATCACATCTTTGGCATTGTTACAGAATTCACAGATAAACCCCATCCCATGACAGAACTGTAACAAATCAGAGATTACAGAATTAAATAATACATTTCAGAATGCATTATAGTCAGTCACGTGTTTAGGGTCCAAAGAAGTACTGCAGGCAAAAAAGAAACAGAAAAGAACAAACTATGGCAAGTCTGTTTATACTTTGGTCGACCCTGAATAACAGTTTGGTAAGGTCCTCAGACGGGAAAAGACTTGAAAACTGAATATTCATGCACATGTGTACAACTTTTATACACCGAGATTATCCCCTGGATTATGGGCTACACATACGCTATGGAAAACAGGGCTTTAGATTATATTACTCTGTCTTGGGATTAATTTGGGCTCATCAAAAATCTGATAACACTTTTTCACTTATTACATGAATGGAATGCGTGAAATGAATATGTTCAAAGTTTACATTCAATGCAGTGAAAAATTTCAGGCCGTTCTGATGGCTGGGGCTAATATGGGTGCTCTATATTACAGAAACATTCTTTACCATCATGAAAAAGATGTGCTCTGAAAAAAAACCCCATTAACATTACCATAATTCCCTGGCAAGAAAAGGTTTTATAAATAATGCACATCTTGGGGTATCCTTTGATGTGTTTCCACACCAACTCACCTCACAGCTTGTCACATGACCCGAGGCTCTCCCAAAGACATCCCTCAGAATATGCTGCATCTCTCCTGACTTAACCTACAAACAAGTACAACTCACTGCTGTAATTCTTCAACCTTTTTGCATGTTTACAAGATGTTTATTCAAGTATATTCAGAGGGCATTGTTCTGTGTAGACCAATAAAATTATACTTTTTTTGAAGCCCTGAAATTGGTTAATCCAACCAATGTAGTTTTTTCTACAAAATCAAATAAAAAATGTGTATAAATTGCACTCAAAGTTGCTCTTTGATAGGCGAAAAGGTTGAGGAATTAGGGTATATACAAGTATATACAGGTATATACAGGTATGTATATGTAACACATGGTTTATCAGGTCTAGTTATTTATTTATTTATTTCATTGTTGAAATACTCAAGAATTTCCACTTGTACAAAGAAGGTTAAAGATGGTTGGTTTCTTTGGAGGAATCCAAAGTGCCGAGCATAAACCACTGACCTTTGGCAACATACTGATGAACTTTCCTAATTATGATGCATAGATATGCACATCATAATAGTGGTGGAAGACAACTGGTTTACAACGAACCCTAGAGTGTGCGTTACACCAATGCGGTCTCTGTGAGTTCAAGTCCAGCTCATGCTGGCTTCCTGCCAGCAACCTGCAGGTCTGCCAGCAAACTGCAGATGGTCGTGGATTCTGCCCGGTTTCCACCCACCATAATGCTGGCCGCCATCATATAAGTGAAACATTCTTGAGTATGGCGTAAAACACCAATCAAATAAATAAATAAATAAATTACGAAAATGACACCAAAATGATCTGTTTCTGTCAATAAAGATGAAAGCATCATAACACTGTGCAAATGATTTCACTACACCCAATAGTTCTCTCAGAATGTTCCAAAATACTGGAGTGGTGGTTGAAGAACAAAGGTATGCACACACTAGTACCACATTGATTCACACATTCCTAGATTTATCTTTACTCAGACCATACCTTGAGCAAATCTGCCACAGAGTAGAGCTGACTCTCGTCTGTCCAGTGGGAAGGTAACCTTTGTATGTCCTCATACAATCTGGGGGATAGAGAGAGAGAGAGAGAAATGACTAGGTTTGAATCTGCCAGACTAGGTTTGAATCTGCCAGATTAGGTTTGAATTTGCCAGATTAGGTTTGAATCTGCCAGACTAGGTTTAAATCTGCCAGACTAGGTTTGAATCTGCCAGACTAGGTTTGAATCTGCCAGATTAGGTTTGAATTTGCCAGACTAGGTTTCAATGTTTAAGGTAGAAATAAAGCTTCTGTCAAGTAGCCTGCTCATTTACCTGTTGGCTGATTTACAAATCCTCAGCAAATTTCCCAGGTGATGTAACTGTGTACGTAAGTCTCTCACTCCGGTCAACGATCCCACTTTCCTATACAAGCCTGGGTTGACGTCCTCTAGGTTAAACAAAGGGTTGTCAAACAGCTTAGTTAACAAGTCCCGCGAGAAGTTTGAGACGGCGTATCGCGTGAAGTCCCACTTCTGTAGAATGCGACCAGGGATGTAGCAGAGGGAGTTTGTGTGGCAGCACTGACAAAAGTATTTACCCAAGTATTCGCAGTACCGAAATCTCTTCACATAGCCTGGCAACATTGGAAGTAAAATGTACATGTAATTTGTGCATAGCAATAACAAAGTTCAAAATTGTTTATTTATTACTGTTAATACACCACAATGTAGACCAAGTACAGAAACCATCAAACTTAACGAGCAATCAAGTGAAGTTTTCATTTAACAAAAGGTTTCCAAAAAAAAAGTTTGTGCAAATAATATTCTCTTGCAAACTAGGGATTTATGTTAAATCATGGTTCTGCCCATTCAAGTAAAAATGATGCTGAATTTCGATTGAAGCACTGTATGAAGCAACAAGATACTAGAATACAATGGCTAGTGACCTAGCTCTCAGAAGTAGGCATCGTCTAACTACATGTAGCTCTTTGTTCTCTGTGTGGACTACATGCTGATGGGCGTTGTTCTAAAGCTGATGCTAAATTATTTGTTGTCACATCTTTAAACAGATCCATAATATTAAGATCTTTTAACAATTCCATAATATGTACTATATCTGTATAGGACATAAGACTCACCTGGTTCCACCTTCATACCACAGCCTGCACAGCGGTCGTTCTGTTTGGCCAGGATCACATTACGCCTGAAAGAAACAAACACAGCAATGGGTAAGTGACTGAGAAAAAATGCATCGAGTAAAATGACCTAATGTTTCACACGAGTTACTGTCCTTCACTTTCACATAATCTGAGTTGGTGGCCAGACCACAGAAGAGAGTGATTAGCTGCCTGCTTGTTCGATTACCGTGCATGGCACATAGCAACTCTGGTTGCTAAACCTCGCCACATGGGATCAAGTCACTAAAACTAAGGTGTGCAAATCTCCCATCTAGCAGGCCTACATGTACATCTCTAAATATACCCATGAATGAAAATAAAGAAAGAACAAACCTTTAAAACACTGTCTCAAAGCATGATCACTCCTAACAAGAAATGTGCATGCACAACGTACACTGTAGACGAACTGATTATTCGGGTTAGGCTACCTGAAAGTCACCTCACATCGTTATCTGGTGAACGGTTGTCTGCTGAGAGCCCTCATTATGCAATGAATACGTGTATACATGTATTTTAGCTAAAAATGCATTTCACTGAGAAATATCTAAGGGCCATATCTAGAAAAACATTAAATGTTCTGATCCCAAACTTCAATGGTGACATTCTGACTGTACATAAAGAAATTTGAAAAATGCAACTTAAAATGATGCTTTCTAAGAGCTTTAAAGCCTGTGAGGTAAAAGAAATTTGTATAAAAACTAAATTTTTTATTGGTAAACCATCACATTTTTGTTTAATTTATGTCCTAGTTTCAATAAAGCTTGATTAGTTTGGGCGGCAAACAGTTTGGGAGCCCAAACGTTTTCCAGAACCAAAATGACTCTAGATGTGGCCCTGATCTGTCATTAGCTTCCCGTGTCCATGTAATTCCAATTTAGAATGTCAGTTTACATGCACATTTTGTTTCTTTACAGTCGAAACCGTTTTCCTATTGCAGAAGAGTTCCTTTTCCCCCGTTTTTTTTAATATCTCCATTAAACACAGGAAACATACTCCACACGGGGATTCCCAAAACTACCATGATATACTTTTATCCCCTTTCGGTAGCGCTGTGTTCGAGTCCAGGATATCGGGAGACAGGATTTGTTTGAATTGTTATCACATTAACAGTTCACACAACACCATCAATGGCTTTATAAACAAAATGTTTTATGATTTCCTGTATACAGTTTTGCCCAGACGTGACACACGTATCACTAGCAAGCAGTAAGATTATAGTTTTGCCCTTCACCAGCAAAAAAACCTATGACAGATGGGTAGACACACAGAAATGTTGAGTCCTGTGATTGTAAGGGGATTGTATCTATCTACATGTAGATAAAAACAATCTGTAGGACTAAAATTTCGTCTGAGGGGAGTCGATTGAATATTAAGTAAATAAAGTACTCATGTTTACCAAATATGGGCAGTGGTTGACAGTTTTTCAAATTATGCCAGAATGAACAAGAAATGTATAGCTGGAGCTGTGCACATGCACGTGTGTAGGTGTCACGTTGATCGCAATTTGACATCTTCATCTTGTCTGCTGGTGGGCCTTTTTGCATGTATGGATTTGGGGTGTGCTAAATTCTGCAACAGCTCTGTAAACGGAGACCCTTACAGATTAAAAACGGATATTTGACAGGACACTGCACATGCGTAAAGGTACTGGGTAGGCCTAATCACCCTTAATCTCCACAGCATTTTCTCCCAAAATCCCAATTGTCACACAACAAGGATAATATAACAATCAACCTGCTGCGAAGTGCACGTACTAAAATTGTTATGATCAAAACTGAGAAAAACATGAACTGCTGGTGGTAGGTGCACAGGCTAACTACTCAGTGAAGTGAAGTGTGAGCTTGTTTATTACATTCTTGAACTGTCAGTAGATCAACCCTGATGCTCTCCTGTGGCGCTCAGCCCCTATCAATGCAGTGAATCCTGCGATACATCTTCCGAGTCCCAGGGCAAAGCTTTAGGTCATTTACTGTATGTATAGTGAATGCATATACATGTGTGTGCACATGCAACTGAAGAGTTACAAGCATTCTATATCCCTTTGTCTCGTATCCCAATAAAACCTTTTGAACATGATCATATTATCATGACACTTTAGTATAACCATGCAAGAAAACCCCAAGCCAACCCAAAACCCAATTCTAACTGTATCACAATATATCACGTAACATCCAAACTGTATTGATGAAAATCAAAAATGTTTTAAATAGTTCTACACGGACAATAAAACTCACGCTAAACAGACGTTTATAACAAATTTCTCTTATATACATTTTTAGTTTACCTGTAAAAATCTAGTTATTTAATTATTAAATATTATTTAATTAGGCAGTTAGTTAATTAATTACCTAGTTGATTTACTCCTCTTTCTGCAGGGCGAAGTACACACTATAATTTTCTCCAAAATGTTCACACGTACAGAATGTCTACAAGTGATAAAATTAATAAAAAGAGGGCAGTTGAACTTACTTCCTGTACGGCTGAATGTTGAAGATGATCTGAGCTCTTGGTGGAGCCCATTCTAAGTTGCCTCGGATACGTGGCTGAAATGACAAAGATAAACAGTTGAAATAGTGCCCCAAAATCATTCAAATCAAAAGAGAACTTCACCTCTGAGTGAAACCATACATGTGCCTCACTTATAAATTGATATCACGTACACAGAAATTTGACAACACATACCAGGTACAGGTACACGTATAAACTTAAGTATGGAGAGGTTACAGCGTGAAGCGCAGTGTTTGCAGCTTTATGAAAAGCTAGATCTTGTTAGATTTGGTTCCATAATGTGTAGAATCCTGTCAATGCTTCTAGTAACATGTGGTGGTGAATAAGACTCTTAGAAATGTAAGGTATATTAGCATGTTCAGTTAGTTGTTATTTTTAGTCTCTATTTTTTTATGTGTATCTTATAGTTTACAATATCTGGCACTCAAACTGAACAAGACAATTCTCTAGCAAATGCTATACTTTGTGTTGTTTCAATGTACATTAAACAGAATTTAACGACTGAGGTTCCAAAAATATTATTTTATATGAACTGTATCAAAACACTTACTCTTTTTGTTGTTCTAAAAAGATCAGAGTTTTCGCCATCATCAGGTGAGATGGGATAGGAGTCAGGAAGGGGGAGTAACTGTGCAAAAACAACAGTTCATATTTCAATTCACAAGGTGTGCATGTGCATCTATTACATGCATATTTGGCAATATTAACCTAACAAATATCAGTTTCATGTGTACATTGTTTTTTTTATTTTTCAGTTAAAGTTAAAAAAACTAAGCTCAAATATATAATACAATAGCAGTAACAAAGACATAAGTGCAAGGAAGTTTACAGAAACAGAAAAGAAGTGTACAGAAACAGAAAGGAAGTGTACAGAAACTAATGATACAGTTCAGCTTTTTCTTGCTGTTGACATTGTATCCAGACGCTGAGTTGTTCAAAATTAATCTTGAAATAACAGTGAAACTGTGTTTTTGCCAGAAAACAGCAACAGAACGTCCTGTTGCAGAGACAAGATTTTTTTAATGATCTAGAGTTGATTAAGCTATTGTACTAGCACAACTTACGGCTTGTGGAGCATCTTGTTCTGACACAAGCCACTCCAGGTCTGACGCTTTTGGTAACTGTTTCTCAGAGAACTTCTTCAGCAGGGAAATAGCCACAGACTCAGCCGACACATATGACCCTGTACTCTCCAATATAGAACTGAAAATGAAAACGTACAAGAAAAGTCAGGTTGTGACCCATCAGAGATTGTCATGAGTCATTTAATACTAGTTTAATATGAACTCACCATCTTTTACAAGTTAGAGAACTGATGTAGTTTTGTAGATTAACCACCTTCTGTCCAAGTAGACCACCTATTCTAAATTTGAGACCCAAATTTTTGGTAAATAAGCAGTAACTCCTCACCTGACCTTTCCTAACACTTTAGGTGAGGTAGAGAGATGATGATTCCATAAACTGAATGAAGAAATTTGAAGGAAGGAGTTTTCTAAATTTCTTACATACACCATAATTACTGTACACGATATAACATTTTGTTTGTTGTTAACTTGCTTATTCTGTCAGGTTCTAAGGGTTGATCTCAGAAAGGTATTCTGAAGGTTCTTTGAAAGGTCGCAAGATAAATCCACCGGAAAAAGGGTAAATTTTAGTAACAAAAGTAATTTTATGACTATTATTGACTTTAAAAATGCACTTTTTGGGGCAAAATTTTAGGTCATTAACCACAGTCCTGAGAATGGTTTGACCCGTTCCTGCACTGATTCTTAATATGATATGTCCACAGTTTGACATAATTCTTATTCATCTAAGGGTTCAATACAATGTAATTTCAATGACCATGTTCTCTTCTGGTTTACCTTTGCCATTCCACCATAACTGTGTTGGTCCGCACAATATCAGCATCTGTAACACACACATTACACTTTAAATTTTATCATTAGCTCTCATAACCACTGCTTGTCACAATACGGCTGAAATACTCTCAAGCCATAATCATTTATTCATGACCACTGCTTCTAGCCACGTTTCTCCCGTTTTCTCCAACCATGATCCTTCCACACTGTGTAAGTGGAATATTCTTGGGTTTAGCGTAAAAACCTAATCAAACAAAAAATCCAAGCTACTGAAACTCCTGAAATACAGTACGAGTACTTCAGCATAAAAATGAAACTAACTACTGTTAATCTTCAACCTTTTCGATGTCCTCAGCATCTTTTTCAGTGAAATTTATGAATACAATTATAATGAAAATGATGCTAAATTGATTTGTTTGTGTCCCTAAAGATGCAAGCTACATATTAACAGTGCAATTATTTCTCTACACCCTGCGGTTCTCTTGAAATTTTTAAAATATCAGTCTCAGGGGTGGTTGAAAAGGTTGAAGAATTTGGGTAAGAATTAGGTAAGCTTTAATCAAATTGTTGCCAGGCCATACAGAAACTACTGACCATTGTTCAAGTTCTAACACTACAGAGACTACAAACTTATATCTGAGTAGTTTCATAAAGAGGATATAAATTTCAGGAGGCAAGCGAACATGAGTTAAAATTCCAAGTTACTTCCTCTTGTTTTGGATTACAAGGGTTTTATTTTTTGTTTGTAAAGAAGATTCTGTGGAAGAACACAAAAAAACCTATGCAGATGTAGAATATTGCCTAATACTAAGTTTGTCAACAATTTAAACACAAAGTTTTAAAGAACTAAGTTTTGTGAAAGGGAAGAGTTAGGGTAAGTCTGCAGGTAAATGTAAAGGTGTAGATACACATCATATAAGAGCTCAATATCAGGTAGATGTTTGACTGCTTAACACCTACCTGAGTAGAGTGAAGCCATGGAGAGGGAAAGTCCAGAGTCCTTGAGGGTGGTCAGGTTGGAGGACTGAGTATCACCCACTGGGGAGGAGAAATAGGCTGATCGAACAACTGATTGATTGATTGATTGACTGACTTACTGGTACGTGACAAACATTACTGACTGGGTGGGACCCACTGGGGAGGAGAAAAAGGCTAACTGAACAACTGATTGATTTACTGATAAGTGTCAAAAATTAGTGACTGGGTGGGACCCACTGGGCAGAGAAACAGGCTGACTGAACAACTGATTGACTGATTTACTGATAAATCATTAGAGGACTGGATGTGAACCACTGGGGAGGAGACACAGGCTGACTGAACAACTGATTGATTGATTGATTGACTGACTTACTTACTGGTACATGACAAACATTACTGACTGGGTGGGACCCACTGGGGAGGGGAAAAAGGCTGACTGAACAACTGATTGACTGATTTACTGATAAGTGTCAAACATTAGTGACTGGGTGGGACCCACTGGGGAGAGAAACAGGCTGACTGAACAACTGATTGACTAATTTACTGATAAGTGTCAAACATTACTGACTGGGTGGGACCCACTGGGCAGAGAAACAGGCTGACTGAACAACTGATTGACTGATTTACTGATAAATCATTAGAGGACTGGATGTGACCCACTGGGGAAGAGACACAGGCTGACTGAACAACTGATTGACTGATTTACTGCTAAGTGACAAACATTAGTGACTGGGTGGGACCCACTGGGGAGAGAAACATGCTGACTGAACAACTGATTGATTGATTTACTTATAAGTCAAAAGAGGATTGGGTGTGACCCACTGAGGAGGAGAAACAGGTTGATTGTTTGATTGATTGATTGGCTTATAAATGACAAACATTAGAGGTCTGGGTGTGACCCACTGGGGAGAGAAAGAGGCTGACTGAACAACTAATTGACTGATAACTGACACATCAGTGACTGGGTGTGACCCAATGGGGAGGAGAAACAGGCTGACTGATTGATTGATTGACTGATTGGCGAATAAATGACAAACATCAGAGAAATAGGTAGACTGATTGGCTGATTGAAGGGTTTATTGATTTGCACAAAAAAAGGCACAGTAACTTTGAGAATTGTATACAATGGGAATCGGGTTGGCCACTTATTAGTGAATTTATAATTCACTTGTCATCGCTTGTCATCTGGGATGGATATCAGGAAATTAGTGGAAGTGACTGACAGACTGTGAAGTCATAGATGAGGACAAATTGTACAAGAATTTATAGATTATTCAGCATTATTTTTAACATGAATTTTACAGGCTTCATGAAAATTTATAGACAAACAGAAAATTGGCATTTTTAAGAGTTCCAACATCACAAATAAACATAAATTTATTTGTAGTCTACTTCTAGGAAATTGCACACTGATATCTTGTAATTGTAGTTTTGAACATTTTCTGTACAAAGTTGGGAGGCGTAATGATGACTCACGTGTCAGCTCTATCTCTCTGTCATCAACATCATCGTCACTGGATCCAGATTCATCTGTAACAAGGGGAGACAACTCTTTACAAACCACAACACCCACAATGAAAGGTACATGTATCACATATGGAAAATCCCCACGATGACATATTATTCATCTAGAAGGAGATATTTTGTGAAATGCCTACATGGAAGAAATGTAATACATACATGAAAGAAAGGTAATACATGCATGCAAGAAAGTTACATGTATGTTTTAATTATGATACACATTTATTGATTTGAGCAGTGTTTTTACACAGCACACGAGAATACTTCACATATATGACAGTGTTTTCAGGTTGTAGAAAACCCCACACTAGTGAATCAGCCAATGGTTGATGTTTGTTTTTACAGATAGAGTATATGACTGTGTTTCAGGTTGTAGAAAACCCCACACTAGTGAATCAGCCAATGGTTGATGTTTGTTTTCACAGATAGAGTATATGACAGTGTTTCAGGTTGTAGAAAACCCCACACTAGTGAATCAGCCAATGGTTGATGTTTGTTTTTACAGATAGAGTATATGACTGTGTTTCAGGCTGTAGAAAACCCCACACTAGTGAATCAGCCAATGGTTGATGTTTGTTTTTACAGATAGAGTATATGACTGCGTTTCAGGTTGTAGAAAACCCCACACTAGTGAATCAGCCAATGGTTGATGTTTGTTTTTACAGACAGAGTATTAAAAGACGATTATTTTATGGAAAAACGCCAATTTTATTTGGTCTTTTATGGGTGAGTCAACACTCACAAAATCCAGAAATAGTATTACAGTAAATCTACCTTTTTATTTATTTATAATTATTTTTTAATGATTTTCCTATATTTCGTGGCTTTCCGATCACGTAAATATGTCTTTAACACATTTCCCACACATTAGACGATGTTTTCAGTTTATTTTTCATTCCATAGCCCCCACCGACATTGAAAAAGATTCACCCTGCCCATAAACAAATATTTAAAATGGTGTAGCCTAGGTGAAGTATAGAATGAATGTTTATCCAACTATATGCACTGTTCCAAATTTGTGATCCAACAGCTAAATTTTTGGTAATTAAGCGATGCCCCCTTACCTGACCCTTCGTAAGACTCATTGGGTGACGTAGGAGAATAAGAACTGTTCGTTGTGGCTATAAAATCAACACAAACAATAACAACTTGTAACAATATACAAGAAAATAAAACTGCCAAATAAAACGGAAGAGTGCACTATGACTCAAATAGATTACAATGTCATCAAAAGGTACACACCTGTTGCTTGAAATGGATGCATAAATAAATGGGCCATAAGTCACATACCTTTATATGTATTCATGAAAACATCCACAGCTGGTAACCGCTACCATTTAAATCCCACCCCTTTTTTTTTTTGGCCAACACTGATATTCACAAAAAACAACATTTGTGCATTTGATGACATTTAAACCAAAAAGAACACAATATCTTTTTCACACAATCTATAGCACCAAAAACAATAAACAACAATTTTTTAGAAAGTGGAAAGCATTCAGAGAAATATGACAATACTTGTGACCAAATAGTTTGATTTTATACGAAAAGGACATATTACATGCAAGCTTCAACACATGATACACAATTCACCACATTTCACAAAAACAATGAAATCTTATGGGTCATGTTACAAAACTGTTGCAGCTGCTTTGCCTTCTTCAACTGCCTTTTTCACATTCTGTGACAGTTTTGGTCAACTTGTCAGATAGTCTTTCTGTTACATTTTGACATGATTTTGGTTAATTATCACAGGATGGGGTTTTTTTTCTGTCACATTTTGGGTTAAACTTTCACATGGCATTTTGTTGTAACAGTTTTGGTCTTTTGTGCTTGACACCACCAACAAAAAAAAATCACACAACATTAAAATGTAAAGAATTTGCGTTGACTTACTTTCTGTTCTCCCATCACTTAACAGCCGATAGCCCTTTGCTTTCTGGAATGTAGAATGGCCTTTATTAACATTTACTCATTCATTTCATTGGAGTTTTTATGCCCTACTCAAGAGTATTTCACTTGATATATGATGGCGGCCAGCATTATGGTGAATGGTAACTAGGCAGAGCCTGGGAGAAACACATGGCCCTCAGCAGATTGCAAGTAATGTTCTGTAAATAATCTGATAATTACTGAAAAGAATTACTGCTCTACGAAACAATCTGACACTAAGCAAAACTCTCTGCCTCGTGGATTGATGGTTATAATTTTTTTAAAAATAAGAATACCTCATATTTCTTTGATCACTTGGTGAATACATAATGCTACAGTCCACCTCCAACAGGAAAACACCAATGATTGCATCTGCCAGATATTGACACTTAACTTTGTGTTCAATTCAACAATGAAAATTACTACCTGTACATGTATGTTCTACAAAATATCCCCTGCCCCCGACTCTCCAAGGGGGTCATTCTTGTTGGCAATTGAAAACTAAAATTCCAAGTATAAGCAAATGCAGAGACATATCCCTGACCTCATGGGCTCGTTCCTGATTGAAGATTACAAAAACTGTAAATCAATTCCTCAGTCTCTCACCATATATTATTGGTCACATGGTTACCCAGTGACAGGATATGGTAATATATGGTGTCTGTAACCCTCATATTTTTTCTGTATTGTGTCACTGAGTAATTGTGTGACAAATTTATCCTTCAAAGGGCATATTAATTCAACGCAGAAGGCTGATGTATAGGTGAATTGCTTCAGGGCTGTTATTGTTTTCACAGCTGAATAAAGACAGATAACCTAGTCAGAAAATGAATATGGCATCGGCTGCACCAAACGGGTAAATACACATCCCCCACATCACTGTTTCTGTCCAATGAAAACTGGAGTATTTTGTCTAATGCTGGATAATATAACAAGTCCCTTACCTCGTGGAGTCGTTCTCGTCGGCGGATCCGGATCCTCTGTTTCAGCTCCTGGATCTCCTCATCAGAGTCACCCTCCTCATGATCCGATGCCGAGCGAGGAGTCAGCACGTGGTTCCACTTCATCTGCTCTATCGCTGCGATCAGCGCCTCTGATATACTGAAGTGAGCATTCTCCTGCAAACATGTGACAAATGATACATTTGAAGCAAACCAGTTCTCTGCAACCTAAAACCCCACCCTAGCCATTTAAGGCTGGCCTTAGTTTTATCCATCACAAGTTTTGTGCAAAGGGAGATAATCATGATTAATGGGTCATCCAAACTGAGTCTTGATGTTACCTTGTAATTCAATTTGTGGATGCACTGCTAAAGTATTTCAAAATAACAGACACATTTTTGTGTCCTTGGACATTATACTGTTACTGCCCCCCCAAAAAGTTTTTAATAAATTTTGTTAACCATGGTCAGATACATTCTACACAGAAATTTACAGAAGTTGCTTAAGACCTGAAATATTTCTCAAATGATCCAAACTGAAGTTCTGACATGGGCAGTTGTAACAGCTTCAGCGAGAACATGTGTACAACAAATGAATAATTATGGTTTCAGGTGCAAATTGACAGACCTTGTCTATGTTGGCACAGGTGTGAAAATCCTGAGAAGAGAGGTAACTCCGTAAGGACTGTCCCTGAGCAGGTTTGGGAAAATACCCTTCTGTGTTCTCGGTAAAGCTTGCACGTTTAAAGTCTAACAAGGAAAGAAACGCTGCCATTACAAAAACAATCAAAAAGAAATTGAATAAATAAATTAAGGAAAAAAAAAAAAAACAAAATTATATGATAGCAACAAGTTTTAAGATTTATTTATTTGTTTGTTTATTTTATTGAATATTTTACTTATATGAAAATTGATGGTGTTCAGTTTTATGGTTGGATGAAAACGCAATGTCCTGTGTAAACCATCGACCTTTGGCAAGTTACTGACAAACTTTTCCATATGTGCACACCACATTGGTGGCAGACGAATGTTCACCAAGGAATATGAGACTCTACTAATGGCCAGAAGTATGCATGTGCATGTGATGAGAATTAGGGAGGAAAATTTACATTAATAAATATTTGTAATTCCAGAAATTCTCCATATTTGAATGTCTTCTTTTCTATAATCTGATGAGACATTAGATTAACCATGTGACCCAAAGTACAAACGTGTACCTTATCATAAATGCCACAGCACCTTCTTTATTACACAAACTTGTATTGACCCTAGCACTTTTGATGATTTTTTATTTCTTAGCCTCTAAAATCAAAATCTGTCGCTCTATTCAGCTTTACCATTTGTACGAAAAAATGTTAAACCATATACACATAAGCGAAACTAGGATAACTGGAGACACATGTTATACAGATTTTAAAATCACAGGATGTACGACTTCCAAGACAGACTCCTACGCCCCCTCCCCAGTTCGACACCTTCTGCTAAATACATGTGAATTGTGCTATAAACTGTCAAGTAGTTTCAATGAAACATACTGTATCTGTTAACAATTAAGAGTTTTTACCATGTTCATTCCACTTTTGACTCTGCAGTCCAGACTTTGGGAGTGAAGAGGAATGATTGGTCGGCTCAACCAAAGTAGAATCTGATTGGTCGCTTGGATTATCGACACAAGAATTGTTCCGGTTCACTAGGGATAGGGAGTGCTGCAATGGCTGCCTATTAAGCCTGGATGCAGCTGCTTCGGGTTTCACTGGTCGATGTAACACTTTCGAATTCCGCTGTTGTTGTGCTGAATTGTTATTCACACTTTCACAAGAGTTATTTCCCTTGGACACTGTTAAATCACTTGACTGATTCCTCGATAAAGTGCTTCGAAAGCTATTTGCTATTTCTTGATCAAAGCTGTCATGCTCGTAGTTGAGGATATCGTCCAATAAATTATCTGGGCTAGTGGCCGTCAAGCCGCTGTCCGGACTCCGTGAAAATGTTTCCTCAGCATACTCTGAAGCTGACAAGGATTTGTGTTTAACGTTGCCATTTGAAATCTTTCCATTGGCACTGTGATAACTCCCTGTAGACATGTTCCGAGGTTTGGATTTCCTTGAAGCAAGCTTTCGTAAATTGTCAGAGCCCGACAAAATCTCCACATTCATTAAAGGGTCACTGTTTACCTTGTCCACTAGACTAAAACTGGTGTCCAACAAAGGAGAGTTAGACAAAGAGGAAGAACTCCCGCCTGACTTTTCTAACACGGATATCAAGGCATCCTTCGCTGATGTCATAGAATCATCCATTGCAGATTCTGCCAAACAATGAAAGTACATACATAATTTAATTTATTAGGTACATGCGAATACAAAGTTCAAGTCCTTCCACTAATAACAATATTGCACTCACTACCCATCTGCCTACACACACACACACCAGGTATTGTCATTACGCATATTTTCTTGAAAGATACTGACTCCCCCCCACACACCCCACCCCCACCCCCACCTTTGCTGGAGTTTTATACATGACTTATAACATCACTTTGGTCAGGCCATCCAGGAGTCACCTTGTATCAAGAGTGTCTATACTGACATATATATAATGCTGCCTCAGTAAAACACCATGCTGCGGACACCATTTACCTTTATGCCGCCCACTAAGCCAGGATTGTTGATGTCAAAGTTTTACGTATGATTTAACTTAGTCTTGAAGCCATTCAGCTATCTCAATACAGTTCTTTCAAAGTGAGGCTAGTGGTCAATACACCCACATTTAGTCTTGTTGACACAACTTAGTATGGGAAATCTCAGAGATCAATGGTTCAAATTCCCAACTGCATGGTAAGCCCCATCAAACATAACACGCACTGACCTATATTATAAGGTAGAACATGTTCCACTGATGGTCCCAGGATGCTCTCTGATTTGGGAGAGGTGAAGGGTGGGGCCAATGCCCAGACATCCTGACTTGAACCTTTCCGCCGCCCCATGTCGGCCAATGAGGAGAGCTGGTTGATGGGCAGAGAAGCACTTCGGATGTGCGAGACTCTCTTGTGGCGTGTTATCTGAAATGAACAAGAACAAACCATGTAGGCATATAACGTGTCAGAGTCAATACAGACGATGGAAATAGTTAACTGGTTTCTATCTGTAATGCTTTTCATTAAACTTCATCAAACTCATTTTTGAAACATTTTCAAAACAAACACAAACCAATTGTATAACACAGACAAACTTAATCAAATTCAATCTAAACACACACATGTACATGTATAACAGAGACAAAATTACACAAATTCAATCTAAACACATACATCTACATGTATATACAATTGGGTTCCTTAAGCCCCCACTGAATTTTGATAAAATCATATTTATATAAATGTATCAAGTTTACACTTCTCTCAAGAACATGTCATTCTTTGAGAAACAAGTCAAGCATGCGTAAGAGAGACAAAATTGACAGAATTCAATCTGAATACATATGTATCAATAACAGGGTCCCTCAAGCTCCCATTGAAGTTTGATGAAGTTCAATTTTACATGTTTATTTCACACTTCACACAAGAGTGTCACTCAATATGTACAATATGTACGATGTACATGTACGAATGTATAATCAAGTAGATTCGCTGATAACACATGTACGAGTGTATAATCAAGTAGATTCACTGATAACACATGTACGAGTGTGTAATCAAGTAGATTCACTGATAACACATGTACGAGTGTGTAATCAAGTAGATTCCCTGATAACACATGTACGAGTGTATAATCAAGTAGATTCCCTGATAACACATGTACGAGTGTATAATCAAGTAGATTCACTGATAACGCATGTACGAGTGTGTAATCAAGTAGATTCGCTGATAACACATGTACGAGTGTATAATCAAGTAGATTCACTGATAACACATGTACGAGTGTATAATCAAGTAGATTCGCTGATAACGCATGTACGAGTGTATAATCAAGTAGATTCACTGATAACACATGTACGAGTGTATAATCGAGTAGATTCACTGATAACACATGTACGAGTGTGTAATCAAGTAGATTCATTGCTAACACATGTACGAGTGTGTAATCAAGTAGATTCACTGATAACACATGTACGAGTGTGTAATCAAGTAGATTCATTGACAACACATGTACGAGTGTGTAATCAAGTAGATTCATTGATAACACATGTACGAGTTAATAATCGAGTAGATTCACTGATAACACATGTACGAGTGTATAATCAAGTAGATTCACTGATAACACATGTATGAGTGTATAATCAAGTAGATTCCCTGATAACACATGTACGAGTGTATAATCAAGTAGATTCACTAACTTTCAAGTAATACACTAGTAGTTGACAGCTCTGAAAAAAAAGAAAGCTTGATGCAAAAATAAAATGCTGAAATACTGAGTTAGACTACCTGCATATCAAGTATATGATTGAAGTAAAAGAAAGCTAAAATATGAAGTAAGGTTCATCATACAGACAACCGAAAAATATGAGTAAAAATATTTTCAATTATTTTTTTGGAGTCATGAAAGGCATTCAAATATTTGAAAACTATGGTGGGCTTTATAAACCATACAGACCTTTTCTAGAAACTCCTCATGTTCACCAGATATAAGGAATTTTTTGGGAACATTATTTCAGTAATCTTCCACTTGTGGGTAAAAATAGTTATTTCAACATTGAGTGTCATGATAAGAGTTGGATAATCTTCCTGTGACATCAGAGCTCCTAACCTTTGATAGAAGGGCCCATAAAGCCCATCTTAGAGGTCAAATGTTTAAGTGCCTTTAACTCTTTCCACAAAACTCTAAACAAATAAAAGGAAGTATATTTATGTGCAGTTTTAAGCAATCTACTTATTGATTCTTACTTCCATTTCTAGAGGCCTTTTCCTTTAAAGTCTCACGGGTCCAGAGAGGACAAAACACCACTTGTGATATATGACACCTGGACAATCTCCAGATTTATTTGATTGGTGTTTTTTATGCAGTACTCAAGAATATTTGACATATACGATGGCGGCCAGCATTATGGTGGGAGGTAACCAGGCAGAGCCAGGTGGAAACCCACGACCAACCACAGGTTGATGGAAGACCTTCCCACTTACAGCTGGAGAGGAAGCCAGCATGAGCTGGACTTGAACTCACAGTGACAGCATTGGTGAGAGGCTCCTGGGTCATTACACTATGTTAGCGCGCTAACCAAATGAGCCACAGAGGCCTGGACAACCTCCAGAAAATCATATCCTACCATACAGTTACACCTGTTACCCTAGGTATAAATCCTAGAAGTAATCCTCTAGTGGGCTACAAAAAAAAGAAAAAAAACATCAAAACAAAGATGGCTCACCAACCAAATCACTCCACACTGTACACTACACATAATTCCAATTAACACAATATGCACAATAATTAGCACGATCATTTTGAGTCAACATCCTGCGGTGTTTATTAATCTTATCTCAGACTGACATCTGATCCTAAACACAGGCTTTTTTAATCTTCCAAGCATGATGCTCACTAGGCTAAAGATGCCACCAGTCAGTACCATGGTTAACCATGCTCAGCATTTGTACATGTTACAGGGCTACTTTTTTTCTCAGCTTTCACCCTACTATCTCTAAGGTCAATGATATTTACCTGCACTATTATAACATGGTCTGATTCACACAAACATCCACAGGTGAACGACCGTGACCAAAAGTACATTTTCACCTGCCCTTAAGCTTACATACTGTCTAAAACTTTTAATGAACCTTTACGAACCGGTACTTGCTCTTAATTTCTATCTACACAAATATGTGCATGTACCATTCAAATCTACACATTACACGTTCCTTGTTTTAACAGTTCAAGGAAAAAGAACAACAATAAAATGTCCGCAGGCACTTTTGCTATGGAGCTCTAGTGCCTTTAGGGTTACAATGTCAAAACTTCAGCTCAGTTTTAAATTGATTTATGATCAGCATCTAACTCTACTGAATTTTTTTATATTCCTTAGGACACACACACAAATAAAAAACATTGTAACTGCAACATTTTTTTTACAGGTAAGTATTACATGTTACTGTGCCACATGTACTTTAATGAAAAGAAAAAGGAATACATGATTGGGTTTTGACAGTCAAGTTAAAATAAATACCTCTCAAAGCATGAATATGTACATTATGCATACTACTTAAACGGCCTTGAGGTTAACTTGCTACCACAGCCCGATGACCCAGGAGCCTCCCTCAAATGCGATCAGTGTGAGTTCAAGCCCAGCTCAGGCAGGCTTCCTCTCCAGTCATACATGAGGAGGGCCTGCGAATAGTTGCGGGTATCCCCAGGGTTCTACTTTGTTTTCTCGCACTACAATGCTACATGTAGCTGTTACCATATACAAGTAAGTGAAATATTCTTGAGAACTGCATAAAACACCAGTCCAATCAAAAATTCATTTTACTCAAAGAACATACATGACTTGACCATAAGAATTAGTGGAGAAACAGTTTGACTAAAAATTAAAGTTTTTACCAAACTTACCTAGCAGTCTACAGGACTCATGGATCTCAAAACGGATCAAATGGTACCTATATACAGTGTGTCACTATTCATGTATCATCTAAATACTAAAGAGATGACCAGTGATAGCCACAGATCACCCTCACTGATGACATCTGCTCTACCCTAAAAAAACTACATGTATGATGCACGGTAAGTGGTCAAGAACAGTGGGTCAGATGAGATGTACCACAGATATAACACATGTTTTGTGGTACTGAAATACATGTAGCTGGGGTTGGAGATGAGCAGTACTGATGCTATCTTTATCATCCTAGATACATGTTAATATAATTATCTGGTCAGTAGTTTATGTGCGGTATAATCGGTCAATTCAGACCACAAATTCATGTGCATGTGATACACAGAATGACAAAGGGAAGGTCAGAGCCAGATGACCAGTGTCGATGGCAAACAAAAAAGGCCCATTATTATGGAACTCATACTGCATGTCAATGTGAAGGGATGGTTTGTAATATCTACCTATACATATACTTGCTCTACAATACATCCTATTCGGCTCAATTTCCTACACCTGAAATCTTATAATCTTTTCAAACATGGCTAATGCATGTACATCTATCCTATCACATAAAATAAATCCTTAATGCATAATTTACCTGACCTAAACATCTGCCTAAATGAGTCCACTTTTAAGATGCAAATAAATCACTACTTTTTTGTGTGTGAAACTGTCAGTTTTTCCTGTAGGATATCACCCTACCTTCCACACAAATCTCAAAACATTTTACTGGCAAAGTCAGTAAATTACATGTAGTGATAGGTATTAAAAATTTTAAGTCATTTAAAATGCCCATTTTTCCTGATTCTGAGAGTTCTGTTGAGTTTACAAAGGTGTTTTGAGGTTTGCTTTGACCATGGGATGATATTCTGCTGGAAAAATGTAAGTGTCAGCATCAAAAGTAGTATTTTGTAACATTTACTAGCCTCTAAAAAGTGGAGGATAATTTTAAGCCATTTACAGCAGACATCTACTTCACAGGAGAAGAAAAAATTTAAATATTAATCAAATACCATTGAAAAGAGTATGCATTTCCTCACGGATGCATGCCATAAAAAAATTCTAATATGTACCTCAAGTTGATAAAATAATATAATAATAAAGTCAGAACCAACATTTGCTGCGGGCGACCCCATTTTCCCTAGGAACTAGTCCTGAAGTCTTCTGTGTTAGGAGGAGTAATGCTGCTTCACTAATGTGCCATGCTACTGTATGACCACACAAGAACAAACACCTGCATGAGACTTATCTGCCTTTAATACATTTTCCACTTACAGCCTGATACAATCTTCACAAGTCAATACCCGAGATTCCATATCAATTCACCAAATCTTAATACTGAAACATATAAATCTAAATGTATGTGTGAAACACAAGTGAATACAGGTATAAAATATCACTACAGTAAGTGACTCAAATATCACTACAGTAAGTGACTCAAATATCACTATATTAAGTGACACAAATATCACTATAGTAAGTGACTCAAATATCACTACAGTAAGTGACTCAAATATCACTACAGTAAGTGACTCAAATATCACTACAGTAAGTGACTCAAATATCACTATAGTAAGTGACTCAAATATCACTACAGTAAGTGACTCAAATATCACTACAGTAAGTGACTCAAATATCACTACAGTATACACAAATCCATACGCTGCAAAACTGTTACATGTACATGCATATGTACATGTATACACAACAATATTCCTGTCTATACATGTATGGTTAGTAAGTGGCTGACCCTGCACACTACACACATGTATGTCTGCGCATGGAATAATTACGTTTAATCATGTAGTACATGGTGCAACTGACAAAAATATTCAAGAGCAAAGTCTGAGCGATAAAAAATCTTTACCTATTCAAATGTGGCTCAAGTACCATAAGCGAGGGTTATATTTATACTGAGGGCCTCTGTGACCGAGCATGCTCGCCCAGCGCAATGACCCAAAGGGGCTTCTCACCAATGTGGTCAATGTGAGTTCAAGTCCAGCTCATGCTGGCTTCCACTCCGATTGTGCACGAGAAAAATTGCCAGCAACCTGTAGACGGTCATGTTTTTGCCCTGGTATGAGATACCACCATAATGCTGGACACTATCATATAAGTGAAACACTCTCGAGTATGGTGTATAACACCACTCAAATAAATAAATAGATAAATAAACAAATTTATTCTGGTCCCTTTAATTTTCTCATCCTTTGATTAAATAAGCATTTATACTCGTATTTAATGTTAATCGTCACATTACACAAAATAAAGTTCACTAATATATAAAGATAAATTTAAGGATACTGACACAGCTATAAAGATTGGTAAAACACATTTATGAACACATACATAGTGTGTCTATCCATTTTTCTGACAATTCACACATTCCAGTATTAAAATTATACAATATATACAATTATTCTGCATTTTCACATACAAAGCTTAACACACGAGAGTCATACATGTTGATACTGTATTAGCACCATTCATTAACATATTACCAGTTTCCTCCCACCATAATGCTGGCCGCTGTCGTATAAGTGAAATATTCTGGAGGATGGCGTAAAACACCATCAAAAAAAATAAATTAACAGATTACCTGTTCATAGTATACCTGAGATTTTTGTAACGCTGGGAAAAGTACGTGACCTTGCTAAGAGGTTGAATACGGGTTGGCCAGCATACCAGTACATTGTGTAACTTCATGCACCCAGGCAAACTTCCTAATCCTTCACCAAGACACACATACAGCAAAACACGTTAGGACAAATCCAACCCCTTATATTACATACACCACAATTTGTCAACAAGATTTACTCTCACACTGTGACGTACTGTGACCTAAACATGCCACTCATCCGACCAAGTGTCAATTAGCTCAGGAAGTAGATTACCCATATGCAGGTATGAACATGTGAGATCAGGTGAGGTGTTCAGCTCAGGTAAACATGTTGAAATCATAACTGACCTACCTCAACAGTAATCTAGCTTATCCGCTCCATGCTAATAACAACCTTCCTTTACCCTGGACTAATCCACATGCCTGCACGCCTGAACTAAACACCAGACTAGCTACAGTTAACAACTTATGACTTGTCTGATTGGCTGATGACTAGTGCTTTGATTTAAACTGTGTCGGGTCAGCTAATCCTGCTTAATGAATGAACAACAACCCAAGGACGTCTGACATTTCTCAGAGCATGTATACATATATATGGGCTTCGTAGTAATAAATTACATGCATACACAATAGCTAGTTCTTAGATAAAAGCATATCTATACAAACTTGTAAAACCTGCTGAAAGTACATAGGTTGCAAGGAGAAGTCACTGCATTCCTAGTTTCATTTTTCTTTTTATAACTACACTGTACATGCAGGTGTAAAATTCTGTCCCTGACTACCTTAGTAATTATGCCTGACTCCGAGAGTTCTGTTGATCTTAGAAAGGTATGCTGAGGTTTGTTTGCAACGTTCATGTCAAACAATACCTACCGCACCTACAACTAATACTTGTGACCAAGCTCTAAAAACGCACCACTTGGGTGGAATTTTTAGGAGCAATCCATAGGCACAAATTAGGGAATTAGATAGAGGTCAAGTTCTATCAATATCCCATAATAAGGACAGGTAGCCTAGGGCATTAGGTGCCTGTTAAATGAGGCGTGTCCTTGTACACATCAAAGGTTAGCTTAATCTGACCACAGAAGTCCATGTATCCACTCAAGCTTTACTCAGGCTGTCTGGAAGGCAATATGAATAACTCAACCAAAGAATACATGTAATTACATTTATACTGGATGAAATATTCAAAGTAAGAATACCTGATTTAATACAAAGTCACATTTAATCATGACCAACACTATTTATTATAATCATACTTGGAATAATTCAGAATTACACAAAATCAAAACAGCACTATCACTTTCCGCTTTTTCCATCATGATATTAGAAAGATTTCAGGCAAACTGCAATATTTGACCTCTTCAAAAAATGCTGCCACTCATTCATTATATACAATGCCTTTACGGATTTCTCATTGAACTTGGCTGGATGAATCACAAAACGTTTAATAAATACACTCGTCATCAAAACTTAGTTCACAATCACATGCCCTTTCGTATCATACCACAATGAAGAGTATACTATGATTTACTTGTGTCTATTTCAGCTGTGTACACAGTGGGTGCTGAATAGAGTATACTATCATTTACTTGTGTCTACTTCAGCTGTGTAATACAGTGGGTACTAAAGAGAGTATACTATCATTTACTTGTGTCTATTTCAGCTGTGTATACAGTGGGTACTGAAGAGAGTATATTATGATTTACTTGTGTCTATTTCAGCTGAACATACAATTGGCTCTGAAGACAGTATACTATGATTTACTTGTGTCTACTTCAGCTGTGTACACAGTGGGTGCTGAATAGAGTATACTATGATTTACTTGTGTCTATTTCAGCTGTGTACACAGTGGGTGCTGAATAGAGTATATTATGATTTACTTGTGTCTATTTCAGCTGTGTACACAGTGGGTGCTGAATGGAGTATACTATGATTTACTTGTGTCTATTTCAGCTGTGTACACAGTGGGTACTGAATAGAGTATACTATGATTTACTTGTGTCTATTTCAGCTGTGTATACAGTGGGTACTGAAGAGAGTATACTATGATTTACTTGTGTCTATTTCAGCTGTGTACACAGTGGGTACTGAATAGAGTATACTATGATTTACTTGTGTCTACTTCAGCTGTGTATACAGTGGGTGCTGAAGAGAGTATACTATGATTTACTTGTGTCTACTTCAGCTGTGTACACAGTGGGTGCTGAAGAGGGTATACTATGATTTACTTGTGTCTACTTCAGCTGTGTATAAAGTGGGTACTGAAGAGAGTATACTATGGTTTACTTGTGTCAATTTCAGCTGTATATACATGTATAACGGGTTCTGAAGAGAGTATACGATGATTTACTTATGTCTATTTCAGCTGTATATACCACTGGTTCTGAAAAGAGTGTACTATAATTTACTTGTGTCTATTTCAGCTGTGTATACAACTGTTTCTGAAGAGATTATACTATAATTTACTTGTGTCTTTTGCAACTGTGAATGCAGTATAGTACCCATATGACTTCATATGAGTCTGAGTCTACACCAGTTAAACTTTGGGTGTGGCTTACTGAATCAGTTTTCTCTGAATTTTTGCTCAAAGCTTATAGTTTCATGCTCTAGTTGAGGTCCGCGCTCCTACAATATTAAACTAGCCTGATCTGTATTTGTCCTGCACAGAGACTAGCTCGCTAGCTTGTGTATGGATGTTTGTATATCTGCAGATAACAGCCACATTCTCTACAAGTGTATATACAAACCCGACGCAAAAAAGCTTGAGACGCCAGAGTGGCCAAAGCGTATATGCTCGGTCCACCACAGCTGCTAGAAGAATTTCTTCTAAGTCAAGAGTATTAGGCCGTTATGCAAAATTTGCTATATGCTATCCCACATCCCCACAATCATTACGCTGTTTCCAGGCACACTGCACAGCAGTTCACCTGGAAAGTACTGAATTTCACACTGTTAAAAAACGACACACCCAAAATCCATCTATCTATGGGATACCAACACACTGGCCCCCATAATCTCAGTGTTACAATACTACAGGTACACCCAGCTCTGTTTAGATGTTATATAGCATTCAACATGTTAACAGCGCTGTCATGAACATCTGACACATCCAGTTGTTTGCCTACGTTTTCATGAACATCTGACACCTCCAGTTGTTTGCCTATGTTGTCATGAACATCTGACACCTCCAGTTGTTTGCCTACGCTGTCATGAACATCTGACACCTCCAGTTGTTTGCCTACGTTTTCATGAACATCTGACACCTCCAGTTGTTTGCCTATGTTGTCATGAACATCTGACACCTCCAGTTGTTTGCCTACGCTGTCATGAACATCTGACACCTCCAGTTGTTTGCCTACGCTGTCATTAACATCTGACACCTCTAGTTGTTTGCCTATGCTGTCCTGTCATGAACATCTGACACCTCCAGTTGTTTGCCTATGTTGTCAAGAATATCTGACACCTCAAGTTGTTTGCCCATGTGTCATGAACATCTGACACCTCCAGTTGTTTGCCTATGTGTCATGAACAACTGACACCTCCAGTTGTTTGCCTACGCTGTCATTAACATCTGGCATTCCAGTTGTTTGCCTATGCTGTCATGAACATCTGACACCTCTAGTTATTTGCCTATGCTGTCCTGTCATGAACATCTGACACCTCCAGTTGTTTGCCTATGTTGTCAAGAATATCTGACACCTCCAGTTGTTTGCCTATGCTGTCATGAACATCTGACACCTCCAGTTGTATGCCTAAGCTGTCATAATCATCTGACACCTCTAGTTGTTTGCCTATGCTGTCATGAATACCTGACATCTCCAGTTGTTTGCTTATGCTGTCATGAATATTTGACACCTCTAGTTGTTTGCCTATGCTGTCATGAACATCTGACACCTCCAGTTGTTTGCCTATGCTGTCATGAACATCTGACACCTCCAGTTGTTTGCCTATGTTGTCAAGAATATCTGACACCTCCAGTTGTTTGCCTATGCTGTCATGAACATCTGACACCTCCAGTTGTTTGCCTATGCTGTCATGGACATCTGACACCTCCAGTTGTTTGCCTATGTTGTCAAGAATATCTGACACCTCCAGTTGTTTGCCTATGCTGTCATGAACATCTGACACCTCTAGTTGTTTGCCTATGCTGTCATGAATATCTGACACCTCTAGTTGTTTGCCTATGCTGTCATGAACATCTGACACCTCCAGTTGTTTGCCTATGCTGTCATGAACATCTGACACCTCCAGTTGTTTGCCTATGTTGTCAAGAATATCTGACACCTCCAGTTGTTTGCCTATGTTGTCATGAACATCTGACACCTCTAGTTGTTTGCCTATGCTGTCATGAACATCTGACACCTCCAGTTGTTTGCCTACGCTGTCATTAACATCTGGCATTCCAGTTGTTTGCCTATGCTGTCATGAACATCTGACACCTCTAGTTATTTGCCTATGCTGTCCTGTCATGAACATCTGACACCTCCAGTTGTTTGCCTATGTTGTCAAGAATATCTGACACCTCCAGTTGTTTGCCTATGATGTCATGAACATCTGACACCTCCAGTTGTATGCCTATGTTCTCAAGAATATCTGACACCTCCAGTTGTTTGCCTAAGCTGTCATAATCATCTGACACCTCTAGTTGTTTGCCTATGTTGTCATGAATACCTGACACCTCTAGTTGTTTGCCTATGCTGTCATGAATATCTGACATCTCCAGTTGTTTGCCTATGCTGTCATGAATATTTGACACCTCCAGTTGTTTGCCTATGCTGTCATGAACATCTGACACCTCTAGTTGTTTGCCTATGCTGTCATGAACATCTGACACCTCCAGTTGTTTGCCTATGTTGTCAAGAATGTCTGACACCTCCAGTTGTTTGCCTACACTGTCATGAATATCTGACACCTCCAGTTGTTTGCCTATGCTGTCATGAATATTTGACACCTCCAGTTGTTTGCCTATGCTGTCAGGAACATCTGACACCTCCAGTTGTTTGCCTATGCTGTCATGGACATCTGACACCTCCAGTTGTTTGCCTATGTTGTCAAGAATATCTGACACCTCCAGTTGTTTGCCTATGCTGTCAGGAACATCTGACACCTCTAGTTGTTTGCCTATGCCGTCATGAACATCTCACACCTCCAGTTGTTTGCCTATGTTGTCAAGAATATCTGACACCTCCAGTTGTTTGCCTACGCTGTCATGACTATCTGACACTTCCAGTTGTTTGCCTACTCATGGTTATTCTCTCTATCTAGGCGAACCCTTACACACTGGATACAATCCAGAGGTCGTCCACAACTTGACACCACAGAGATATAAAACTTGCATGAAATTCTGCAGATAACATTCCACTTTAGCGCTGACTACTGATGAGGGTAGACATGACCATACAGGCCCGAAACGCCTACATCTTTAGCATATCTACATATATGTGAACCATATTACCTGATGTGTACATACACGTAGCCATCTTTGTACAATTACTGTACTTTTTACACACTGGACAGTGTCGAGTCTGAGTCTACCCCAGTTAAACTTTGGGCGTGGCTTACAGGATCAGTTTTCTCTGAATCATGTATATACTCTAACTTTAAAGAAATTACCACAGCACTAAGTTGTACAGCTCATAAAAGGCTTTTTTTCAATCTACACATACTTCCATCAAAACAATACTAAAATCTATAGACTGGCTCTTTCCATCAGTAAGCTGTTCCCATGAACAGGCTATTCCAATCAATATGCCTAAATTCACATGATCAATATACAGGCCCAACTTCACACCAACAGGCTATTCCAATCAATATGCCTAAATTCATATCACCAACTTCACATCACTAACTTCACAACAACAGGCTATTCCAATCAATATGTCTAAATTGACATCACCAACTTCACATCACTAACTTCACACCAACAGGCTATTCCAATCAATATGCCTAAATTCACATGATCAATATACAGGCCCAACTTCACACCAACAGGCTTTTCCAATCAATATGCCTAAATTCACATGATCAATATACAGGCCCAACTTCACACCAACAGGCTATTCCAATCAATATGCCTAAATTCACATGATCAATATACAGGCCCAACTTCACACCAACAGGCTATTCCAATCAATATGCCTAAATTCACATGATCAATATACAGGCCCAACTTCACACCAACAGGCTATTCCAATCAATATGCCTAAATTCACATCACCAACTTCACATCACTAACTTCACAACAACAGGCTATTCCAATCAATATGCCTAAATTCACATCACTGATATACAGGCCTAACTTCACAACAACAGGCTATTCCAATCAATATGTCTAAATTCACATGATCAATATACAGGCCTAACTTCACACCAACAGGCTATTCCAATCAATATGTCTAAATTCACATGATCAATATACAGGCCTAACTTCACACCAACAGGCTATTCCAATCAATATGCCTAAATTCATATCACCAACTTCACATCACTAACTTCACAACAACAGGCTATTCCAATCAATATGTCTAAATTGACATCACCAACTTCACATCACTAACTTCACACCAACAGGCTATTCCAATCAATATGCCTAAATTCACATGATCAATATACAGGCCTAACTTCACACCAACAGGCTATTCCCATCAATATGCCTAAATTCACATCACCAATATACAGGCCCAACTTCACACCAACAGTCTATTCCAATCAATATGCCCAAATTCACATGATCAATATACAGGCCCAACTTCACACCAACAGGCTATTCCAATCAATATGCCTAAATTCACATGATCAATATACAGGCCCAACTTCACACCAACAGGCTATTCCAATCAATATGCCTAAATTCACATCACTAACTTCACAACACTAACTTCACAACAACAGGCTATTCCAATCAATATGCCTAAATTCACATCACTGATATACAGGCTTAACTTCACAAGAACAGGCTATTCCAATCAATATGCCTAAATTCACATCATCAATATACAGGCCTAACTTCACACCAACAGGCTATTCCAATCAATATGTCTAAATTCACATGATCAATATACAGGCCTAACTTCACACCAACAGGCTATTCCAAACAATATGCCTAAATTCACATGATCAATATACAGGCCTAACTTCACACCAACAGGCTATTCCAATCAATATGCCTAAATTCACATCACCAACTTCACATCACTAACTTCACAACAACAGGCTATTCCAATCAATATGCCTAAATTCACATCACCAATATACAGGCCTAACTTCACAACAACAGGCTGTTCCCTTCAACCATACATGTAAGTTTTTCCCATCTATATAGGCTTTTCTGTTGTAAATGATGCCCACATGAGCCTGCTAAGAACTAATTTTAACATACTTGTAAACCGTATAATTACACGCCCTTAGGGTCTTTCAAGGGATATAATGAAAGAATTAACTTGGTCTATTGATGTAAGTTTCAATACGCCAGGTCACTGACCTCTATCTGCTGCAGGTGAATCGTGTAAATACAACAAAGCAAAGATAGCTTGAGGAACAGCATAACCTCTGATACTGTAGCTTAGTACCATAATAATAATAATAATAATAGTGATGATAGTCTGATGAATTTCCATGATGCTGAATTATTTGTTCTTCAATTTTGCCAAAACTCAAGGGGAATTCACAGCCAGTTAACACATGCCATTAAAATTATAAGTTGACTAATTTCCTAAAATCTGTACGTACATATAGTTCCACTGATAAGTTTCCTAAAAACCTGTACACAGTTCCACTGGTAAGTTTCCCAAAACCTGTACATAGTTCCACTGATAAGTTTCCTAAAAACCTGTAAATCGTTCCACTGGTAAGTTTCCCAAAACCTGTACATAGTTCCACTGATAAGTTTCCTAAAAACCTGTACATAGTTCCACAGGTAAGTTTCCCAAAACCTGTAAATCGTTCCACTGGTAAGTTTCCCAAAACCTGTACATAGTTCCACTGATAAGTTTCCTAAAAACCTGTACATAGTTCCACAGGTAAGTTTCCCAAAACCTGTACATTGTTCCACTGATAAGTTTACTAAAACCTGTACATCGTTCCACTGGTAAGTTTCCTAAAAACCTGTACATAGTTCCACTGATAAGTTTCCTAAAAACCTGTACACAGTTCCACAGGTAAGTTTCCCAAAACTTGTACATAGTTCCACTGATAAGTTTCCTAAAACCTGTACATCGTTCCACTGGTAAGTTTCCCAAAACCTCTACATGGTTCCACTGATAAGTTTCCTAAAAGGTTACATCGTTCCACTGGTAAGTTTCCTAAAAACCTGTACATAGTTCTACTGATAAGTTTCCTAAAAACCTGTACACAGTTCCACAGGTAAGTTTCCCAAAACTTGTACATAGTTCCACTGATAAGTTTCCTAAAACCTGTACATCGTTCCACTGGTAAGTTTCCCAAAACCTCTACATGGTTCCACTGATAAGTTTCCTAAAAGGTTACATCGTTCCACTGGTAAGTTTCCTAAAACATGTACATCATTCCACTGATAAGTTTCCCAAAACCTTTACATAGTTCCACTAATAAGTTTCCCAAAACCTGTACATAGTTCCACTGATAAGTTTCCCAAAACCTGTACATAGTTCCACTAATAAGTTTCCCAAAACCTGTACATAGTTCCACTGATAAGTTTCCTAAAAGGTTACATCGTTCTACTGGTAAGTTTCCTAAAACATGTACATCATTCCACTGATAAGTTTCCCAAAACCTGTACATACATGTAGTTCCACTAATAAGTTTCCCAAAACCTGTACATAGTTCCACTGATAAGTTTGAAGAGCATAGTTCACTGGAAAGATATGAGGCTTCATATTCAGGTTCAGTATTTTATTACATACTTCAGCATCATCAGGCAGGAAACTATTGAACTAAGATAAATGAGGAAAAATTGAACTCACCTAAATGAGGAAATACTGAACTCAGCTAAATGAGGAAATATTGAACTAAGGTATAAGATAAATGAGGAAATACTGAACTAAGATAAATGAGGAAATATTGAACTAAGATAAATGAGGAAATATTGAACTAAGATAATGCTCTCTCTCATTTTTCAGATTAGTACAACATGTTTAATTTTACTTGTTTGTACTTTTTTTTGTGACAAATTACTCAACATCTGTTGAGACAAAAGACCTTTAAACCTGTTCTAAATGGCTGACGTTTTCTCATATATATGTACATATTTTTCTCATGTACATTTATAAATATATATAAATATATGCATAAATACAAATGAAGACCATTTAATTGTAGTCACAGTGTGTATACACTTATTTCACAGAACAAAATGTACACATACTGTAAATATTCAACCTTTTCGCATGTTTGCACAGTGTTTATTCCAGAAAATTCTGAGGGCATTCTTCTGTGTAGACTGACAAAATTGTACTTTTTGTGAAGCCCTGAAACTGGGCAACCCAGTCAATGTGGTTTTGTCTCCATACATCATATTAAAATCATACATAAATTGCACTGAAATTTGCTCTTTCATATGTGAAAAGGTTGAGGAATTAGGGCATGAATCCAAGCAATCCTGTCAATTAATCTACTCCTTAAGCTAAGAACACATCTACATAGAAAGAAAAGACAAACCTAGTCTGATATGGTTGAACAAGAATGAGCATGGGACAGCCTCAGGAAGATGGTTCAGCTTTGTATCTCTGCTATATATACATGTACTAGACCAAGCTGCCTTCAGCATGTATCTGTGTGGTCAGAACCAGTGAGACCTCCCCTCCCCCACCTCCAGCCCCTGTTTTCTTTCCCTCCCTCAGTAATTACATGTACATTTACCTCCCTGCCCTCACTCCACCCCCCCTCCCCAAACCTTATATAAATATTCTCACTCTGACTGACAGCTTGTTGTCTGACATCAGACTACCAATGTGTTTCTAATAACTTACAAACCTATTTCTCTGGTGATATATATGAAGGCACATGTACACATTGTCCATGTTCCCAGGAAGTAAAGAACACACTACATACGAAGTCGACTTCTGGTCATGTACATGCATTTGTGATAGTTCATTAAAATCCTACCAAAATCAGGTATTTAAACTTCACGCTGCAGAATTCTGTGATTACAGACTTGGTCTAACATGTACAATATCATGAAGGCTTTACTTCACCTTTCCACTTCCAATGCACATGAACTTTGCAGAATGATGGCGATGTTATACATGCATTCTTCAGTTTAGATAGAGTAAGATAAAGTTAACACATGCTGAGTACATTTCTCTCTGTACCCATATCAAACGGTCATCGTTAAAAATTGGCTGCCTCTGAACTGATAAAAGCAAGCCAGTTTTCAGGGCTTCCAGGTCACTTAAAGCACTTATTTATTAAAATGTGGTTTTCTGAAATAAAATAAATTAACAAAAATGTTGGTAAAGTGAGAAAGAGTGGGTTTCATTGAGGGACATGTACCACACACTTTTAGGTACATGTGTGAGTTGTATCTGTCATGTACATACAGTAAATGCAGTCCAGAATTCTGAAATACCAGCTGGTACCACAGTAATTATTTGTTCTAGAAAAATAGAGCAAAGAATAGTTGATACTTGGTGGTGATCACCCTTACTACTGCTGCCACCACATCTACATATGTATACATATACCGTAACACGAAGATGGTGAATTGATACATGTATGTACAGCAACTAGCACAAATTCACAACACTGCTGCTACATTTTACAAGGAGGCTCTCAATAAGTGAATGGTCTATATCGAAGATATATGACATGAAAAAAATTTATACATCTGCAGATCTCGACTGGTACAGCTTCTTGTTGCTTCCAAAAAGCTGTCAAAACTAAACGTTAAACAAACTTCTTTTGTGACATCAGATAATATTGGGTGTTTTACACCAAGTGCTGACCGCCATGACCTTGACCTCTTGTGATATTAACCTTTACATAAACCTATACATGGTGTGTCCTAATTCCTAAACAGTTTTGTATAGCAACTTTCAGTGCCACTTATCCACATTTTTAATATGATTTTGAGGACAAAACTACATTGGTTGGATTGGCCAATTTCAGGGCTTCACAAAAAGTGCAGTTTTATCTGTTAACACTGAATAATGCCTTCAGAATATACAAGGTGCTGCATATAAAACAAGTGGCATTCCAGTTACTCCTGTTCAGTGGTGAAATTACTCAAGTGACCAATATAAGCTATATGGCAACATATGCAAGTGACAGAGCAGTCTTTTCAAATTCAGCAGTGCAGACACCATGCATATTTCACTAAAAAGCCTATGTGCTCTGAAGAAGGTATATTCGATAGGGTATAGTTAAAAAAAAACACAAAAGTTTGTTTACACAAGGCCTCAGAATATCAGGTTTGGGATCCATCCAAAAATTCTCAAACATACATATACACATGTACTGCACAATATTTCAAGTTTATCATTTCATGGAAGAGTTTTTCAAATTTCATGAATTCCCCCCCCCCCCAAAAAAAAATAAAAATGTTCTTTCAGCCTAGTTTGCTTAATTCTTTGATTCTTGCAATAACCATCCAGCGTACATGTATATGCCCCAGAAATTGCACCAAAAAGTGTTTTTCACAAGGCAAATAAGGGTTATTAAATATTATCTTTCATGCTGAAACAACTTTTTAAAATCAACAGAACTAAGAATCAGGTGAAACTATTAAATTACTTTGCAATGGCTGAATTTTTTGTCAATTTACAGTAATTTAAAGACAGCACAGAGTATGAATGTGTTGGAGTGATTTATTTGTTTGAGATTTCTCCTGAAAATATTCTGTAATGGACAATTACAAAGAAAAAATGAGCCAGAACACAGGTAATTTTGTGGGGATGATCAAATTATCAGCAGTCACAAAGTTAAAGAGTTTATAAAGTTGTTTATGCAATGGTAAAAATGCTGAACTGCATTGGATATACAAGTAATATAACAAAAAAACTTACAGCATAGAGAGTAAAACCAGAGCACCAACGACAGTGCGATAGACGTACAGCATAGAGAGTAAAACCAGAACAGCGATGACAGTGTGATAGACGTACAGCATAGAGAGTAAAACCAGAACAGCGATGACAGTATGATAAACGTACAGCATAGAGAGTAAAACCAGAACAGCGATGACAGTGTGATAAACGTACTGCATAGACAGTAAAACCAGAGCACTGATGTCAGTGTGATAAAACAGTCACAAATGGTCACACATAACCCCTGAAATAGAGCCTCTTGTCAATTCACCCCAGTTAAAGGGTTTCATTGACTGTTCATGTAAATGCTTAAATAGTAGCAAAGTACATGAAACTGGGAAAGAAGGATAAAGGAGTACAACTTACCAGGCTTAAGTCAATCTCTGTCAGCAGGGAGACCTTGTTTAACTCTACGGCCTGTAGGCACAGGTACATGGCCTGAAAGTAGTCCCTGTTACACAGGAATGCATCATCTACAACAGAGAGAGAAGTTGCCGTATATTAAAGCCCTGTTTACCACCTTGTGTAGTATGACAGTCTGCAGGCATAAGTACAATGTACACTGCCTAGCTGAAAGTATCTAAAACTGCTTACAAAAGAAAACATGACCTTCAAATTGAAGATGTGTCCACACCATATAAAGGCTGAGATTGCATGAAAGTTTGATGTACAATATACAGCACAGAGACAATTTAGGTTCCTGAAAGGGCCAACCATTCTTGGAAATTCTTGGAACACAAATAAGACTGTTTTAAGACTAACTTCAGAGAAATGTTTACAATCCTTGGTGTGGTAGAAGAAATACAATGGCTTTGCTGCTTAATGCACTAAGCTAAGGACGAATGCACTAAGCTAAGGACGAATGCAGTCCTGCATTCAACCTCCTTACTTTGTGTCAAATACATACACAACACTAACAAAAGCAAGCGCATTCTGAGTCATGAATACAAAGTTATCAATGGACATAGGAGTTTAATTAGGTTAATGCAAGTCAGATGCTGACAACAGTATTTATCAAAACTGATCGAGTTTAGAGCAGATACTGATCTATAATACTGAAAACATTCGATGTCACTATAAACATTCTGCAACCTTTTTCAGCAGAATTAATGGTTTGTTTAGCAAAATACATACATTCCAGGACCTTCCTCACATAAAATTGTTCTAAACTGATCAGCACTGTGTACATATAGTGTTTTCTGCTTTTTGGTGGACATTTGACCAGGCATTAGCCATTTGCACATATCTCACAATGTTATAAAGTGCAAACAACAGAATCATCAATAACAAATTACAATTTTGCTCCACTTAAATCCTAAGATTTGAGACCTAAAACAAGCAAATCTTTACACAGGTAAGCTTTTTCCATGACTTTCAATGACCTGAAAACAAATCCCATGACTTTCAAGGTCTGGAAATTTTAATTTCAAACTGCATGACTTTCAAGGGTTTTCCAGGTCTGCATGAACCTGTCTAGAATATTTCATTCATAGGAAACTGGAGCGCACAGAGTAAAGCCATCGGCCTTTGGCAAATAACTAATGAACTTTCCATCAATGACCCTGGGATTTTCACCTGAAGCGATCTCAATGTATGTCATATTTGTTGAGGGTGAGTAATCTTCAACAAACAGCATGTATATATAAGACCACCTGAATTTCTGCCCGAAACACAGTGTCTAAGGCTGGGATTGAATTGAACACCCTTTAACTGTCACTGGAACAATATTAACAATAGACAAAAAAATTCCACCATAAATTCATCTGCATAAAAATGGAAAAAATAAAATAAATAAATACAATAAAATAAAAGGCAGAGAAATCAAAATAAGTTCATTAAACTGGCTGCAAACAACCAGACAATGTGAAACAAAATTCAATGCGAATAAGGCTACTGTCAGGTTTTGTAGGCGCGTAAATCAAGGAAAGAACGACGTTAATAAAGACTGGTCAAAATAAACAAGCAAATAAAAAAATGTCACCTCAAACTTGTCCCAGCCAGATTCTGTATGGTGCACAATCTAATGAATTTCAGTGCTATGTGTACATGTATATTCAAACCAGCAAGACAGTAACATGCATTTGTAAAAGCATGCAGATGTCTTCAGAAGTAAACAGTGTGATATTATTATTAGCGATAACCAACCAGCTGTCAAGTCTAACACCTAACCACTACAATAAGTAATTCAGGGCAATAACCCTGGCCATAGTATATATGCCACGCTGTCTGCACAAGCTGTCGTTATTCTTCCTATATGTAAGTCTGTGCTTATTGAACCTTCAGAACTGTGATCTTTATCACAAGCCTGTCAATACAGTTTGATATAGTGTCCGAGATCTGCGCAGCAACAAACAATAAAAATGCCAGAATGCCTCGCTACTGGAGAGTACATATACTCTTTAAAAATTCAACAAGAAAAGCATTTTTCAGGTTAAAAACATGGGTCAAAACACATTACTTTTGGAGCCAAAGCTTACATTTTTCTAGTAATTATTTATTTTTATTTGATTAGTGTTTTATGCCATACACAAGAATATTTCACTTATACAACAGGCACCAGCATTATGGTCAGAGGAAACTATGCAGAGCCTGGAGAAAAACCACAACCATCTGCAGTTTGTTGCCAGACCTTGGCTGGAGAGGAAGCCGGCATGAGCTAGACTCACAGCTACATGTAGTTACCACATTGTTGGGAGGCTCTTGGATCATTGTGCAGCACTGGTATCCTAACCTCCTAGGCCACAAATGTCTCCCCCCACCAGTTTTCTGGTAGGATTTTGTCCTACATTCCAAACAAACCTCAAGACACCTTTCTAAGAGCTACAGAATTATCAGAATGCGGCACAATGAGTACCTTATGGATGGTCGGAAGTTTAGGTCACATACAGTCCATCAGCAGGAAAATATGATAAACTCCACTGATGATGATACAAACTGTGAAAATCTGTAAATCTACAAGTAAGTCTATATGTTACGAAAAAAAGACACATACACGTGCACATTTTAATGTCATAAAATCATACGGCAGTCATACAAGTACAGGCTCCTTGGCCGAGGTAGTTAGCATGTCAGTGCTGCGTAATGATCCAAAAGCCTCTCACCAATGCAGTCGATGAGAGTTTGAGTTCCCTGCATGTGAACTCGCTGTGAGTTTTTTGTCCAGTTCTGATATTTTTCTCATTTTCCTGTTTTTCAAAGATTTCCCATACATGTATATGTCTTCAACATAAAAAAAATCTGGGACAGTCCAAATTTCTCACAAATTCGATTTTGATTGTTCATTTTTATTTCTACACCTCCTCAGCCATTGCAAAAATATTTGTGTCACCTGTAAAACAACAATTTAAATTGGAGTGGCCTTTATGGAAAGGTGGAAGACGGAGTATCTTGATGACTCCCTGTTAAACTCTGGGGCTGAACCGACACCTCCTGTGACTCAGCAGTTGATATCATTGTAAACAAGCATTAGAATTGGCCGCTGGTTACATTATATCCATGTATGTCACTGGGTTAATCGTCTTCATCATATCAACCTTGTTCTCTGTGCATACCCCCAAAATATGGTTAAGAGGTTAATCGAACGACGCAGTCCACGAGCAGGCGTGTGACTTCAGTACTGTATATGCGAACATAATAATACAGAGACGTTAATTCCCCAATAATAAGCATAATGGTTGACCATTAACACAGTTTTGTGGCAGATGTTGGTCAGCTATTCATTAAGTGATCTGATCAATACTAAATAGGAAGATTGGGGGCAAAGTCTATCCGTGAACAAACACAATAGTTGAGCTTCAACCAAGGTTTGAACAATGTGACTGATGAGGCTGTGAGTTCAAATCCAGGACTGGCTACCCTCAAATCTGAAATTAATCTGAAATGTTAATCAGTCACTTGCCAGGTCAGAGTTTACTCCAGGCCCTGTTAAAAGAGACTTTTTACTAAGAAGGAGAGAACACTTCTATAACATAATAACTTGCACTACTGTGTTAACAGCCTCAGTGGGAATGTTAATCCCTAGGTTGCCAGAGGTCAGTGTGTTTTACTCCAGGCAATCCTGCAATTCCCTTGTATGAGGATTTTTAACAAGGAAGTGAGTTCTGACTCACTGAATGCAATGTATAGCAATAATAACTTTTACTACTGCCTTGAACAGCGTAAGTATGTTAATCAGTAACTTTCCAGAGGTCAGTGGTTTACTCCAGGCACTCCTCACTGGTACAACAGGTACAACCAAAAACCTGACTACCACTGTATACACGCACACAGGTGGATTTTTCTTTTGAAGTACAACATTATTAACGCTAATGAAATAAATCAAATAGGTTACCATCATTTACATTAAAAAATAGTCTGCCACCAACCTGCGGATTGTCATGGGTTTCCCCTAGGATCTGCCTGGTTTTGTCCCATCATACTGGTCGACACTGTGGTGTGGAATATTCTTGAGTGCGGTGTAAAACACCAATCACATAAATAAATGAATAAATAAATTGAAAAATAAATATAAAAGAATTTTTTATAAATCAATAAAAATGTAAAAGACCCGAGCCTACTCTAACAAGATAGTGATAAAATCTACATCAAAAAGGGGCATAGCAGCTGCTGTCAAATCTAGCTGTCTTTTCTGTGTTAATGTGCTAAAAACTGAAGCACCCAGGTAGGCCATGCATTTAACAAGTCCACCAGAAAAGACATGTCCTACTTGTACACTCACAAATGATAATAAACATAAACACATACAGCCTCCTCTTACACCATCTCAGAAAATACACACTAATGCACTTGCCGTAATTCCTCAACCGTTTTGCACATGAAGGAGCAACTTTCAGTGTGATTTAAATGCATTTTTTCTACCTGATTTACTTACTTAATTGGTGTTTTACGCTGTACTCAAGAATATTTCACTTATACGATGGCGGCCAGCATTATGGTGGGTGGAAACCATGCAGAGCTCGGGAGAAACCCACGGCCATCTGCAGCTTGCTGGCTGACCTTCCCACATACGGCCGGAGAGGAAGCCAGCATGAGCTGGACTTGAGCTTACAGCGACCGCATTGGTGAGAGGCTCCTGGGTCATTGTACTGCCCTGATGTACTAACCAACTGAGCCACAGAGGCCCCTAGCATTTTTTCTGAGTTGATATTAGGCACAAAACGGTATGGGTTGGGTTGCCAACTATAGGCCTCCCGAACTTCAATAAAATTATTAGTCTACACAGAATAATGCTCTTGGACTATACTTCGAGGAACATTTTTCAACCCAGTGAAAAGGTTGAAGAATTACAGTAGCTCTACTGTCTTCATAAGTATAATTAAAATTATTATTATTATTTTTTTTTTTAGCAAAATGAGGTACAAGTGCACACTTAAAATACACAGCCTGAGCGATTTATCCATACAGTGGTCTTCATATTACAATTTTTTTCATAGGCTGAAAAGCAGTATCCATGCAAAAGCAAGGATAAAAGGCTGTCAATTTTATTAGTGGAGAAATCTTGAAAAAGAACTTAAAAATTTCCTGCCTATGACTGGGAGTGATCCAGTGGTTAACTGCAAGCGGTTGTATCTCACCAATGATCTCACCAATGATCCACGTCAAGCTTTCTTACAAAAACAGGAAACAGTTCGTGGACACTGGAGTGCGATACAGACATCACCTGTTACTAACTAAGCCGTGATAGTTCGAGTACATTTACACCATGATAAATTGGAAAAAGTAAAATAGTTCATGACCATTAATTTCAAACAAATAATGGTAAAGAGAAAATTGTCCAGAGTGTTACATAAGATATACATATATATATACACACATGTATATTATACCTACCATGCATCCATTAACCAACATACATGTTAAAACTGAAGATACATGTATTTGTATCTTTGGAAAATCACAAAGGATACTTTCATTATAGCTCCTTAATTACATGTACATTGTCCATACATATCACTAACATTCAGGATGCCACACTTTACAGCAATGCAACACTATACTGTAGACAAATTGACAGCACCTGCACTCAGAAAAAGCAATTTCCAAACTAACCGGATATATTTTCTGTAGATAAGAGTCAAAACATTACATATATAACACATCACATCATTCCTACAATAAATGTAAGTCATCCTTCCTGAGATGAATAACTCATCCAATCAGCTTCCAGTAAAGTAGGTCACTTGGCCACTTCACCCAGAAAAGGAACAATAGCTGGGATGCACGGGAAATAGGTCAGACATGATTCATACTTTGTTATGAATTTGCGGACAAGGAATTGATCTGATCACTCAGACAACATGATGATGCACACAAAGAAACAGTTTTAGTACGCTGTTGTCAATATGTGTTTTGATTTCTGACAAGATGAATTATTTACATCCAGCCTTTAATTAACAATTAATCAATTAACCACAGACTTAATTCACTGGGACACATGAACACTTTCTATACGAATGTTGAAACAAGGTCGTATTGAATTGGTGAGAAGAAACTCTATAGTTTAAAGAATTTACACTTTAATTATAAGTTCCTATAAGACAAGAATCTTCAAAAAACACAATCTTCCATAAATTTTGTAAAATTTTCTTATTGTGTAGTATTAATATTCCTGATGTAATGTTGAATCATGTAAAAAACATCGAGTAAGGCAATTATGCTGGGATGATGTGAACAGCATTTGAAAGTACAGCGTCATTTGTGGCTATGTGTCAGTGATGGGTGACCTCGTGTTCCTGCATGACATCACACTAGCCAAAATTCGAAACGACATAAAACTTTTGTAGTTATTGACTTCAGACTATCTCGTTCACTATCATTTAACTTTCCTTTTAAGACACAATGGTTTTGACACTGAAATAGGTCTAAAGAGAATCTTTAGATTTCTAATGATCAGTATGTTATCTGCAGGTTTCTCTAATTGTTGAATTTAAGCAAATCAAACGTTTGATGTGTAGGTATATGATTATACTATATGTATTGCCGTTGTGACCTTTAATTTCTAACCACTCCATTTGATGTGCTTTCTAACTTTTGTACCGCTAACTTAGATGTACCTGGCCATGTTCACAAATAATGCTCAGCCATGTATATTTGGTGTACGATGTTGCCAATGTTTTTGGATTTCTAACAACACACATTTTTTCTCTTATTTATTTATTTATTTATTTGATTGGTGTTTAACGCTGTACTCAAGAGTATTTCACTTACATGATGGCAGCCATCATTATGGTGGGAGGGAACCGGGCAAGGCCCGGGGGAAACCCACGACCATCCGCAGGTTGCTGTTAGACCTTTTTTCTTTTAGTTTCACAACTTACACCAACACAAATGCATTTGGGTATCTGTTTAAAAAAATGTATCAATACAATGAGTCTGTTTGATTTAACCCATACACTTTTTCTAATATTCAACCTTATACACTGTATATTGTAAATCTTCAACCTTTTCAACCTCTGATGAACTTTTTTCAGTAGAATTTATGCACTATTATTATAAAAATAATGATAAAATGATTTGTCTGTGTCACTAAAGATGCAAGCTTCATAAAACTATGCAAATTGTTCCTCTATGGCCCAAAGCGATCGCAGAATTTTAAGGGTTTAACACTGCCGTAGTGGTGTTTGTTGTCTAACCCGATACCACTGAACCTGCTTTTGTACACCAAAAACACCAAGACGAAGGTGTTAAAGTCTAATCTACTCCAAAAAATGAAGAAAAATGAGACAAAAAGGTGTATTTGAAGCAGCTTTTCGCTGCTGTTCCTTTCACTCCCTCCGCAGAGGTCCTGCATTTTAGATCAATCAACAGCAAGCTTAAGCCACTGTAGTTGACCTGGATACTTCACAGCTGTGTATGTACGACAGTGTCTTATTGTTGCGTGATGCAGGAATGTAAAAGTACACCGTACATGTATTATGACGTCACACCGCTGAGCTCAGATTGGAACATCATGAAACAAATGTTTCGTTTTCCAAGGGTATAAACTATCAAAAATGTAAAAATAGAAGCGATATTTGTAAACTGTGTGAAGTAACACTTTTATCACTGAAGGAAGTTCTGATAGTTTGCCTATGTATAAATCATAAAAGCAAATCTAACAAGTAAACAAACTCAACTTTTCTTATTTGTAAACATACACAGTATGAACTGATATTAAGTGGGGAGGTAAAGGTACCGACACATTCAATGTTGTTTGCAAAGTCATCTCTATTTAATATGTATATTTGCACACGGCCCGCAAATGGCAGCGGGCTAGAATTCAAAAGATTGGTTGCAGAGGTGGTTGGAAAAGTTAAAGAATTAGGGTACATGTATGTGCACATGTCCATTTTGTCAACAACTGCACAACTAGACAAGCAGACATACATGACATATACATGTACATGTAGGTAGTACAAACATTTAAAAAAAAAATCAATGACATGTTATTAAATTATATTTCCAAAATTAAGGCAAAAGACCAGAAAACCTATATGTGCATTAACAGCAAGAAAACCATGTTTTAGCACATTTCACAAAGCATAATTTGAAAAAAATAAAGGTGTTTCAAATGGCTCAATGTTGAAAGGAAATCAATGTGTGGGCTTGGATGCAAACACCATTCACATCTTCAAGTCAGTGAATCCTGTAAGTGGGTGACTATAAGATTCAATCCCATGCCAGGCCATACCTAAGTTTAAGACTTTAAAATGGGTCAACTTGTTAATTTGCTGCTGACTGCTTAGCTTTCAAAAAAAAGGCTAGGTGCTGCTTGTACATGGAAATGTATTAGTATACTGATACAGGGTAATGTGTCATCGCCGGTGTCCCTGGCATGGCATTACAGTGATGTGGCACTTTAATAATGTAGGCTAGGCTTTGGGCCCACCCTGCTAGAAAGATGAGACGAAACCAACAGATCAACAAACACATGAGCAACATTGGAATGGTTCTAACCTGTGGAAGTCAGGGAGTGAACTGAGATAAAAGGTTAAGCATGCATAAACAGGCGTCCTAACATTAAGTTGGACAGAATAAGGAGTTTCTAATCCCTGATAGGGATGGTACAAGAAAATGGTATTACATAGCCGACCTGACATTCAAGAATAATTCCATCAGAGTAATCCAATTAGTGACCTAAAATTTTGTCCATGAATTAAGTTACTCATTTTGTCTAATCCTGAGAGTTTTATTCATCTCATTAAGGTGCTCTGGGGTTTATTTGGTAGGTATCATGACACTCCTCTTGAAAAATGTTTCAGCCCTAAAAGCAACATTTCATACCTATTATCTGCTTTGAAAACGGCAGATTTGAGGTGATTTTTTAGGTCAAATATTTGGAAATATTAAAGATTTGTTATTATCACTACTTGTTCATAAGCACCAAAACTAAAGATTCTCAAACCCTATAAACGAACATGGGGTTCAAAATCAGTATAATGGATCAGGCCCTAACAGGGATCAACTTCTCCATGTTATGTCTTATAGACACCTGAACAACTTACCATGGTAGAACTGGGACACATGAGCGTAATTCATCACCAGTATCTTCAGCTGTGAGGACAAGGTATGAGCCTGTAAGCTCTCCCTTACCCACACTGGTCCCTTGCCCAGCTGCTCTGTGGTCTGGGCCGTCCTATTCAGACGGTCAATGGTGGGTGCGCTGGTGGGCTGTAGCCACTTCAGTCCCTGGATGAACGGCCAATAGTCAGGGACGCAGCCTAAGTCACCCTGGATAAGGTGGAAAAAAAAGAGGTTGACTTTATCTTTCATACTTAATTAATGGTTTTCATTTTGTAGAAAAGAATAGAAAGTAAATATATTTTGGCATTTAAGTTTTTTCTACTTGTAACCTACATGTAGTATACTTGATATTATGAACCTTCAAATAGAAAATGCATCCATTGAATTAAATCCAGGCACAATAATCCACTGTTGTAAATATACACAGGCTCTGTCAATTCGTCATCTTAGTCACTAATCAAAATGTTTTGTACTAACTTTATCAGTCATTGCAGAAAAATGCCCTTAAAATAGGCCCTTTAAAGGAGATTACGAAACAGGATGTACTAGAACATGGACATGTAGGCCTACAAATGTTTAATGGCATGCTGAGACATTTCACTATTCACAGAAATGTCATTTTCTTGACTGAGTCGCTACTGTGTCCAGCATCACTATACTGGCTCTGTTTCCTTTTTTTAACTGTTTTTGTCGGTCGTGTTTTCACCCTTAATTTAAATTCACCATGGCACAGTTATCTGATTTTGTTTTCACATGCAGCTACAAACTGTACACTATAAATTAGATATGTACTGATCAGAAACATTTTTCAGACATTCTATACAATGTCACACAGCTGTCCTTGATTTAAACAAGATTTGGTGAGTATTAACTTATTTATGAATTACAATTATTTGCAATTTTGTCATAGACGTCTCAGACAACTTATAAACAAAAATTTCTAAGGTACACGTATGGCAAATGTAAGCCACAATTTTAGTACAGTGAACAGTTTTGAAGTTACTAAAAAGAGTGATTTACATGCACATGCAAGTCTAGGTTAGCTTCATGATTCTAAGCCTGGTATATAAAACTTTAAGATTCTACTTACCCGGTAGTGATAAACTTTAAGTCGATGGATAAGGATATTCTCCACGGCAACACAAAGCCGCGAGAGTCCTCCATATGTTGACCACACATTGTTACTGTGTGTCGCTAAAAGACCCTCTACTGTTCTCTTCAAACCCAACAACAATGTCTGCAAGTCAGGACTGAAACAGAAACAAGTCATTAAGATTATTAATCAAACCAATGTGTTTCTGACAACAAAAGGCTACCATGGTATTCCACAGCACCAATCTGTGAGCTTTGGGGCTGTTTGGGTCCCAGGATCTGCACCTGCATCATCTCTGATTAAATCGAGCAGAAACTAGGCAACTCAAATCCGACTGTGTCAGGGTGTGTTTGGTACATCTGCATGGGTATATCTAGGTGTACAGGTAACAACACGCATGGGCTGAAAAGTAGCTTTATGTCCTGTTATGAAACCACAGGGTATTTTGTATGTAATCTCCACTCAAATACGTAAGTGCATGCACATACTGTACATGTACTAAAGTCACAAAAAGCAGGTTTTACTACAAGTTTGTCTTCCATCAATATGGTGTGAATATCTGTATGTAACGTGGGAAAGTTCCTTAGAATCTTGCCAAAAGTCAGTGTTTTTTTCCCTGAGGAACTCTGGTTTTCTTCACCCCTAATACTGACCACCAGGTGAAATATTTTTGAGAATGGTATTGAACCAATTATCAAATAAATAAATAAATAAATAAATAAAATGCACTAATCAGAAATTAAATCAGGTTTCTCATTTTCAAATTTCTTATACTGGGAGTTACACCAAAGAAACACTGCTGATGCCGATTTTGTTGTTCTCAGACATCTTTTATTGCTGCAAAAAGACAGACATCATGAAAGTTAGCACTGCATCAAATCCACCTTGGTTCAGAATAAATGTCTACAGGATGTTTATAAAAAGTGTAACAGCTCTGTTTACAAAAGGGCTGTCTGAGTCCATGAATCAGTCTGTTACCTGTCTCCGATAGAAGACTATATTGATCACAGATGTTCCCAACATAACGCATCAGGCTATAAATAGGACCAATTTTTCTCACCTCATCCTATTGTATCCTGTAAAATTCTCTCGTAACACATCATAAAGTTTACTTGGTACAGGCCTTACACAAGTATATGTACATGTACACATAGATATATATATATATATATATATGTACATTTATATGTAGATTACTGTAGGTTTGTGGGGTGATTCATCTGGTTAGATTTACACTTGCCAGCTGTCACTAGAAGCTGTAAACAGCTGATCACTGCGGACACCCATGGGTGGAATCCCTCCAGCATGGTCTGCCGAACTCTATGTACACATATATGGTTCATTACCTGGATATCAAGTATACATATACACAAATAAATGAATTCCTTTACATGTACTAAGCAACTGACAGATATGACTACATCTATTGACATTATTTGATCGATTGACTCATTTACCTTGGGGCAAATGTACCTGCATTTACATGTGGTTATGGATGTACCCTTTGGTACTGACACTGACACTGGTTCTGTATATACCAGGTTCATCCTGATTAAATGACTGATTGACTTATTTATGAATTTAAGACTACGTGTGCATGTATATACACATGTGAGTGAAACCCTTGGAATTCTGCATATACAGATTATATTTATTGCTTCCCTTTGCAAGGATTTGCCTCCCTTGACAGCAGGTATCAGTTCAACCATGCCATGTTGTGTGCATTTAGAAACAAGGGCCTATCTAGCCAAATAGTTTGAGTACCTTTTCTGATTTGCAAATCTGTAGGTTTCACCACTTCTGTATATGCAAATAACACAAAAAATATGAAAATTTTTATCACTTCCAATCCTAAACTTGAGACTCCCGAACCCTTCTCAGGGGTTCAAAAACGCTCTTGATCAGGCCCTGGAAATTGCCGGCTGGCTCAGGTTTATCCACCCTTTATTACTGAACACCAACAGGTTCCCCTGAAGAGATGTCACAATATTTTTGATTAGACAATGAATCAGGCAGAGTCAGGTAGAGTAAGTCGGTCATGTCAGTTGTGCTGGAATGATGTCATTTGTGGCTATACATCAGCGATGGCTGATGTCCAGTATTCTTGCAGGACGTCACTCCATGCAAAATTAGAAATGGCAGAATGCTTTTAATTCCATATTTAATTATCCTCTGAAACTAACAACAGCAGTTTCAATGCAATTCCATTTCTTTTTTTGAGCAATTTAGGAAAGCAATTCAAACTATCTTGATCCTTATCATTTAACATGGTTTTAAGACATACAGACAAGGGAGTAGTTTCCCTTCAAGGCCAAAAGTACTGGTATATTTCGCATGAACCCTCAGTAAGGAAGCTGTTACAGTTAGCTGTGTTAACATCAGCTTTGTCAACCCACACTGACTAACTTATTGAACAATTTGCTTACTCAGCTTAAGACCTGGGGCCAGGATCACAGAGTGATCTTTACATAGACTTATAGTCAAAATTTCAATCACGAAGCGATCTTTATATAGACCTAAGTCAAAATTTCAATCATTAAATTTGGTATGTTCCTTTCCCGTATTTTAGCTAAACTTTGTTATACAATAACTTACCCTGAATTTACGCTATCAAACAACATTTTCACCTTGTTACATCAGAAATAAGAATTTTAAGTGGCCTGAAAATTTGACATGAGTGTAAGATTGCTTTGTGACCCCAGTGTCTCAAGTAAATGTATCAGTATTTCTGCTGGACCTGCTCAGTATAGAAATTGACAGTTGTCTTGAGTCAGTTTTGTTGACTCACAATGATTGATCAAGTGATCGACTGACCACCTGAAGATTAAAAATATCAGTAGTATGGAAACCACTATAGCAATTCTAATTTCATGGTTTGTCCAGCTGCTGATCAACTAATAAAGCTATCGAAATATACAGCTTGGAAAGAAAAAAGAAAAAAAAAAAAAATAGCTACACAAGCCTATCTAAATAAGATCCATGTAAATTACTGTACACATGTATAAACTAATATTACTTTTTCTTATAAATTCTTATATTTAATTTCATATATATGTTTGAAAACAAATGTTTCACTAACGTAAGATACAAGCAAACAAAAGATGGATAAATGATACATAATTAGAGCCATTTCCATAAATTTTGAAAATTTATACATTTTCAGCTACTGTTCAATATTTCTTATTATGAAAATATGTTCTGATTTATGGAGTTGTATGATTCTTTACAGTGCTCACGGACTAAAGATTTTGACATTTCGTAACTTATTACATGCTGGCAGTAAAAATTCAAAGGAAAAGACTGAGCTATAAATTGATGTAAGTATCACTAAATAGACCACTTCAAACTATGCAAAAATATACTTTCATATTTTTTACATATATTTTTGTGAAGAGAGTTCTAGGCATTCAAACATCTGAATTCTATGGTGGGCTTTATGGATCATACTATCAGAGTTTAGGAACTCTGCCGTCACAAGGAGTTCAACTTCTTCCAACTCTAATCATGACACTGAATATTTGCATTTATAACTCTTTTTTCCCATGAGTAAAAGATTACTGATTCCCAAAAATTCCTTTATCTAGTGAACATCAGGAATAAAAAAAGGTGGTGTGACATCAAAGTTCCTAGATACTGTCAATATGGCCCATAAAGCCCACCACAGTATTCAAATATTTGAGTGCTCTTCAACACTCTTAAAAAGAAAAAATAAGAAATAAATGAAAGTACTTTTACATACATGTATAACTTTCAGTTGTCTGTATGATGAACCTTAATAAACATTTTAGCTTTCTTTTATTTCAATGAATTTTCTCAGCACAAGGCTCCCCTTGAAAAGTGGCCAGCTACAGGTACATGTACATGACAGAGAATAAAAAGATTAGTAGTACAGAAGGTTTTCTGTTTCTCCACAAAAAGTACTGCCGGTTACTGCCTTTCAATGAACTACATGGTAGATTGTCACACCAATGTGACAATTCTCCAACATTTAGCTAATAGTGGAATGTCTATGTGTATATCCACAAGACAGTCCAAGAAAATTAGGTAATGTTTGCTCGCTTAGTTCACTTCAAGGAGTCCACTTTGTTTGCATCAAGCATGACTATTAAGTGGTTGCACAGGAACTTCAAAAGGCCAAGCGTAACTAATTGGCATGCGTTACAGTGCATGGCAATGGCAAACACTCATGCATGTCACAACTCCTTGACCTGTCGTGTGTGTAATGGGAGGGATACAAATTACATGTATGCTATGAGATGAATGCAATGTGGAAAAGATTAATGATGGAAGTGGATGTTATCTGAGTTTAATACATAAGCAGGGTCAAACACAAGGACATTTTGCATGGTTAAACACTCTTAAAAATTCTTCCTATTCATCATGTATTCTGAATGTACAAATATTGATAAGTACACTATAAGCCATTATGGTCATGAATGGGAAGGTCTGCCAGCAAATTGCTAATGGTTATGTTTTCCAAAGGGCTATGCCCTGTTTCCTCCCAAAATGCTGCTAGCCAACGTATAAGTGAAATAATCTAGAGTAGAGCGTTAAACACCAATCAAATAAGCAAATAAATATATTTATTTGATTGGTCAAAAATGATCAAGAATATTTCACTTATATGACAATGCAAAAATAAATACAAGACATTAAGTTAATTGTTTCTTAATCATGTTATTATTTCAAAATATTTTAGCCCAATTAAAAAGCTGTAGAAGGCTCTGATAAGTGTAAATGTAGCAGTGGTGTAACTTTACTTTTTCAACTGGTTGCCATCAACCCAAAAATCCTAAAACTGATTGCTCCGGAATATTTTCACTTGCCCAGAATTTTGTTTCATGCCAAAACTTGTATAACATGGGGATTCAAAAATAGCAAAGTTGGACACAAAACAAAGGATCTGTCCTTGTAAACTATAGATATAATCATGATAATTATTAATGCTAGTATATTGTACATTAGAAAGCTGGCTAAATCCTTGCTTTTAGCCTTCTTTCTTAAATATGTAATGTGATTGCCATTCGTCCTTGAAATTCACACACATTTTATTGGATTATTCCAGAAATGGATAGGTACAATCATGATAATGATCAATCAAAAACTCTACAGACAGATATAATCATGGAGCACACAATGCATTTATATCTATCTGGTGCATGCTCGTGTTCCACTTTACAATGTTTGAGCTTTCACAGCTAGCAGAAGGGAAAGCTTCCTTGTTTGGTCTAGATTTATATTACGTCTTTATTTGAATGTAATATTTAAAACTACGTGAGCAACTATTTGCTCCTAGTCCATCTCAAAAGACTCCAGCATGTTATTTAAAATTCTGACAGTCATCAGTGTCATGTTGAATGTCAAAATTTTAAAATAACTCACTGAAATGGACTAAATTACATGGAAGAAAACATCATGCTTTTGATGACTCTCACGGAAAGTCAGTATTTAGTTTCCATTTCACACTTAAATATGTCACAGTATGTTTTCCTGTCATCTGCCAAAAAGATTTGAATCTGACACAGCCCAAATAACAGAAATACTCCTGCCTGCAGCATGTACATGTACATGTATGTACAATAGCTGGGGCATTTGAACTTTCACAATATCGGGGCCTATACACTGTACATCATTACATACCGCCCAAAAATACAACAAATAAAACCACTACACTTGTAGTCTACAGACAAATTGGCGAATATTTTCATCTCTCATAAATGAGAATCACACACTGACCGAGTGACAGACAGTCTGACACTGTGATCAGCGGAACTGAATGAGTGAATGTCAGATGATCTACATCATGCACTCCCGCAACACCCAGCCCCCCGTGATTTCATGTCAACACAGAAAGACTTTTTACCAAAACACATAAGTAAAAACTGGGGTAGCGAGAAGAATATATGAAGACTATTCCATGTTAAGCAGAAGCCTGCGTCCAGTCCACATCACGCGTCAGTAACAAATAATTGAAACTCACCACCCATTTTTGTCGGCGTCGTCTGACTTTTCCGCCATCTTTATTGACAAGTGAAAGAACACGTAGATTTAAAGCCACAGTTTCGTATTCGGCGCACGTCTGCATAAATAGCCTATATGTGCTGTCAAATTGGGGGCAAACGACCCACAGCATTTACACTAGTATTTTAGACTCACCATTATTAGGTTTTTGTTTCAATTCTTTTCTTTTTCAATTGATTTATTTATTTGATTGTTGTTCAAACACCATAGGCCTACTCAAGAATTTTTCACTAGCAGTGACTAGGAAACAAGTGCCTAAATGACTAAAGCAATGACCTCTGGTGACTTACTGATGATCTTTTCCGTGTGATGTACAGATATGCATACCATCTTGATGAATGCCCAGAAGTTTTCAGTGATGTCAACCAACTCCACATTCCAGTTTATTTATAATCAATTTTCTTTGACCTTTTATTAAATACTGTTGGGGTTCAACACAGAATCATCATACAGACAACTTAAACATCAGTTAGTGTATTTCACCTAATGATTAACTCATTACTGGTCATGCCCGTTTCAGTACAATGAGATTGGATGGAGTGTCATGTTTAGTGTCTTCAGCATGGTGTTTCAGTGAGGTGGCTCCATACTAGAAATGTCTAACCTTTGCTACTGGTTGGTTACAAGGAGACACTGCTGTGATGTGGCCGAAATAATGTTAAAATCAATGGCAAACCCAAATCAAACAATTTTTTTTGCTTTATTTTTTAGTGCTGCCTCACTAAGTTATCATGCCTAGACACCAGAGAATGGTCAAAGGCTGGCCAGTTCTTCTGTCACCGAATCCATGCAGTGGTCAAACACTGCATGGATTCAAACTTAGAAAAACAGAAATATGCACACAGCCTCAGTTGGCCTATGCTGTGAATACTGAATCAAAACTTTCCTTTGGTTCAAGCAGCTGTGCCAATAAAGCCTGACAATTTTGCTGACATAAAACAATATGTGGATTTATGTCTTAAGTGATGGATTAAAATTTTGTTTTGGAGCTGGAATAAATAATTGATAAAAATTGCTTAACACCAATCCGGCAACAATGCAACCATATCAGACACTGTTGACTCAAGCAGAAGCAGACGAAAGGTATATTCAGAAGGGTGGTATTACTGAACCATAGTTTATTTACAAAGGGCACGCAACTGCATTGTACACAGTGATAAATATGAAATTATTATATGATTAGGACTAATGAATGACATGTTCCTTCTTCAGGTTTTCCCACAAAGACATTCGTTTTTTGCCTCTCCACATATCCCTTAAAAATCATTTTACTTATGTGCAAGAATTTTTATTGTATTTGTCAGCCTATTTTCTTTGTTTAAGGATAAGATTTCTTCAGCCTTTCTCTTCACGTGCTTCACTGTAGCTTTAAGCCAAGGTACTCAAGAATAATTCATTTATCCATTCTGTGCAGAGTGGCATGCTGGCATAGCTCTGTGGACATGGTGGAAATCATGCACTCTTCATTAACAGGTACCTGACAAACTGTCATAAAATTTAGCTTGAACTGGATTTGAACTGTTAACCCAACAAACTAGGGACTACTAAGACCCTTCATGTCTTTAAGGAAACTTGAATACATATATTTATATGTAATATAATGTTTACATATGGATAATCCAAGATAAACCCTTAGAAATTATAAAATGCACATGTACAAATTATGTATTTATTGTGGGGAAAAAATAGTTCTATTCGATATTGGTACACTAACAAAAGTTCCTTATGGATATACAACTTCTTGGTTAGTTTCATAACACAATATTATTTAATATACAAACTAACATCTAAATACTGTGCTAGTAACTTGTATATCTATAAAGAATGTCTTGTTAGCATACTTCCTCACAATCTTTGAAATGCCACTGAAAGCAGTTATAACAGATGGTCACAAGCCGAACACATATATGCAGTAAGGAAACTTGTATTGAACATAACATCAAGGATGATGATTAGAACTGCCAATAGCCTACTGAACCATGTATTACAGTAGATTTACACAGTCACTATCCTTTCATTGTAGCACAGTTCTGTACCTGTAAATGACTTTGGTGGGGAATATCCAAGGTGGAAAGCAGGAATGTATACAAAAAAATGACGGACATGTAGTCTAACAAGTCACTGGGTAAATGCCCAGATTGTCCTTATACAGGAATACTTTCATCATGGTTTTGTTACCATTTCTGCGTCGACTTTGAATGCTGAATTTCTCCACACGTAATTTAGACTGTAACTTCTCCGTTTTCAATGCGCTATAATAACTCGTGCCCCTAGCCAGGTTTTTTATAAGGGTGCTGTACCCTGCCCGTTTTTTTGTCTGGCAAAATGTAAATACATTTAGATAAGCAGTAGAAATTGTCACTCTGCCACTTTTTTGAAGAATGTTCCACAGCACCCTGCCCTTTTTATTTCTAGCTAGGGGTTGACCAATGGTTCCATTTCATGTCATCACTGATATATTTTCCACGTTTGCAGACAAGATGAATGTAGGACTCTACTGACAAGGTGGTACTTTAGTGTTATTGCAAGCATCAACTGTTACGGCAGTTCTTAAAGATACTGATGCTCAAGACTTGTTTTATGGTAGTGCAGTGTCAGTCTTCTCAATGGTTATCATTCTGAGGTTACTGCTGGACACAGTTCCACATTTGCAGATAAAATGTAAGAATGCACTGATGGGGTTGTACTTCCAGCGTGTTGTTGCATTCATTTACTGCAATGGGTAAGAATACTGAAACTCCAGCATTACGTTCCTGAAACTGACGGTGTCACAGCTGATTTCTCATCTGTAATCTGTTCAATTTTATCACTTGACGTATTTCTCCATGAACTTTTTGTGGAATTCAGACCTCAGTGTATCATTGATAAAACCCCGACCTTTCTGTCTCTCTTCATCTCCTTTTGCACAATTTTTGAAAACAACATCATCATCCCATCTGAAAGGGTAAATTAGATCATAGATAGATTTAAAGGCAGACAGATTATGGGATCGCTGAACGTATACACTTTTTAAAGAGCTACTCACATCTTATTAATCTCTATGTTTAGAAACAAGGTTAATTGATACATATCAAAAAATCTGGATTGTTCTATGAACAACTAATTGGCATAATATTAATACCTTTTTAGCAAGTTTCCAAGAATCATACGAAAAAAAAAATGTTCAACTTTAGCCTGACATCACATCACACAAGAACACATCTTCAAATCTTCAACATGAGGCCAATTATACAAATACTAATGAAGATTTTGGTTTTGTGTGAATGATTATGGCTTAATGCCACATCTGATTTTGTTTTTGCAGGAACTCCAGGTGTTAAATTGTACATGCTAACCCTTCTACAATCATGGTGCCACTTCTGTTTTGCTAAGTTCCTTTGTCAGTCTAGTAAATCTGACATGATACATGGCCACAAAATGCTAACGCTGTCAAGTTTACCTTCTCTTCACTTTGAACTCAGCCATCTTTTCCTGGTTCAAAAGGGGATTCCCCTTGAGAATGTTCTCTGTTCTGATTCTCTCTTCCTCTACCTTCTTCTCAGCTTCCTATTCAAACAAAAACAATACGTCATAATGGTGTGTATGTACAACATTCCTAACAATTTTTCAGTCATATGACGACGAGGTGTGTGTGTATATATAGACATGTACATGCTGTATCTTCTCTTGTGGCAACTTGTTTATTTGCCAGCATTATATCTCAAAAACTTATTCAGAGATTTTCATGCAACTTGTGAAGAACAGTTTAAACTAGATTAACTTCTTCATATTGAAACGATATTGAAATGATAAGAATAAGGGGAGGTAACTTAATGATAAAGACGCCTTGGTGGAAGTGCCCTTCCAGAACTCTCTTCCTTATTCAAGACTACATCACACCAATCTTTCTCAGCCCAGAACACCTTTGAATTTATATGCCAATGTATACATAGTTCTGAATGTGTACCTGTTTGGCTTTTTCTGAAGCCCTCTCTTTCTTGATTTTCTGCAGTTCTGCTAGCAGAGCAGCTGTGTCATCTTCATCATCAGAGTCGGAATCTTCATCCTGAAAAACAACACACAGCAAGATAGCGGCTAGCCATCACCTTCAAAATCTGACAAAATATAAACTGGTATGGTCACATCAGTACAAAACAATTCTCATACCTGGAATGCTTATTGGCTGCTGCCTTTCAGCCAATCAGAGCCATACTCGGAATCTATAATTCCTTGTCAGCTGGGGAACCTGCTCCCGGATCTAGAATAATTCTTTTAAGGTCTGAGCGCATGTATTATTCTGTCAGATACACTCTCTGGATTTAATGGGCATGAAATAAACAAACAGGTCTTTGGACGAAACCATTACCTCAACTTATGGAGCTAATGTTACTTGGGAATTGACAAGGACTGAAAGCACAGAGATTTGGCAAACACTTGTCAACAAGATTAAGAATGCAAATTCAAACCAAAACACAGAAATATCTTCAACAAAGGGAAATGACTTTTACATGTCTTCCCTAACTGCTTCAATTCTCAAATACAAATACGACTGGTGTATTTCTCACTTTTGCTTTATACCCAAAGGAAACAAGACTGTTAAAGACTTGTTCTCAAGTATAACATGTAGCAGACACACCTCAAGACGTAGCTACACTGTGAAACTAAAGAATTGCATCATCATGGGAGATCTGCTAAAGACCTAACATCATAACAACTGCAGGGTTGACGACTTACTTCATCGTCCACAGGGTCATCAGCATCAAGATTAGAGGCTGGCACTTGTTCTATCCTGGGTCTCTTACTGGTACTACTGCTGCTACTGCTGGCACCCCCACTGGAAGACTCTGTTCAACAAGGGAGGTAACTGCATTATGCTTCTATTCATGAACGAGACCTGTACTGCATATAGAATCAAATTTAATTCAAGTTTTGCATTTGAAAATTTGAATGTTTTATTCCAAACAACAAATTGCTTGCATGTAAAAATGTTTATTATAAAAATGCAGACATCAAAACAAAATTCTTATTTCTGTCATAAAGATGATAATACCAACGATTTTATAAACAAATTTCAGTTTGGGATCCAGATAACATACATCATCTTTTGATTCATGAACACATCCTATCTCTACCTCTGTTTCTATCCCGTTTTTCTCGTGCAGCTCGCTCACGATCTTCAAGGTCTCTCCTGAAGTCACGCCCACGCACTTCCTCGTTGGAGTTTTGCCCTTCTTGCCTGATAAAACAAACAGGATTCATATTAACAGAGTGTATTAGCATGAATAACTGTTAATGCGAGTTTTACAAGAGGATATACCAGAGACTTTGAGCAAAACATCCATATACGCTACTGAAATCAAATTTTTTTTCATTCACCAAAAACAGCTCCAACTATTGCCGTTCAGTACCTCTAATTTTCGCAGTGCTGAAATGAATCTAAGGCTTGAAAACAGTTATGCTAAGACCTGAATAACAAGGTTTACAAACTTTACTATGGATTACAAGTGGTAATACATGCTTGTAATAGATGAGGTTGATAATGCATGCCAGGCAATTTTGGAGGGCATTCTAAAACAGTAGCCAAAATTTGATTGCATCTGCAATGATCAATTTTTTGCCAAAAATCTATGGTATAGTCTCTTTAATGCAATAAATACTCATATCTCCACAAACACTACTTTATTTATTTGGTGTGAGGAAAACGGGTAGAGCCAGGGTAAACTCACAACCATCTACTGGTTGCTGGCAGACCTTCCCACGTACGATCGGAGAGGAAGCCGGCATGAGCTGAACTTATAGCGACCACATTGGTGATGGGTGAATATTATCTCATATAAATTATTTGCAATAATCAAGTGCTGAAAGTTGCCAGAGAAAAATCCATGTTTCGAGTTATGTACCCACACACATTTTGCATTCAAACTTTGGTATAGTTTGATGTGAACAGCAACTCACCTTTATTTGAGTTTGTCATAAACAGGCAGAGCCACACACCTGCATTTGAGTTTGTCAAAAATGGGCAGAGTCACACACCTGCATTTGAGTTTGTCAAAAATGGGCAGAGTCACACACCTGCATTTGAGTTTGTCAAAAACAGGCAGTCACACACCTGCATTTGAGTTTGTCAAAAACAGGCAGAGTCATACACCTGCATTTGAGTTTGTCATAAACAGGCAGAGTCACACACCTGCATTAGAGTTTGTCATAAACAGGCAGAGCCACACACCTGCATTTGAGTTTGTCAAAAATGGGCAGAGTCACACACCTGCATTTGAGTTTGTCAAAAATGGGCAGAGTCACACACCTGCATTTGAGTTTGTCAAAAACAGGCAGTCACCCACCTGCATTTGAGTTTGTCAAAAACAGGCAGAGTCATACACCTGCATTTGAGTTTGTCATAAACAGGCAGAGTCACACACCTGCATTAGAGTTTGTCATAAACAGGCAGAGCCACACACCTGCATTTGAGTTTGTCAAAAATGGGCAGAGTCACACACCTGCATTTGAGTTTGTCAAAAACGGGCAGAGTCACACACCTGCATTTGAGTTTGTCAAAAACAGGCAGAGCCACACACCTGCATTTGAGTTTGTCAAAAACGGGCAGAGCCACACACCTGCATTTGAGTTTGTCAAAAACAGGCAGAGTCACACACCTGCATTTGAGTTTGTCAAAAACGGGCACAGTCACACACCTGCATTTGAGTTTGTCAAAAACGGGCAGAGTCACACACCTGGATTTGAGTTTGGCATAAACAGGCAGAGCCACTCACCTGTACTTGAGTTTGGCATAAACGGCAGAGCCACTCACCTGCATTTGAGTTTAGCATGAATAGGCATAGCCACTCACCTGTACTTGAGTTTGGTGTGAGCCGGAAGATCTCTACTTGAGTATTGTTTTGATAAAGCACCTAAATCTCCCTCATTTTTCCCTCGACCCCCTCGAGCCGGCTCAAATGTTGGCCTAGCTGCTGTCGTCATGGTGATGCTTTTGAGATTAAAGTCTTCCCTCTATTTATACACTGTTTACCTGCATGGTACACAAAAATATGAACATTACAAAACCATATTAATATCCCTTTAAATGGATGATTAAGAAAAGTCCAAATGATGCAGTTAAAATCTGATCATCCTAATCAAATATAAAGGCTGTCGGTTAATTGAAAAACAATCATTACTCGTAATGGAGATTTACACAAATGCCAGGCTGTTTACCTCTAATAACAAATATCTTAAAATCGAAGTTTTTACTGAATGGCACCCCGAACTTCTTAACGCTGTGTTTAACGCTGTACTCAAGAATATATGTTTCTTGTATGATGGCGGCCAACATTATGGTTGGAGGAAACAGGGCAGTGCCCGAGGGGGAACCTATGATCATCCACAAGTTGCTGGAATACCTTTCCCCTAGCAGGAAGCCAGCATAAGCTGGACTTGAAGTCACAGCGACCGCATTGGTGAGAGGCTCCTCGATCATTGCCCTGCCCCGACACGCTAACCACCTCGGCCATTAAGGCCCCAAACATCATAATAAATAACTTTAGCTAATCAATAAGACCCACATATGATCTTCTCTAAAATTATTATGGGCTGATCATGTTGATTTAGGGAAGGCAGGGATTGGGGTAGTTTAAGTTAAGTTTTCCTGAGCATGTCCTGGCATATCTGTTGTTTATATATATGCTTTACAAAGTTTTTAATGATGTGAATGTAGACAGTCAGTTAAGTTAGTGAGTAGTCAATTAAGCAAATGAGCTGAGAAGGATGAAGTAAAAAGGTGTATGAATCATGGTGAAGATAATGATGGATGGCTAATTCGCGCTGTTCTTTCACCACTTCGGTGAATGGCGGGGGTGTCAGTCTAGAGGTAGAGTAGCCTAATGAAATAGACATTGTATAGGACCTATGACATACGCGTTCTCCAGAGTTCTGTGCGGGCGCTCGCACATATACTGGAACAGCCTTTGGGGATAACATTTTTGTTGGTCCACATTCAGTTCCTGTTACACTCATATTGACCTTATTTTTTTTTGTCCACCACCCAGGAAAACTTCCAACAGACAGCCATGCTTCCCATCTCTAACCTTCATGTGCATGAGTATGGTACTGAATGTGGTACTAAAAACTGAATATTGGGCTAAGAAAAACTAAGTTGTGTGTTTTTCTGGTACAGATACTCAAATTTTTGGATAAAAACTGAATTGCATTCGAAAATACATGTTTATGGTGATAAGCGATCAACTTCAATCGCCAACAGCTGCATTTGTGACAAGCCGAAGCGGTCATGCGTGTACTGGCTGTAATTAAAATTAAGCCTTAAATATATTCAAACCATGGTGATAAGGTTTAGTGGCTATAAAAGAAAGTGGAAGTCCATTTGTATTTGTTGGTTCTCAACAAACATGGCACGAATTTCAAACTCCCACCTCCTTCCCACTTATGGCAATCTAACTCACCTCATCAGCTCATTTATATGTAATTTTTTGATGGAATCTCTAATAACATCCTCTTAAATTCCTTTCCTCACCTATGAAACTAATTAACTCACTGTGGTGGTCACATTAACTGCTAGAACTTCGACGGTACCAAGTGCCTTGCAATCGACAGCCAAAAAGGCACCAAAAAAAAACTATTTTAAGTGCAGGGGAGTCTGGGTGCCGTGAATGCACTGAGATTGGCTTCCTTAAGTTGGACTGAAGTTTGTTTGAGAATTTTAAACTTTTTAGACTTTTAAGTTAGCACACTGAGTCCATCTAGATGGATTTCTTCTTACATAGTGATAATCCATCCCTCTTGTTTTAATCTCTGATCCAGATTATGCGGATTGGCAACACTGCAGGAAACAAAAGAGGATTAAGCCACTCTTGATGATACCTATTTGACGTGCTTGAGTAATTTCGGCCATATTACAACTTGAGAAATTAAACACGTCTAAGATTTTTTTTTTTAGCATTTCCTTGACTGATTACGCAAAATTAATTCCTACAAACCCATCTTTGAAGTAAATCCTACACTGAACAATACTTTACAGTATATACCTCTGATCAAAATAAGCCTTGTCTCTAGTGTTTGTAGGCCAACATATGTTTGTTTTATATGTTAAAATTATTTATTTCTTTCTTTCTTCTAATATTTAATTTATAACAACCAACAACACACAACTGAACACTCATGGTTTATAACTGTTTCAATATATACCTTTGAGCAGGATATAAAGCTTTATCTTGTATTTTGCACATGTCTACTTTTGATACAATGTTTGTTATTTCCTTTCTTTCCCTTAATATAACGACCATCAACTGAACATGCATCACCATGGTTTATAACTGTTTTAGTATACAATGTATATCTCTGATATGGATAATATACTTGTAAAACTATATGTATGTATCAGCAATAAAATCGTGATCAGATATGAACCTCAAATGAAAATGAACTTTCTCTCTCCCATATATATATAGGTAAATATATCTTTATATGATATAGGCCTATACATAACGTTCACAAATCTATCCATTGCTAAAACAGAATTAAACTCAATACGTGGTTTTAGTTGGCGTTTAAAATACAAATAGACTCAATCTGGACCAGAAAAAAATTCAATTATGAAGTTTCCAGTTGTAAGAATTTGGACTTTAATGAATCCCTGATTCCTTTTCTACCATTATACCAGAACAAATGCTAAATGACACATATCAGATCACAAAGACATTAAAGGGACACTTATATCTATCAGTTTCCAAAACACTGCTGGCTTGGTAAGTACTTTCCGAGGTCAGTGATCAAAACAAAAATGCAGTGTAACGAAATCTGGATATTCTATAAACCTATTTGTCAAAACAATGTACAACATGTCTATACCACAATTTTTTGCATTAGCGCATTACAGCAACACAGACCGGCCCGACCCAACCGTTCAACAAAATAGTCATGCTTTTTCTCAATACTTTACCTCAAAAGATCACTTCAGAACGACGAGAAGTCAATGCAAATATAGACTAAATTTCTTCAGTACAAAAATTTCAGCCATGTTTTCCTAATACCCTCTAATAAAATATCTCAATTATATGATACCACCATTTCCTCTTTGATGAACTAAATATTGCAATGTAAGGCATGTCTAAAATTTACTTTCTTCAAAATATGACAGCTTTGGTTACACTTGTGGAACTTGTCAATGCATGAAAGCAGGAAAGAGTAGCGCGCATTGGTTAGAGAGTACAGGCCTGAAAGAAAACAAACGAGTGCTCGGCGCAGTCATTCAATGCACAAAATTTGGGCCGTCGGGATTGGAGGTGTAAGTCGGAAAATAATGCGTACCCCCTTTGACGATTGTGTGGCTGGTAGCATGGCTACAATGCCTTAGCTTTACGAAGGACGATTGAACTTGTATATGGACTCGGTGGAAACTTACCGTTTGCTAGGTAAGTGTGCATTTTTTGACAGTAAAGTAGGATCGGGTTTGAGCGTGGATGACCGACATGTGCACATAGTCCCGTTCGCCCGGGTTTGGTTTACTGCTAAGCCCCGGAGTGGCGGATCACTAGAGAGCCGGGCACCGCTTTCTCCTGACCTAGCCTCAGAGTTAGCATTTTCTACGCTGGCTTCACGGCTTTTATTTTACCACCCTCAACATTGACTATCACCAAAGGTTCATATGGCACAAGCCTGTATGTGGACTTGTCAAAGATGTATCAGTTTTCAGTCGCCTCTAAACTTCATCTCAAACGTCAGTTTTAAGTCGGCTTGTGGTGACCACCTTCGTGTATGGACTCGGTATATTCGCCTTCCCTTTGATCCCAGAATGGCATGTGTACACTGATTAGGACGCAAAAATGTGGACCATAGGAATTTTAGTGTTAGGATTCCCCTCCCCTCTGGCCATATGTGGGAAGGTCTGACAGCAACCTGCAGATGGTCATGGGTTTCCACCCGGGCTGTGCACGGTTTCCTCCCACCATAATGCCTGCCGCAGTCGTATAAGTGAAATATTCTTGAGTACAGCGTAAAACACCAATCAGATAAATAAATAAATGGATTTATTACAGTAGCTGCCTGGTAGTGTAGGTGTATATAAAATTAAACATACAATGAAGTGTCCGTTCCTGCTGGTGATCTACATGTCACATTTACAGTGTAATGTAAATATACATTATGATTTAAGACATTCCTTCCAGCCATTCGCAAAATTAAAACAGTTGCAGTGTTATTTACGTGTACAAGTACATGGCTGCCCTCTGTTTATTTCCAGGCTTGAACATTCAAATGTATATTTATGTACGTATTGCCGTCAAATGCAGGAGATTATGAGTCAGCAAAACAGTTTATGTTTTCAAAGAACATATTTATTTTGTTACTGTGAAACTGCTCCTTGCGATTAGGATTTTAGAGGAGTGTTTGCATCATGTACACATATATATATATAAAATATTCAAGAGCCATTTTGTGGTCATTGAATGGCTGTACAGCATGTTTTCTCCAAGATGTATCTTTTGACATGCATTGAAAAAATTAGTTAGTGAGTGAGTGCTTGGGGTTTAACGGTGAAAAAATGAATGTGGAAGGATCAACTGAATCAAAATTTGTGCGTTTAAATTGTCATCGAAACATGTGCCTCATCATAGACTTATACATCATATATCTTTACGCCATTCCACTCCTGATGGTTTTTAGCTGATTCAGGTTCCAGAAGCAGAAACAAGATTTTATGCACAAAAACAATCATGTTAATGTTCATTGCTTTAGTCCTGAATACATTCCTGCCCTGCTTCCCCCTACCCCCTACCCTCCAAGTGGCATACTGTAGTTGGCTAATGTCTGTGAAGCATGTGTTTGCATCATGGCTCAGTGGATGCATGAAGACTATTTATACCTGCTTCTCTCCCCATGACGATGTGCACATTAAGCCTGCATCCAAGCACATGGTGTGCGCATTTTGACAAGAGAGCTCTCCAGTCTGTCTCTATATATCAGCGTGTAGACACATATCTCATGGTAAAGAGTCGACCACGGAAGATTTTTGGGGTTGTAAAAATTTAAAGATTTTTAGTTATTATCTTGAGCATCTGCTTTATGACATTGTTTCGACTCTGAATGTGGCCATGACTGCTACAGAGAGTTACTCTAATTCCTCAGCCTTTACTCATATGAAACAGCAATTTTCAGTGCAATTTATGCACCTTTTTCATTTAATTTTGGAGACAAACTACGTTAGTTGAATTGGCCAAATTTAGGGCCTCAGAAAAAGTATAATTTTGTCAGTCTACACATAGTTCTGTTCTCAAACTTTGCTTACATAAACACGTTGCAACCACGAGAAAAAGTTGAAGAATTACTGTATATATGTAAATGTCTTTGGGACACCCTACTTTGTAGTTCTCTTTCCATGATACACCACTCTAACCTGTCAGTACAGTGGACCGACAAGTATAGATATATGTATGGACCACTGTGCTCTCCGAGGAGAGTTCACTAATGATAATTTTCTGGTGAAATCACATTAGAGGCCAAACAAATGTGAAGTGAAATCCCCTCGCAGTCTTCACATAGACCTAGTACATAGAACATGATCAGTATGAATCTGACAGATTTTTAAAATCATTAGAAGTAAGTAATGATCCTTTGAAAATTCAAATGCCGGTGAAATCGAGATCTGTCTATACTTAATTTTCTTTCTTAGACAAGCATACTTGTGAAATCGATAAATTATTGGTGTTTCTTTTTATTTATGTATTTTTTAAATGAATACGGTCTGCTCCTATTCAAGTTACTATAAATTGAGATCCTTTCCTTTTAGCTCTTGTGTATGCGTTGTATATTTAGGTCGTTTTAGAACTTGAGGATTAAAAAAAAATTGTTATGTAAGTCTTCTCATTTAAATTTTCCTGTCCTCATAAATCATATGGAAAAAAAGTTAATGTGAAGCAGATATAAAAGTTAAAAAAATTATCTAAATCTTTTTCATAGGTGCTCAAATTTTATGAGAATTAAAGTAGTTAAATAGTAGTTAAATGCTTTCCAGGTTTAAAATTCTTTTTTAATTTTGCATCGACACATTTGTTAACCATTTCCTCTCTTGACATACTTTGTTAACACTCCTCACAATGATTGCCTTTGATCTTCTTATAAATTCTGCACCTGTGCAATTCAGCTTGCAAATTGATCTCGGCAACTGCAGTATGTGCACACATTTCTGTGATTATCGAAGAGTAAATGCAAACATCTGGCCCAGGGAGGGTCTTTTTACGCAAGCTGGTGAACTGAGTAATGCAGAGCTAATCTCTATTATGTAAGGTATTAAGAAAGCCTGCTAGGATTGCAACGCTCCGTCCCTTTTACAAAGCTCTGTTTATTTTTGCGCTTAGTGAAATTAGATTTACTTCGAACAACCTCGCATTTCTTGGTGCACTAGGAATTTGTACATGTGGTTTAATTAAAACTTTGAGGGACAAGATCTTTAGAACGTTAAAAAGTGTTACTTAAGATTTATGCCCAGCAGTATTTATAATCAAATAAGGTTTATTACTGTAGGTTTAAAAAGCACTCCGTCTGCACCAGAAGGCGTGCATAGATATATTAAACAGAATTGGTGATATCATGTTTTGCTGTCGGCAAAGTTAAGATGTTTTATCTTTTCAAAATCTGTCTGTGTTTTTTTTTTATCCTAGGAGTTAAACTAATGAATTGATAATGCTGTCTTCTGTACTTTTTTTGTATTGTTTGACAGGTTAGTATGTGGCAGAAAAGTTGCTAATGCTACAACATATATATACATTGTGTATTGTTTTTTACCATTAGAAAGAAAAGCTACATTTTTCCCAGGAGTTATTTCAGGAGCATTATTTTAATTTTTTTAATTATTGAAATGTTGTTACATTAGTTCGTGTAATTTTGTGTTTATAAACTTATTGTACTATCCTTTACAACTACTGTAGTTCTGGTTGGCAGTTTCTAAACTCTTGTCCAAAATAGGTCTTGATTATGGCATTAAAGTTCAACACCAATCAGATGAAAAAAAACTTATTAATAAAGCACGCCTTTAAGAATTTCACTTTAAATATGGCCTGTAGTGCTGCTCTAGGGATTAAACAAAAACATTATAGCAGTGATTTGGAGGATTTACTTTGAGTTGTACAGTAAGTTCTAACGCTCTTGTACTTCACTTTGTGCATGTTTACTGTAAAACCTGCATGTTTTAGCGAACTAATTGATCTGTTTGTTTGCACTGATGTCATGATACGCCATGTATGTACATGAAGGCAGGTGAGAATGTATGGGTGTCCAAAGCGACTAGAATGCGCCCAGAAGTTGATGAGCGCAGAATGTTGTTTAGAAAAGTTTTGGTGTGTGTATGCAATTAGATGTATCTGGTGAGCCGGTCAGCTAGCTCATTACCGCCAGAAGAAGATAAAAACAGAGCAGTTTAACCCCACTGTCTTCCCAAATTGAACAGTCACTTCTTCTCCAATCTCAAAACAACATGTCATCTCGAGCTGCAAAGTCAATATATACCCATCTGCCTGCCATGGTGTGCTGTCAGAGTTAGGTGTAAGAGATCCACCCTCAGCCTGTCTGTTGGTGAAATCTGCTGCCTGAAGCCGTAACCTCCTTTAACACTAAAGCCGTAACCTCCTTTAACACTAAAGCTAATTGTGTGCCTTAGACGTCCACGGCCGTATTTAGGGGTAGCGTCTGCGCGTGGTCTTGCGTTTATAGTTGTGGATTTGTGGACAATCTGATACATTTGGCGCAGTGCACTGTCAGACACTGTGAATAATGGATGGGTAGGGAGGTTAGTCAATGTTGGAGTACAAAAGACAGTTGGACAGATTTGTGAAAGCAGCTTAAAGAAAGCCACGGGTAGCAACTCACCTTGTCCAACCCCAGTTAAATTATACATAACAACCCGTCTGAATTTCTGATTTTTTTTTCTCTGTCTCAAATACATGCAGAGGTAATATCTTTACATTGAGACCACTTTTGATACAGGTATTTGATTGAATTTGTGCTTGTAGGTAAGTTGATTTTGGCATATGTAATCTGTTATTTTGGATTCCATGTAGAGAGTATCTAAAATACATGTACCCTTATATAACCCCAAATTTCGTCCACAAAAGTGCATTTTTAGAAGCAAATAAATGCCACAAAATAATATTTTTGATGCTGACACTTACAATTTTCCAGTAGAATATCATCCCATGTTCAAAGCAAACCTCAAAACACCTTTCTAAACTCAATAGAATTTTCAGAATCAGGAAAAATGGGCAGATTAGTCCTGGGCAAAATTTATGGTCATTGAAGATACTGTGCATATGTTTAATGCAAGTACAGACTTTCATATCATAAAGGAGTAGTTATGTGTTACAACAAGATTTAATTCTTTTTATTACTTTTTACTTGTTTTATTAAATACTGTGGAAATGCATTCTCTGAGATTTTTGACATATACATTGCACATATGCAATAGAAATCAGGAATTTTTAAATTAAAAAGAGCAGTTTTATTTTGGATAAAAATTATAAGCAGGTAAATAATACATTAAATGGATTATGTACAGTCAGTGACATGCATTAATATGCATGAAGACATGGATTAATGTACATATAGACATGGATTTAATATGCACTTATGGATGATACAAACCTGTAATGTGTGATTGCTATGCATGTGTACCAGAGATTAGTATATGCGGTGTTAAGCACTTAGCTACATGCGGTCCGATCAAACACGTGTAATATTCATTGTTACATAGATATATATGATCACCTAAATGGGAAACAGCCTATATATTTTTTCTGGAAATTTTGATTTATTTCACGTCATAAATTCTCTTATGTAATTATATTGAATTAGCCAGGGGTTAACATCATTAGAACATTTTTTAGAAAGAAATTTATAGAACACTGGGTGCATGTGGACTGGAGTGAAAAGCATGATCAAGAGGCTGAATTGCAATTTAGGTGCCATCTGCCTATGGCCAGCTTTCTATCTGAACTATATAACCCAGGCTTATTTAGCATAATTTTTCTCAAACATTTCACTCAATTTTTTGGCCGAATATTTCTCCATTTATTTTTTTTTTTTTTTTTTCACGGAAGATTGAAGAGGTGTGCAGTGAGTGGCCAGTGACCTGGGGATAGTGATTTTGCCCAGCTATTGCCCAGGGATGCTGGAGCATAGTCTGGTTAATTGGGGAGCTCTTGGTCGCTCCGTTTTCTGCTGAAAAGCAATTTACACACACAAGGACTCAGTCCAATGTTTTGGTCCTTGGCGAAAGAAGATGAAAAAAAGGGAAAGTCTGGAAAGAGAGAGGGGAGATAAAAAAGAGCCCTTTTTCTGAATTTATTGAAGTGATGATAGCCTTGTAGCTTTGGCCTGAGGCTAAGGGGGGTTAGGAGTGAACACAGTGCAAGCAAGAGCGTCCGGTAGAATAGTAAGATAGCCGGTAGAGAGTGGCCGTGAAAAAAAACATGAACAGATTTGAGTCGAGCCCAGCCAGCATTGCATTGTGCAGATTATGAAGTGCTAGTCCGTAAAAGAGGTTTTGCAAACATCTTCGTATTGTCCGGGGAAGAATAGCCTTTTCCTGGGGCCCTTTTGTGACTGGTGAAGATCCACACATTTCAGTGTAGTGAAGACTAGCGACGAATTTTACGGTGCAAAACACAGCAGCAAAAGACTGCCCAAATAAATAAACTCCTCTGTATGTGGTTAAGTTGGAATCATTATTCTTGCCATGCCATACCATGGTTTGTGTAATTTTTTTCTTTCTTTCTTGTCTTTTTTTATGGTCGTTCTTTGTAAAGGACTATGGTGGTGAGGAGGTAATCATAGCTTGTTATGTCTTCAAGAAAGGGCATGGTCGGTTTGGAGGAAGAGCTTTTTCTCTTTTTAGGGCGATCATTGAACAGCTCTATTACTATGGACTTGACTAGCTGTTGTTGTATGACAATAGACAAGTCCTGTATACCCGCCTGCTGGCAAATCACACTCAAGCCAGGTTTTAGTCTGATAACTATATAACTGGGGGGTGATTTTCTACTCCCCTGAGCATACAATCAACCAAGTAATCATTCACTTTGACATATCGGGTTTGCGGAGTAACTTGTCCCAGAGCCATTTTTCAATGGATATTTCCTCCAGAGAGCTTTGATCTCTTTTCAGGTGGTTAGTTTCTGTATTAGCCGACATCGCCACACATTGATAGCTTCCTTAACATGGAAAAGCTTTCTCATGTCTGTAAACCTCCAAAGGTTACCCTTACCTTCAGGCAGAGAGAGAAACATTTTTGCCCTGTGTTCTACTCTCTTCCATGATCCATTTATTTTTTTGTTTCGTGATTAGGAGATAATTTTTTCCCCATCCAACCAGTAAATTATTATTGTGAGTTTTTCCGCGATAGCCCCAGTGAGCTCTTCGTTCACAGGTGTTGATGGCTACTTGAACGGCTACAAATTAAAATTTGTTCCCTCACCATAAACCTGTGGGGAGGGCAATTATTTGATCCTATAACAATTTCCTTGCACCTGAATTAGCACTGAATTCCTTTCATCTCACCTGGCAACTGCCGCCCAGTATTGGACTTCTGGACGCGTGCATGCGTCCAGCCTTTGTAGTTTGAAAAAAAGATTAGGCTCAGTATTGAACCACCCTGCAGTACACCTTCAGTCGTTTTTGAGTTATCACAGGTTTATCTGTTGCACCATTGAACCCCGACCAACCCCCCTCCCATCCGGGTTCATTGTCAGGCCACAAGAGCTCAAAGACCTGTAACAATGGACTAGGTATCTGCATTCAGTTCCAACAGCTCTGTGAGGGTCTAATGGGTCAAGGGTCATATCACAGTACATGTGTTCGAGTGACACAAACCCTTCCCATTTGTCAGCATTTTTGGAACTTTCTCAGTTTTTATTTTGATGCTATAGCTTGTAGCTCAGAGTGCTAGAACAAATACTGTATCTCCCATGAAGAGTTTGTTCTATAAAAGTGCACTTTCAGATACATATAAAGGCCTTAAAATGACACTTTTAATGCCAGTGCTTAAGTTCATCTGATAACAAATTGAACTAACTTCACATAGAACTCTGGTCCAATAAGGTGGATGTACAAATCAGAATCCAGTGAAATACAGTAGTGTAGTATATGTGTACTTCCAAGTGTATTGTTAAGGTTGGTTACTCTGGCTCATCCAGGTTGTATATTATTTTTTTTAATTAAGTAGTACAATAATATATATGACACAGCAAGTTAATTATTTTCTGTAGGACAGATTTGTCAGTCGTTTTTCTGTGGGTGTTCAGCTAGGTGGAAATACATCTTGGCCCGGGGGATCTATATGTTCATCAGACATCAATCATCATCAGACATCAGTCATCATCAGACATCAATCATCATCAGACATCAGTCATCATCAGACATCAATCATCATCAGACATCAGTCATCATCAGACATCAGTCATCAATCATCAAGTACTCTATTTCACCTAAAGTTTGGCATGATTCAGTTGACACATTTTAGCATGATTCAGGTGACACATTTTAGCATGATTCAGGTGAAACATTTTAGCATGATTCAGGTGAAACATTTTAGCGTGATTCAGGTGACACATTTTAGCATGATTCAGGTGAAACATTTTAGCATGATTCAGATGACACATTTTAGCATGATTCAGATGACACATTTTAGCATGATTCAGGTGACACATTTTACTTGATTATAATTGATTCATTCACCTTGTAGTTTCAATGAAAAGATTTTATGAAGTTAATTTTTTTAATCAGGAAAACTTAAGCCTTGGAATAAAAAGTGTGATTTTAAGGACTTTATGAGCTTCTAAATTTGCAATTTTACATACCAAACATGAGGTGAAATACAGGTGAAAAGCACATGGACCCCCAATACTTCTCCTCATGTTTCTATCTTAATTCATTCAGGGTTAGAGGTGAACAGATACATCTTAGCAAACTGCTGATGGCTAATAATATCACAAGGGAATTTTCACCTCGGTTTTTCACCATTTGTTTCATAATTACTAGTATGATTGATTATTAAGACATTAAGACATTAACAGTGCTGTATTTGTGTATGTGTATAAACACCATTTGTTTCATATTTATAAGTATGATTGATGATTAAGACATGCTGTATTTGTGTATGTGTATAAACACCATTTGTTTCATATTTACAAGTATGGTTGATTATTAAGACATTAAGACATTAACTATGCTGTATTTGTGTATGTGTAGAAACACCATTTGTTTCCTATTTACAAGTATGGTTGATGATTAAGACATGCTGTATTTGTGTATGTGTATAAACACCATTTTTTTCATATTTATAAGTATGATTTATTACTAAGACATTAACAGTGCTGTATTTGTGTATGTGTATAAACACCATTTGTTTCACTTGATTTGCAGTCATTAACTGATTGCAGGAGATACAGTGGTGAAACGAGCCAGAATTGTAGATGTTCATGTTAATGTCCGTCCAGAATTGGTGCAGTGTTATAGGTGCCTGGTTTAGTGTATAAACCTTTCCTTGCTGAAACTGGTGTTTTAGTTGCGAGGTAGTGGGCCTATTTTGTGTCACTCCCAATCCCAGTTTATACACAGCTTGTGTGTGTGTGTCTCTCTCTCTCTCCCTCTCTTGCAAGAGGCAGCTTGTAGAGCAGACATTCTCCCTGTGCAAGCACGAATTTCCCCCCTGGGTAAACAGTATAAGGCTTACATTAAGCCACTTGAGTTTAAGGGTGGGGTTTAGAGCCTCAGAATCGTGCCCTGAAGTAGGAGGCAGAAGGAATGTTTGGTACAAACTTTGTGACAAATGCTATCTTTTTCATTCCACCACTGCTCTATTTCATGAACCACTTCAGTTTTGTTGCTTCCAGTCACCCTGATAAAAAATGTTTGTTGTCACATATATACTGATATATGGTTATAATGTTACAGATTTAAATTCTTTTATGTCTTTATATGTTAAATTATTGCATATTACAGCATATTTGTTTTGGACGTCAGTTTTATAAAGACATTTTTGATGCATGTAGAGTTATTTCGTATTAAGCTGTGTGCATGTAGATGGTTTATGATGGTAACAGAATGATATCATTGAGCGCATGGCATGTATCTAGACTTCCATAACTATTCTTTCAGAGTTCTGGTGAGAGCATTGGTGAGAGGCTTCTGGGTCATTACGCTGCGCTAGGGCGCTAACCAACTGAGCCACAGAGGCCCCATGTCCCTTTAACATTATAATCATTAGAGTGCGATATAAGTACACACGTACATGAATGTATAAATTCAGAAAAACTAATTTCCAAAACGATACTTTCTCATTTTATTATATGATAGCAAAATTATAACAATAATAAGAAATGCATTGCAGGATGTAGGTTTACACAATGTAATTCTTCAACCTTTTGGCATGTTTGCAAGGTGTTTATTCTAGCAGATTCTGAATACAAAATTATACCTTTTATGAAGCCCTGAAATTGGACAATTCAGCCAATGTAATTTTGTCTTCAAAATCAAATTAAAAGTGTGCATAAATTGTATTGAAAGTTACTCTTTCATTTGTGAACATGTTAAGGAATTAGGGTATATTTACAGGTAGATTTGATGGCACCAGAATTGGTTGCAGGACTAGTAAGAAACACCTTAATACTTGTTTGTTTAAAGAAAAGACGAAATTCTACGACCGTAATTTGAACTCTGAAGCCGTTGATTATTTGTACATGTAGATCATTTCGAAAGCGTACATATCAGTGAGCTCAGCAGCCCGTGAAGTTTTTTTGCAAATAGTGAGCCCCCTATAATGAAGTGTGATAATATCTTAAGATTCGCTCATGTGTGAAAACTCCCTGTTGTAGTTGGAGGTGTGTGAAGCTTAGGACAGATTAACTGTGCAACCTAGTGGTTAAGCTCTGGTGAAAGTATTCAATCCGATATAAAAGTTTATGGGGTGGGATTTTTATTACTTGCTGAAAGTGTTAATTGGTGAACATTTATTTTAATACGTAAAAGTCATTTACTCTTTCAACCTGAATTAAATGAAAGTCATTTACTCTTTCAGCCTGAATTACATGAAAGTCATTTACTCTTTCAACAATACATACATGAAAGTCATTTACTGTTTCAACCTGAATTACATGAAAGTCGTTCACTCTTTCAACAATACATACATGAAAGTCATTTACTGTTTCAACCTGAATTACATGAAAGTCGTTCACTCTTTCAACAATACATACATGAAAGTCATTTACTGTTTCAACCTGAATTACATGAAAGTCGTTCACTCTTTCAACAATACATACATGAAAGTCATTTACTGTTTCAACCTGAATTACATGAAAGTCGTTCACTCTATCAACAATACATACATGAAAGTCATTTACTTTTTCAACATGAAGTGCATGAAAGCTGTTCACTCTTTCAACAATACATACATGAAAGTCATTTACTGTTTCAACCTGAATCACATGAATATCGTTCACTCTTTGAACAATACATACATGAAAGTCATTTACTTTTTCAACATGAAGTGCATGAAAGCTGTTCACTCTTTGAACAATACATACATGAAAGTCATTCACTCTTTCAACCTGAATCACATGAATGTCGTTCACTCTTTCAACAATACATACATGAAAGTCATTTACTTTTTCAACATGAAGTGCATGAAAGCTGTTCACTCTTTCACCTGACTTACATGAAAGTAGTTTACTCTTTCAACTGACATTACATGAAAGTTGATCGTTTTATGACATCTCTCGCCCATTACACTCGGCCCACCTTGTCCGCATTCCAACTGAGGTGGCATGGAGTGAAGGGCTGGGAGTAGCCACACCACCGTTGTTTAAATTGCCTTCTGATCGCAATGCTCTCTGGTCTGAAGGAAGCACTCATTATCACACACATAGGATGAATTGGAATCATCTGGGCACAGCGGAGATTCGCCGGGCCTCAAAGGAGAGCGTCTCGTGGAAGTAATCAGGCCTGAGGAATCAGTTTATTGGAGCGTTTCTCCCAAGCCATGTCTCCCCCACTCTCCCCCCATGCGCTTGCCCCTAGTCGGCTGTCTTCAATTATTGCCTCTCTGATGAAGACGTTTGTGTTTAATTTTCGGACATCGTCCGTTGTCGTTGGCTGGGAGGGGAAATGTCCTGGAAGATGCGATGAGGCAGGTTGAGTTCATGACATAATGGCTGAATAAGAGTCTAAGAGATCTCTTACAAGGTACAAGCTCAATGTGGCTTATTATGATTTGAGAAAACCTACTGAAATTTTCATTCTTTCATGAATGTATTCATACAATGTAACTTAAACATTTAAATGTAGTCTGTTTTGCCCCCACCATAATGCTGGCCATTGTCATATGAAGCATTAAACATAAATGACATAAATAAATAAATGTAAATGTAGAAAATTTCACCTGTAAGGATTAAGTAAGATTACCTGTCTATTCTGGGTAATGTTTTTCGCCTTTCTTGGAGATCAATCTTTTTGGCATTAATACTTATCTTTGTGTATTTTTCTGGTCGTAATATTGCTCTTGTGGAAAATGGATAGAGAAGTTTTAGACCACAACACAGACAACAGCGTTGAAATTGGTTGGAGATTGAAAAGGCACATTGTCATATTGCTTTCTGATGGTCCATGATACTGTGTAACATATCAGTATGCCCAGTGTATGCAAAGTCTACATTTTTTCACCATTCACATGGCACAGTTGGACTGCTTTTACCTTTGACGACAAAAGAGTTCCAACTCAAAACTCCCTTATTATAGGTGTGTAACAGGTTCACAGGAGAGACTTATGGACTCTGTTATATGAATCGTCAGAGCAAATCAAGAACATCTTGTTATGGAATCTAATCTTGACAAGGTCTGCATAGGATCAGGTTGCTTTGTAATTGACTTTTATAAAGAGCAACAAAGAAGGTTTGAAGGTCTAGGAAGGTAGTTTTATGCCAATAGTGGGATCCTGTCTGAGCAGAATATAGATCTAAAATATGTATACATGTACATGTATGTGTGGCAAAGTGTCATTGCTGAGTTAAAGATACGCTGTATTTAACCTAGAGTTTGGTACTGAAATACTTCAGCCTTTCCACATGTTTGTAAGCTAGGTGTTTATACAGGCAAATTCTGAGGAGGGCATTATGTTGTGTAGACTGATAAAATTGGCCAGTTGAACCAATGTTGTTTTTGTCTAAAAGAAAAATACGCATAAATACCTGTGAAAGTTGCTCTTTCATATGTGAGTGGGTTGAGGAATTAGGGTACGTGTAAGTAACAATTTAGATTCAGAAACACAGAACCTTTACAATTAAACTTTTGATGCCAATGCATAAGTTTCTCTGATAAAAAATTATCCAAACTTAATAATAAGCTCAGTGAGCATCAAGCAAAATGTGTTGATCACTTGGAAATTGCTCAACGTTGGTTAGTTGAATTACTTGTACAGTATATTCAGGGGTAACATTGTACACACAGTTGTATACAGTACCTGGAGTTTAGATAATGTCAAGGAATGGAAGGGTTCAGTGTATATGTAGATGTGTTTAATTGGAACATTGCAACGTGATGTGAATTACAAAACGTAAAATATACACAGACGTGTTCCTGTGTACATGTAATGTTGGTTTCATATGCAAAGATAAATCAGAAGTTTCACTTGTATATTTTATTGAAATTGTGAATAATAAATGAGCTAAAACATACATGTAATTATTGCACGAACTTTTGTTCCAGATATAATTGTATGATTGTCTACAGTAATTGTAAGTCTAGTTTTTAAATTATCTCATAATTGATCGTTGTTAATTATTATATTAGAAAAAAATTGACCACTTAAAATGACTCTACTTAAGCAAGAGCTGGAATTGAACTCGCAGGCTCATTGGAGAGGGGCTGATAGCTTTACATTTACACAAATGTACACAAAAATAGTAAATCGTACACTGTATGTACAAATCTGGAAACGATTTATTTTTTGAACAGATAATAATGGTTTATAAAGAAAATTCACAAGTTTCATATTTCTTTGGAACTAGATCGAAACAAATGACCTAAAAGTTCACCCAAGGCTAATTTGCATATTTTTCCTGATTCTTACAGTTCTATTCATCTTTCACCCATGACTAATTTGCATATTTTTCCTGATTCTGACAGTTCTATTCGTCTTATAAAGGCATCTGAGGTTTGTTGGGAAGGTACGATGATATCATACTGGGGCAAATGTAAGTTTTAGCATCAGAAGTTATAAATGTAGTTTGCATTATTTATTTGCCTCTTCATGCTGGCTCCCTCTCTGGCCGTACATGGGAAGGTCTGCCAGCAACATGCAGATGGTCATGGGTTTCTCCCGGGCTCTGCCCGGTTTCCTTCCACCTGCCACTGCCGTCTAAGTGAAATATTCTTGAATACGGCATAAAACATCAATCAAATAAATTTCTTTGCCTCTAAAAATGCAAATTTCTTGATGAAATTTAAAGCCATTTACTGTACGTTATTTTGAATGTTCAGATGGCTTTTTGTACGTTGACTGCTTTTCCTGGATATAGAGACAGGAGTGTTGATCAAAGTTTTGTGTTTAGTAATAATTACCATGTATATAGTGTTTAATATGCTGCCAGTTATAAATGGCACATCCGCTCTTTTTAAATGTACACTTCATTTACTTCTCTCTCATTTTTTTCAAATACACATTCGTGTAAAGTGTATTTACAAGCTGAGGCTCAAGCTTTTTTAATGGAAAATGTTGAAGTACCAGAACTGAAGGGTATGTTTATGGCTTAGTGTTGTCTGTCTGTCTGCCTCTCAATTTGGTTTATGGGTTGGTTATGTCTGTCTGCCAGCGCTCTCACCAGTTGGTACTAATACCCAGTAATGTAAAGATGTCAACACAACACTTTGTTAACTGACAGTGAGAAATTGAAAAAAAGCTAATGCCAGTTGCAGAGGTACATGTATTCTCTCATGAATATTCACGGCAAGTTTTGGTGAAGAACTGTGTACGATACCTTTAACGTTCATTTGTTACCATATGAACGTGTTTATTAAATATGATTTATATTTGAATTCTCAGATTTGATGATTGACAACATTTATAGACAGGAAAAGATTGTTTTTATGGTTTTACTCGACATAATGGCAAAACATTTTGATACACCTAAAGTGGAGTCACAAGTTTTCTTATTTATTTACCTTGTTATTACAAATCATCATCAAACTTTTTGGGTTCAGAGAAAATCTGCATCAGATTATTTGCAGATGTTCTCAAGAATTTAACCAATTTAGGTTTGGACAGAGCTGAAGAGTTTCAAAAAAACCAGTAACTGTACCCCCCCTTGGCAGTCTTACATTTCCTAAACTGCCTTTGTTTGGCGAAAGGGGAGGAAAAAACAATACTTCCAGATAAACATCACTGATACCCAGCAATAACATGGTAAAAAAGGGGAAACAGTTAATTTGTAGCAGAAAGACCGCTCTGCTTGGAATTCCGGGTATCCAGTTTTCGTATGATCAAGCTTATTTAACACTTCTCTCTGATTAGAAGCAGCATGAGCTCTGTAAACAAAGTTATTTTAACTCCCCACAGCCTTATTTTTCCATTCCATTCTGTGGGACGAAAATTCCAGTTTCATATGACAGCTAGTTCCCTCCCCCCCCCCCCTCCCCTCCGATCTTGACTGGTACTTGACTGGTTGAACTGAAGCAACTGCCACTAATCAGCTCCCTCTCTGATGTGTGCTCTACTCCCAGAGAAGGGCTTTTAAAAGCATCCTTAGCGTTTATCTAGGCTGTCGGAAATTTGTCCATCAAGTGTCAGGTTTTTCCCAATGTTCTTTAAGGAAGGTTGATCTTGACATGTCCTGAGAAAATTAGCTGTTGGCTCTGTTGATAGACCAGTATAGGCAGACTAATGCTGGTACAAGACAACCTCTACAGCGACAGTGTCATGCAACACAATCCAAAAAATTACTGGAATTTTATTATCAGAAAATGTTGGAAGATTAGAGGTTTGTTTTAATTGAGTCAAATGTTGAATATACAACCAGCCAGATAATGCAGTACAAATTACAAGCACATGCATGTAACGTAAAGGACTGTATAGTGGAACGGAACAATGCCATGTCTTTATAATAAAAGCAAATGTTTGTGTATTCTACATGTATATCTGATTTTCTGTGCACACTTTCACAAAAGCAGTACATGCACTCGTTCTGGGGAACCATATTGTGTTTGTGCGTCTGAGCTAGAGGTTGTGGGAAGAGTACTGACCAGGTTAACTCGTTAAGACATACTACCTGTATCGTTTCAGGCATTCCAAAGGTGCATGTAGTTCATTGCTCATTTTGACACCTCCTTTCATTAACATGACTAGAAAACTAGCACCAAGACATTTTCACCCTGTAATAAGAATTTTTGTTTGAAAGCATTGTTTTTTTTTTTCTTTTACATATATGTACGTTCATACATGCAAAGGACAAAGTGTACCATGTTTTTGCAGGGCTTACTCTTCCGCTAAATGTTATGAATAATATATGTGAAACATATTTTCAGAGTACCAATCAAAAGCTCTGTGGTTGCAGGTTTGTCAAAACCGATTATGGTTGAAATCATTCCTTTTTGATGAAAAGAATTAAAATTATATGCTGGCTTCCGGCTGTGATGTCATATTTTCAATTCATACTTGATGTTTCAAAAAGAAAATTTCTTCTGTGGATTTGCAGGCATTTGATAACAGATCTGTCTGTTTCCAAACTTTACTTATAGCTCTACTAATTCTTGAATAGTCTCGGTTTACATTTTATTTTCTGCACTCATGAATTTAATTCTTATGGGACAGGAAATTGGTCTATCTTTTATTTGTTGCTTATGTTATTGATTTAATTATTTATTTTTTTATTTGCATTGGTGTTTTCCGACATACTCAAGAATATTTCATTTATACAACGCAGCTAGCATTGTGGTGGGAGGAAACTGCAGAATATTTTGAGGTGTGTTGTGGCTGGATTTTGACAAAACTTGTTATAAAATGAAGGCCCCTTTCATAATGTTGTACAATGTGTGTATATTGTACCCCTGAGTCATGGTACATGTACATCTGTACAGTATTGTATGTGTACATTCAGTCTGTCCTCAGGTAGTTGCCTGTTCTCGACATTTGACATTTCTTTTGACACATTTTTTCTCTAATGCTGGCCATATTTATCGCTGATGTCCTGGGATGTTGAATGCTGTCCAGGGCATGCCTCGCCCACTGAGGTGTCAGTGACACGGAGCATTTCCAATACAAATGGGATTAAAGAACATGTAGCTGTCGAGATTTTCTGCATTCTGGAACACTAGGGGCCAACTGAACTCCCATCATGCCTTCCCAGTTTGCAGCAACCCTCATGGTTTCAGTACATGCGGACATATTTCACAGGATTGAAGAGAAAATTCTGTTTTGCGTTGCCAGCATTTACACATGGTCTTGTTAAATTCCCATGATGCACTCTAATCTGCCACCCACAATGCATTTCCCCTTTGTGATCATGAATGGTGTTTTGATTTCATTGTAATTTTCTTTTGTTTAATGATCATTATACCTGTATGTTAGCTGTGTATTATTCTTTTGACATTATTTTATTTATTATTTCCTCTACCTTTTCGCGTAAGGAAGAGCAACTTTCAGTTCAATTATGCACATTTATAGCTTGATCTTACAGACAAAACGACAGTGCTTGGATTGGCCAATTTCAGGGCTTCACAAAGAGTATAATTTTATCAGTCCTGCACAGAATGACGCCTTGAGAATATGCTGAATAAGCACCTTGCAAACAGGCGGAAAAGGTTGAAGAATTACAGTACTCATTTTGTACCTTTTAGTACAACATTGTAGCTACATGTATATTTCCAGATGTGAAAAGACAAAATCACATGCATGTGCACAGTCAGAGCATGTGCAATACATGTATGTGAAAACCAGTCAGGTACATGTACGCAACTCACAAGTAAGACGTGAGTAAGTAATAAGTTAGCGCTAACACGTTCTGTAGTGTACACATTGGGAAAAATCCTTCTCAAATCCCTTTTCTTTTCAAATTCAGTGTTATGTTTTAGGATAGGGTCATTAATTGCGTGGATTAATACTTGATTTATCTCTTGGTTGAAATCACCTTTAGTTTTCTGTTAGATGATTGCTGTTAGATGATTGCTGTTAGATGATTGTTGTTAGATGATTGCTGTTAGATGATTGTTGTTAGATGATTTGCTGTATTCAGAACTGCATGGTACGGCATGCCGTGATCTATGATGATTTTCTTCAATGGACTGTACATTTATACGTTCATTTCTTGATGAGCCTTGACCACTGTTTAGTCCAGTTCAGTCAATGTTTTATCCATACAGCATGACTAAATGGTATCATGTTAAGGAACTGTTCCTACCGACCTTAATGTACCCTCAAACTTTAGGAAAGGCTCTTCAGTGCCCTTTTTGTTCCAGAAGAATTTCGAGAAGATACAGTAGAAGAAAAAAGATAAAGCTGTCCACTTTCATGTTATTGCTAAGGGCTATTGAAAACGACTTGTGAAATTGGATCCTGCTAAGTTAATAAGCAATACTCTTTTGCAGAGATAGGCAATTCAGTAGTTGTTTACAGTGGCTGTTTATTTTGGGTTATTGACATTCAGCCTTTTGGGTCAGAGGATAGGATCAGATACGAGTATGGGTGGGAATGTGGGGGTGGGTGAGTAACTTTTGGTGACTATTTATGAAGGTTTACATGTAAAATCGAGTCCAGAAAAATTTTGGATGTTTTGATCTTGCTTGGTCAAAATGCCTGTTCTTTTAACCGAGATGCACTAAGTTCAGCTGATTAAATCTCTAATTTTCAGTGCTGCAAAGCAAATTTATTTGTGACTTTTGAAGTTGTAAAATTGATGTCTTTGGAATAGGCCCTTCTTTTAGTGAAGCTAATAACATAGATCTCATTGTGATAAAAACTGCACCTGAGTTAACATGCTGTTGCAACAAATTGCTCGTAACGTGTAGAAGAGTTTTCAAACTTGATTTTTGCTGACTCAATTTTTTTTTCCTGAATTTTGAAAATGATATCTTTGTGTAGATGAAATAAAGTCCCATGCATAAACACAAATTGTATGCATATGTATGTACTTGTACAATGTAAGGCTCTAATCCCCCAGTAGTGTGAAATGATGGGCTCATATGTAGAAGCCTCTAACCCCCCAGTAAGGTGAAATGATGGGCTCATATGTAGAAGCCTCTAACCCCCCAGTAGGGTGAAATGATGGGCTCATATGTAGAAGCCTCTAATCCCCCAGTGGTGTGAAATGATGGGCTCATATGTAGAAGCCTCTAACCCCCCAGTAGTGTGAAATGATGGGCTTATATTTAAAAGCCTCTAACCTCCCAGTAGTGTGAAATGATGGGCTCATATGTAGAAGCCTCTAACCCCCCAGTAGGGTGAAATGATGGGCTCATATGTAGAAGCCTCTAACCTCCCAGTAGGGTGAAATGATGGGCTCATATAGAGGCCTCTAACCCCCCAGTAGGGTGAAATGATGGGCTCATATGTAGGAGCCTCTAACCCCCCCAGTAGGGTGAAATGATGGGCTCATGTGTAGGAGCCTCTAACCTCCCAGTAGGGTGAAATGATGGGCTCATATGTAGGAGCCTCTAACCCCCCCAGTAGAGTGAAATGATGGGCTCATATAGAAGCCTCTAACCTCCCCCCCCCAGTAGGGTGAAATGATGGACTCATATGTAGAAGCCTCGGGTGAAATGATGGGCTCATATGTAGAAGCCTCTAACCTCCCAGTAGTGTGAAACGATGGGCTCATATGTAGAAGCCTCTAACCTCCCAGTATGGTGAAATGATGGGCTCATATGTAGAAGCCTCTAACCTCCCAGTAGGGTGAAATGATGGACTCATATGTAGAAGCCTCTAACCTCCCAGTAGTGTGAAACGATGGGCTCATATGTAGGAGCCTCTAACCCCCCAGTATGGTGAAATGATGGGCTCATGTGTAGGAGCCTCTAACCTCCCAGTAGGGTGAAATGATGGGCTCATGTGTAGGAGCCTCTAACCCCCAGTAGGGTGAAATGATGGGCTCATGTGTAGGAGCCTCTAACCTCCCAGTAGGGTGAAATGATGGGCTCATATGTAGAAGCCTCTAACCCCCCAGTAGAGTGAAATGATGGGCTCAAATAGAAGCCTCTAACTCCCCCCCCCCCCCCCAGTAGGGTGAAATGATGGACTCATATGTAGAAGCCTCTAACCTCCCAGTAGGGTGAAATGATGGGCTCATATGTAGAAGCCTCTAACCCCCCAGTAGGGTGAAATGATGGGCTTATATGTAGAAGCAGAAGTTCAGTATTCCCTTTCAAGTAAACTGAGATGTATTTTCAAAAGGACTCAGTCTGTCTGCACATCCATGTTTTCACTCCTCCTGTCACACCCTCTGGTTTAAGTTAAGGTGTGTTTGTAGTGTAAACTTCTTGGATTCAGTGGTATCGCCTTTCCCTCAGTAACCCCTGGCTTTACTGTGTGTCTAATTAACCATTAGCCCTTGTACATGTGGTTTTGACCAAGATTTCTTAGGTTGATCGCTATCTTTATCCTGACCAGCTACACAGTGTCTGAGACTGCCCCCTTCAAACTTCCACCACAAACAACCGGCTAGCACATGGTAGTGTCGGAGTTAGCAGTTTCTCCTATTGTTCCCCCAGACTGTGTTCTCCAATTGTTCCTAGTTATTTTCTTCTGTGTTTTTTTTCTTTTTTTTAGCCTATCACTCAGCGATTGTGACAGATGTATGGAGTTCCGGTATATCTCCTCTGTTTACATTCAAAAAAGATGATTGAAACAATGTAGTATTGTATGTGTCTTTTTTTTGCCCAAGGTTTTTTTTTGTTTTTTTTTTTTTTGTAAGTGCAATCTTCCCTGTTCATGTATATATGCTAGCCACATGTTCTTTTGACCAAACTCAGTTTTAAAACACCTCTGTGTGTAAACATGCATTAGGATTTTGACATCCCTTCCACCAATGCAGTCGCTGGGAGTTCAAGTCCAGCTCATGCTGGCTTCGGGCTGTAAATGGGAAGGTCTGTCAGCCTTCTGTGGATGGTTGTGGGTTTCCCCCGGGCTCTGCCCAGTTTCCTCCCGCCATAATGCTGGTCGCTGTCGTATAAGTGGAATATTTTGAGTACGACATACAAGACCAATCAAATAAATAAATAAATGAATCCATCTCTGTGGTCTGTAAGGTTGTTCTGATTGTTTGATGCTGGTTTGGCCCCGACTTTAATCAGAATGGCTCATACAGTGTACCTGGAGTGCAATTTTGAACATCACTAAATTAACAGTATTTTGATTGTAGCTTTTAACTAGAATAAGAACCAGTCAGGTTGTTCAGAAATGTAATGTTAGGTATTTGCGCATGTATGCATGAATTTTCATTTGGATTTACGTGTCTCCATCAAATTGCAAAGGCTGTGTCAGGATGATGCCTTGCTACACAGAGCCATTCATGTGACCCACATTCTGCTGGTCAGCATTCTGACCAGTTCCTTTGTCTGGACATCGGTGTGGGGGAATTCATCTCTCTGCGGACAGCCTCAAACCGTCTTGGCCTTTAGGGATGCCGTCTGAGTGACCATCATCTTGGACTCGCAAGCGGTGATTCACGCTTTCCTGATCTCAGGGGTGGTGTGAAGGATTATGGGGGCTAATTGCAGAAACACCTTTGGAGATTCGTGGCCCATTACAAGAGATTTGCTCAACACTCTAAGGCCGTTCCGAGACTCTCCATCTGCGGCAATTTTAATCAGAGCTGTTACTCAACGTCTCATCCTTGTATCCCTTTTAAACAGATTCTTGCGATTTTTAATCCATTCCGTGCAGTATCCAGTAACAACTGTTCCACCATTAAAATGTTGCGGATGCTTGCCAGCATGCTGTGTTATGTCTCCCCACATTATCGTTGCTTCCAGCCAATTTCCCTGCGAACAGGCTTAAGTCCCATGACCACTGCAACCCAGCATTTTCTTTTCCTGCCAGCCCAGGCAAATAAAATGAAGACATTTGACACGTGTCATGGTTTTTTGTGTATTTTTGCAGACATGTCTTTTTGATCTTTTTTCAGTGTTTACTCCCACTTGTCTGTTTAATGGAGTTTGGTGTCAGTGGATTTCCTTCATTTAGTTTGATCATATTTTGACTTCTTAGTCCGAACCAAAAAATAAAATATAATAGAAAAACAACCCACTTACAGAAGGTGACTTTTTGTGATGAGCTGTATAGATTATGAAAATTTGCCTCCTTTTTAGTCAGTAAGAGCCTTAGGGTGATGAAATGATGCATTAAATGCTCTCTTGGACTATAACTCTGCAGGTATAAATTTGAACTCCACCAACCCAACAATCTATGTCTACTCCTTAACACTGGGTCATTTTGAGGAAATAAAAAAGTGAAGTTTCATTCCTAACATAAAATAACATGACAAGAATGTTCATTTGAAATTTAATGATTTTAACTAAAACTTGCATTCATGAACATTTAGGATTTGTGTAATATACAGTAGGATTCTAATCTCTGTTCTTTTGAATTTGTAAGTAAATTTATAAACTGCTTTAAGATGTCGCAACTGTACAGTCTATGCCTTACACAGAAATGCCGTCTTTAAGTGGAAATTTAAGATGACAGACTGACATTCATGTCAGAGCTGATGTCCATATACATATGCATGTAATCAGGGTTTTCATAGTTATAAATGTAAGCCTGTTAAGATAGCAGCAACTAATTTAACATACAGTACGTGCACAGCTAATACATATAGGAATATGAAAAATAGCAATTTTTTTTTTGTTAAGTAAATAACAGTTACATTGCTTGTAATGTGACAGGTGTGTGAATAGTTTGTTCTGGTAGAGTAGATTAGCTAAAAAGTGTAACACGCTGAATAAAAAAAACAAATCCAGGGATCCATTCCAAGAAATATCCAAGATGTACTTCCTGCAAATTACTTGTACCGTACATGGTACATGTAAATCAATGTGTTTTCCATTATCAATATTTGTTTCTCCCCTTTTGAAGAACAGACCTTCAAGACACGGGTCTCTCACATCATATGAAGTTGCAGTATCATACATCTCTCTCCACGCACAGATGTAAACATCAATTGAATACAGACTCTTGTTAATGTGATCACAGCTCCATTGGGAGGATTCGTGGCTGTCTTGTCTCATTGCTTTGGCTGAGGCTTGGGTTGTGTTTGGCCAACCTGGCCTGGTTTGATAACTTATTCCGGAGTACAAATTTAATTTGGGCCTCATTCGTCCACCGGATTGCTTCCCTTATTAAATCCCATCGTTTCCATGTAGTGGGCACAGCGAGAAGAACTGACCGCATGCGTGTTGGAGCGTGGTCAAATTCTTGTATTCTCCCGACCAATCCTTTCTTCTTGCCTCGGTCATAACAGCAGGCCGCTTTTAGCGATTGTGTTTCCACGCTTCAGTGGGCGAATTGCTTTGTACAAATTGAAAAGTTAAAAGGTCAGTTTTGATTGGTGTTTGATATTGAGCCACTTTATCATTGGAGCCATCATCACTCATGAATATTAATGTGGTAAGGAAAGGTCACTTGGAAGTGTGTGGCTTTTTTTTTTTGGGCTTTCTTTTGGGGTTTTTTTTTTGTTTTGTTGTTCACCAGATAAAAGTTTTTTTTTGACTTTCTGTCAGCTTTAGACCATGTTTTGTGGAAGTGATGATGACAACTGTTTATCCTTTGATTATAATTAACACTGATAATTTATATTGATTAACTTGTATGTTATCAAGAATGTTGAGGCCTCAAATGCCAACTTGGATACGGCTGATGTCTGTTGAACACACCTCAACAAAGGACATTCTGATAAGCTTTCATTCATATTGGATGTAATTAAGTCTGGTGACAGAAGAATTCTATTGTATTTTTGTAGAACATGCTCACTGTTACAGAGTTTGACCCTCTGTTAATCAGCGTGGGGCGTACCATTACAAGTGCATTGAGAATTTATATACAGGTGTGACCAAAGATCGCAGCAGTATGGCTGAAATATGTACCGCCAATATGGTGATAAACTTCTGTCAGTGATTCTCCCCCAAAAATCATTAAAATGGCAATTATCATTGTATTCTGAGCAGGTGGAAACATTTGAACAATTTAAACTTTCAAGGAGGTATTTGTGAATCCTGTCCAGTTTCATTGTCGGACACTTTGTTTATACTACGTCATACTACTTCCTGAGAAGCGAGACTGTTATATACCTCCGGAAGCAGGAGAGTCAGACAATAGCTCAAGCTATACTGTTCAGTGGGTCTTTCACCAGCAGACATATAGTTTGAAAGCAAATAAAATTTTCATGACATCATCTTTTGATTTTATGGTTTTTTTTTATGTAGTCCGAATTTCAAAAATATCATTTTCTATGTACAAAGCATGACAAACAAATTGTTTATATGCATGTATTTGAACTGTCAGTTACATGTATGTACTGTAATTCTTCAACCTTTTCGCATGTTTGCAACATGTTTATTCAAGCATATTCTGAAGGCATTTTTTTTTTGGTTGTTTACTGATAAAATTGTACTTTTTGTAAATCGCTGAAACTGGCCAGTTATAACCCAACCATGAGGTTTTGTCTCCAAAATCAAATTAAAAATGTGCATAAATTGGACTGAAATTTTGCAATTTCATATGCAAAAAGGTAGAGGAATGAGGGCATTTGAACTGTCCACTATATACATGTATTTGAAAATGTCTGCCTTGGAACTATGATAAAATCATAGCTCATGATCTGATGTCAATGGCCAAGCCCACTGTACAACAAAAAAAAATCACTTCAGCTAATACAGATGATGGGTTAACAAGCTGACTTAAGCAGCCAGTAGTTGATTGCTCTGATAGTACAGTTACTATTCACTATCCAGCATGATTAGGCACAACAGTGAGAACAAGTAATTACTTTAGACGAAGGGACTGTCTTCAAACAGAGAGAAGGGATTGAGGATGGCACTGAGGTAGGAGGGAGTGAGGGAGGGAGAGGGGTGTTGGGCTAAGCCTTTTACTAGAGTTACACAGTGAGTCATGCATCCACTCTGACAGCATCAGCCCTCGCTGCCTGCAATCCTGCCTGCCTGCCCATTCCTGCCTGCCTGCTCGCTGCTCCCTTCTAAAAGGGGTTGTCACTCAGGCCTCCTTTCTACCCCAAGGGAGAACACAGCCCCTGACATCCCTGGGTGGGCAAGCTGGTGTCCTGTGAGTAACAGGGCTGACCACTGACCTCCCAGGATGGCAAAGGTCAACACGGACCCCTCATTTGCATGTAACAGCCTTGAAGGCTTGTACTATTGTGCAATGTGCATGTCTGCAGTCCTGGCCATGACAAAAGGCAGAATGACTGCGTTGTCGTCGTTGCCGATGCAAAGTGGTCCAGTGCAGCCTGGATTAAATCCTGCCCCACTCCATTGTGTAGTACGTGACATGCCGTGCGCCTCGGGGTACAGCGAATAATTACATATGATGTACCCGACTTTTCCAACTGGGCACACGCTCGTAACCATGTGCTGTAGTTTTGTCAGGTTCTAAAGTCATTACAGCGCCATGGAGAACAGTTTGATGTGAATACACGGACATGTTATAACTCACTAATGTAGCGAATCAGTGATCTCAGGCCATGGACATGTACATAAAACAGTGTGTGTGTTTTGGTTTTTTTTTTTTAACATGTAAACTGAAGCTGATTGTTTTAGCTAAATATGGTGACACCAAATTTGTTCTGTGTTTAAGTGTAAAAATGCAGTCAAAATATAACTGAAAATCCACTTTTTTCATGTTGTCTGATGGTGAGCTTTGATGAATTTCCTGTTTCTCAGGCATTGTGATCATGTAAATATGGAAAAATTGCAGGGATAATTAAAATTTTCCACAAATTACATGTAGGCAACTGCCAAGTTTTACTTCTATTTTTATACCTTCCTCTAACGACATCGAAAAAAATATTCATGCTTTCTGTAAAACATTGATTTAAGATGGTGTGGCCTAAGCTCACAAGTCCTTTTACATTGTGCCAAACACTTCAAGGAATTCATGGGATCGAAGGAATTTGTTTGCTTAATTAACTATAATTAAGGAATTTTCAGTGAGAGTAACTGAAACGATTTCAAGTTAAAAGTATAAGGAATTATACATTATAATGCTTGACTACAGATTAGAGTGAACCAATGTACTTGTATACAAGAACTGGGAGCATAAAATACTACCTGAACATGTGCATGTCGCTGACAAAGGTCAAATGGAAGTGGTAATCATTTGATAATAAAATGCCATGAATCATTTTTTTTTTTTAGACAATTCCTGGTAGGAACAAGAACTTGATGTTTTCCTGTTGTAGACATTATGGTTGAAGAGTAACATACTGTACTTGTGTTGAGTAGTCACTCTTCTCTCTAATCGGGTAAAGCAGTTTGTTATAATGCAGAAACCATTTGAAATATAATCTGCTGGGAAAAAAAAAGAGAGAAAAAAAAGAAGTATGATGATATAAAGATATAATAACTTCACAAGGAGATATAAATACATCTTTGATTTCAAGATTGCGGGCTAGTTGGGATTCTGTTAAAACCATGATCCGCACCAGAGACAAAGAGCGCACTGAAAATATGGAAAATGGATTTGTGATCTTAAAAAAAAAATAAAAAAAAAGCACCAGATCTCTAGTGTTTGATTTCATATGTCAAGGGATGGGTTGTGAGTGATGTCTTTTTTTTGCGTTGGTCTTTGAATTTTTACCTTTGCCTTTGAAGTTCACTGCCTGAGTTGCTAATCTGCACCTGAGTCAATAGTAAGTTGTAAGGAGGAGGCTGTATGGCTGAGGACTTTAAGCAGGAGTCTTGGGGTTCACATAAAACTACATGTACATGTACATTATTTGAATAGCTAAAAGGGGGTTCATGGGGGGAGGGGCAGGGGGGGTGGTAATTAGGTATGATGAACTGATAAGGGATACTTGGACATACAGGAACAGCTGAGTAGCAGTGTACATGCAGCACCTCCTCCATAATGCGATTCAGTTGGTTAAAGCCACCGATCGCTGTTCATTTGGTAAAAGCCACCGATCGCCAGGGTTGCATATTGGATGGGAGATATTTAAGCCATTTTGTAAGTTAAGCATAGTAGTGAGACAGGTTGCTTTGATGCTAACACCAGGATGTTCATGCAGGTTGATAAATGTGTAGAACCATAATAAAAATTCTATACAGGATATAGGGAACTTGTATAGAACTGTAACAAAGATTCTATACAGGATATAGGGAACATGTATAGAACCGTAATAAAGATTCTATACAGGATATAGGGAACATGTATAGAACCGTAACAAAGATTCTATACAGGATATAGGGAACATGTATAGAACCGTAATAAAGATTCTATACAGGATATAGGGAACATGTATAGAACCGTAATAAAGATTCTATACAGGATGTAGGGAACATGTATAGAACCATAACAAAAATTTGTACAGGATATACGGAACATTTATAGAACGTAACAAAGATTCTGTACAGGATATACGGAACATCAAGGCCATTTTATACATTTCTAAATATTTAACTGCTGTATTGGACATTTTCTTTCAACAGTGACTTTTAAGTTACTCATTTTGCTTGATTCTGAGAGTTTTGTGTATATGTATTTTGATCTTAGGAAGGTGTTTTGAGGTTTGTATGGAAGGTACATATACATATACAAGGTATGTATTGGATGATACATTAGAGGAAAAAAAAGTAAGTTACCACATTGAAAGTATTTTTTATGACATTTATTTTTATCCTAATAATTAACTTTTTGGGACGAATTTGGGACGGATGCAGAATGTCTGAAAACAATTGTCAGGGATGTAACTTCAGGGTACTTAAACATGTGTTTTCTTTTACCACCATAAATTCATTTAACAGCTGAAACTTTCGGAACAGGATTAGGGGTAATGTTTTATACATGGAACTATTTTTAAATGACTTGACTTGAAGCATTTTAATACTTATGCATTAACATGTTGGGGTTTGTTTTTTTTTTTTGGCTGGAATCTTAAGGCGTGTTTTACGCGGACACAAGGAATAAAAGTGAACATTATGCATGCTTTCTTTGTCGCATGTAGAAAGTAACACCGCCAGCTGACTGGGGATAGAAAATTAATCGGCTTTTGATTTGGTTGAAAAAGCTGCTCTATTCACTGATTCAGATATTTAGTTTGGTTTTACACCATGTCTGCAAAGTGGAATCTTGGGAGACTGACTTTAATGGCCAGGTTGTCCTGACATTTTGTGACTCGTTGAGTTGGGGTGTCTTTAAGCCACTAGATGAGAAGCAGGTTTCTCTGACTCTCCCTCTAGCCTTCTCTTTCCCCCTAACCCCACCCCCCTCACTCACACCAGAACTGTCAGGAATGTGATGGAGTGGTGGTCATGCCCATGTTCATTCAGAAGTGGAGAAGACAGCTATCAACCGACCAAGGTGCATTGAACCAGCCATAGAGGGCTTTCAGATTGAGATGAACATCCTAAAACAAAAAAAAAAAAAAAACAAAAAAAAAAAAAACCCCACAATGAAATGTTTAACTTGGATACAAATCTAGCAAAACAAAAAAAATTGATTTTCATTCAGTGTAAGTGTTGTGTTTTTTTACAACATCGCTGTACTTCTTCAACATTTCTGCGTGTTTGCAGGGTATTTATTTAAACATATTCTGCTGGCATTTTTCTGTGTTGATAAAATTATACTTTTTGTGAAGCACAGAAACAGGCAAATCCAACCAATGTAAAGAAAAACCAAAATCAAATTTAAAAAGTGCATAAATTGCACTGAAAACTGCTCTTTCCTCAAAAGGTTGAGTAAATAGGGTACAACATTTGCTTCTTTGACAGAAATTCTATAAAGTAGGGAAAACTGGAAAAGGCAAATAATGTGTTTATCTGTAAGCAAATTGTTTTCCAACAACTTGTACTGTAATTCTTCAACCTTTTTGCATGTTTGTAAGGTGTTTACTCTTTCACATACGAAAAGGTTGAGGACTTTGAATACTTGCATAGTTGTTAAAGGATATGTGAAACACTTTGTTTTTTTTTTCATAATGAGCAGATTATTATGAGCAATAACATATAATGGTACAAACAAATTTGTCAACTTTTGCTTTGGCGGTAAAAATGGCTTCAAAGCACAGTTTTCTTAAGACCCCTGGGGTCAAGATAAAATAGTGGAGATATTTACTCAAAAGATTTGGACAAACTTCTATTCCGGAAAATTTCCTCCTGAAGACTTTCCGAAGTCTGAAAGCTCATTCTTTGTAAAAAAACAAAAAAATGAATGAAAACTTCCTCAGCATATATGTGCTGGATCGTATATATATCCTGCTAAATTATTTCTACTAGAAGTTGTAAAAATACTAGACGATAGTATATGTGTACAAGCTATCATGTAAGTTTATTTGACAAAGACGTATATCATACGGCATAAAAACCAAAATTAAGTGAATGGCTATATATCATTTAACTCTTTACAGTTGTGTTGTTTTGCTGGGATTGTACAGTATATGCTGTATTTCACATAAAGAAAAAATATTTGGACCAGCTACAGTAGCACAGTCAGTAGAGTGGCCGCTTTGGGAGTGGTACAATGTAGATCCAGGGTCAATCCTGGATCGAGTCACACCTTAAAAGAGGAAGTTATGACTTCCTCACTTGGAGTTCAGCATGAACGGGATATTGCAATGACTGGTTGACCCGTATCAGTATAGTGGCTCGGGCGGGGTGGCTTACTTTCCTTCGGGAAGGCGTCTCGGTGAAGCAGCACTAGATAAAAGAGCGGTGGAAATCCGTCCTGCAACAAGGAGGCACATTACATGAACTCTAAGGATTCCTTCGTCGTCATTCCTTCGTTGTCATATGTATGACTGAAAAATTATTAAATACGATGTTAAACCCCAAGCACTCACTCACTCACTCACTCATAAACTTTGGTACATGGGGGAAAAAAGTGCATAAAGGCCTGAAAATGATGATCTTGATGCAAACACACTTTTTGCTTTAACAAATTAATCAAACTTCACAAAAACTCTTCAGTACCCTTATAAGGTAAGTGATTTAATCGGAATCATGCAAAATGTGCCACTTAAGTGTGCCACTTAAATGTACCAAACTTTAGGGGATGTACAGTACATAAGAAAAATATAAAATACACAAATAATCCATCATAGGGAAAGGGATGGCCGAAGTATTGTGATAGATCTGTCAGGTGATGTAACAGTCAACGGCTTTTAAATCAAAATAGAAAAGACACAAATCTTGCTGTGTGGCAAACAAATGACAAGTCAGTATATCTAATAGGTCTTGTTCGTTTAGGGATGAACCTGCTAGGGGATGTTTTGAAGCATTTTTTTTTCCTTCATACACATAATGTAATTTTGTATAATGTATCCTGTGGGGCATTTGTGTTATTGTGAAACTTCTCTGTCTCAGAAAACAAGTTTCTCGAGTGACATTTGACTGTTACGCATTGTAAACTCCCTTTGAAGTCAGGCGATTGTAGCACTTGAGAATTCAGGGTGTTTTAGCCCAAGCCAGAAGGTGTGTTTGTGTTTCTAATTGATGCATTTGGTTTTCTAATCTTAAGGCCAAGTGACAGTGTGGGTATTTCAAAAATGTGGACTTGCTTGACAGTCACAGATTTTACTGAAGGCTTCATTTGATAAAGTGAAAAATTCTTGAATGTGGTATTTAGCAAGAATCAAATACTCTGCAAATAAACCATTTGATAAGTACCAGCCATTAATTTAAGTCAGTTTTGCTACATTAGTGTGCGATTCTTCTACATTTGTACGAACAGAACAGAGATATCTGTATGTCAGATGAAAAGTTTGTCAGCAACTTGCCAAAGGTTGTTGGTTTAAGCCTAGATAAGCTAGTATCCTCTATCCATAAATGTCACACCTTGGTGTAAGTGAAAAATTTCTTCTGTACACCGTTAAACAACAATAAAATAAGTAAACAAATAAATCAACTTTCATACCAGTTACATGCAAATGTAATTGTACTCTCAAAAGCCATTCAATATAAAGATTATCAAAGGTCTGATTGTTAGAATATATTTAAGAATTCTTGGTCGACTCATTCACAAAAATCTAGTCATCTTATGGCATTACAAAAAGAACCAGAACATTTAACAAGAAGTTACAAGAAACTGGATTTATAATAGTGGCCTAGGCCATGCTGGTAACTCTGCATGTGAACATAGCAAACGTGTACTTGTTGATTAATTTACATTTTTTAGAATGTGATCTAGTAAATATTGTTTAATGAGTGAGGGACGTCCCAAGTGTTGGATTATTTCACTGCTATGTTCATGTACATGTACCAAGCCACTTGATTGCTGCCTTATTTTGAAATATTTATGGATATTTATTGCATATTTGTATGCACCATCATCAACAATCACCAGATATCTTAATGCTCGCAGCAATTTGCTCTAGTTAATGGTTATTACGGGTTTCGTATTTCGGGGGAATTTTCTCATTGAGTGCCGAGGTCAACGAAGTTAGCTTTTGCATCCATTGTTTCGTGTTGAAACCAGAGAAATTTGATACACAACATAATGACAGGGTGGCGTGTGATTTTCAGGAATGGCTTTATGAAGTTGCGTGTGGATGAGCAATAAATCGCTAACCAACCAGGAGCTGTGTAGCCAGCCAATGTCCCTCAAAGAGTAAGGGGAAAAGGCCGAACCCCTGACCAACGCCATCTTGTCATTTCAAAACTTGTTTCCCCCTGGCTGACTTTCAATGAGGCTGTCTTATTCGTGACCCCCTCTTGTATAACCATTGGTTTGATCTTAACAAGACTTAATTAACCCAGGCCAAAGGTCAAATAGAACCCTCATAAATATCTAACTAACAAGCCTTTCAGAGCTGCTCTTTCAAAAGTGGGTAACAGTCTCTAGTTTCAAGTGCAGTTTGCTTGGTAGGACCATGTCACAATAAACCACACCCTAATTGTTAGGTTTCATCCCACTAGTGAACCCTCTAGAATTACATACTGCACATACATGTAGTTGAAATCCGCTTATAATACTGAAAGACTGGAAGCTGAACTAATGCTTTTGTATACTTATTCCAGGGTATATCAAAGTTATGGTTATATAAAACACATACATTTCATCGATTTCCGAAAATAAATAATGCTGTTGAAGTTTAAATCTTTAGATCATATTGTCCCTTTTTGTTGCGGAGAAATCAATTCACCTGAGCTCCGGAAGATCGTTACCATCACACCTGTCTGTTGTCTGTGATGGATTGATGCCATGGGACTTCGTACAGGAATATACCTTTATGCTTACCTGTCTCATCTACGCAGATTGGCATCCAGTGCGTCGTTAACAAGGGCTTCTTCCACTGAAGATAATCACTTATTGCCTTAGTGCGCTATGTATTTGAGACCTGTCTGTGTATCAGGCTGCTATTTTACTCAGCAACAATGGGGCTTTTTGTGCAGCCTAGTGATTTATTAAAAGCTAATTACTTAATCAGGCACATGATTGATCTATTGGGGATCATCTCTTGACTCGGAAAGGTGAGACCACCAACATTACTCAAGCCTTTCTGGGTGTTAGTGGCCATTTAAGAACAATTCAAAAGCATGCAGGCTTGTGAGATTCTAGGCTGTCGTCCTCGATGCCTTCCAAGTTATTTATTTATTTCATTGGTGTTTTATGCCATACCCAAGAATATTTCACTTATACGACTTATAGCCTTATGGTGGGACGAAACCGGGCAGAGCCCGGGGGAAACCCACAACCATCCGCAGGTTACTGGCAGACCTTCCCACTTACGGTCGGAGAAAGAGAAGATTATAAGGTGGAAGTATTAAAATGCATGGGAAAAGGTGTTGAATGTTGTTAGGTTTTGTTTCGATGAATTCTTGTATTTATGGTGTGAAAACCTTGAAAGCATTGATGACCTGAAACTGCTAATGACCAGAATCTACTGACCTCCTGAACGCGTATCCCACTTGAAACCACATGGACAGTGTTATATGACTTTGTTATCTTTGCCAAAGAAAATTATGTTTCCCTGATTACTGCAACTCCATCAAATGAGGCAAGGCTACTTTGTACGCAGTATTGAATATTTCAGTTTTGTTTATTTATATGATCGGTGGTTTGAAGCCTTACTTATATGATGGCGGCCCAGCGGTATGGTGGGAGGAAATCGGGGAAACCCACGACTATTTGCACGGTTTTAAACAAATTAAAAAATTTTTGACAATGATAAGCTTCACAAATTCAAACAGTGTGGCAACTCCCAACAAATGGATCCTGCATCACCTTGCATCATTTGTTGACAGTGAGTATTCATATGATATATATTTATAGAGGTTTTTTTTTTCTTCAGGAGTAATTTATTTTCAATATAGTTTATTTATTTGATTGGTGTTTTTCGCCATACTCAAGAATATTTCACTTCTACGATGACGGCCAGCATTATGGTGGGAAGAAACCAGGTAGAACAAGGGGGAAACCTATGACCATCTGCAGGTTGCTGACAGACCTTCCCACGTATGGCCGAAGAAGAAGCCTGCATGAGCTGGACTTGAACTCACAGCGACCGCATTGGTGAGAGGCTCCTAGATCATTACGCTGCGCTAGTGCGCTAACCAACTGAGCCACAGAGTGCCCCATTTTCGATATTACACACAGTTTTCTCCATTGTTCTGATGCAGTTTAACAAACATGAAGTATAAAGTGTCTGCCTTCAGCTCAAGCCCATGTGCAAAAACATCCATGTTTTGACCTTTTGTTTGGAGATTACACTTTCCTTGTGTGAGAGCAGACATTATGCCCCCTTTGTCGCTATTGTGAGGAGCAGATTACAGGCTTTGGTACATGCGTAATTTGGGTAGTTCACTGGGGGAAAGGTTTGCCCCAAACACTGTATTGCCCCAGGGTCCTGTGAGAGTTAGATGTGAGCCGGAAATTGTAAGGAAGCGAGTGAAGCCCTTGGGCAGACACACTGGTAAAGGGCCCTCCATTATTCTGGACTGCTGGATGGTGTGCTGTCCAGTGGTTTTCTGTACAGAGATGTGAATTTAAGACTGTTATTGGTGTGTTTCTTCATGAATAGATGAATAAGTGAGCCATCCCAGCTGCTTTGTCCTCAACCTTGTATTAGCCAGATGTTGGTCTGGTGGACTGTATTAGAGGACAGACTACATTATTTATAGTACTTGGATTGTGGTTCTGCATAATATGGCAATAAACACTATACTTCAACCTTTTCAAGTGCCTCTGCAACTAATATTTTGAAACATTCTGATAGAGTTATGAATGTAGAGAAATAATCTGCTCGGCTTTATGAAGCTTGAACGTTTAAGTGACACAAACACATCAACTTTGGCATCGTTTTTCTAATAATTGTATGCATGAATTCCACTGGAAAAAGTGCTTTGGTGGTGGAAAAGGTTGAAGATATACAGTATAAAACATTTTCTCAAAATGATGTTTTCTTAATAATCCTTCTATTCATTTGTACCAACTGTACACAGATTTATAAGTGATATTGACACTAAAATTTGGTATGTAAGGCCTTAATTTCTGGTATCTGAAAATATTTTAGCTCACATTAGCCTACTAAAATGGTGTCCAAATTAGAAAGCTGTATTTGGCCCTGCTTCCTTGTTACACAAAATGTCAGCTACAAACTATTCGTAAATGTAACTGTTGCCTGACAAACTTGGTAAGTATGTGTACATGTATATATCACTAGAGAGTTGGAAGAATTTTGAAATTTTTCAGACACACCTTAAAAAAAAACTTACTTGCAGTCCTGCGTCCATGTAAAGAATGTACTGATATTGGTTGCATTCCTGTAGCTGACTTAAGTTTTACCCTTATGTTAAACTGGAATCTGAACGAATAAATTAGAGACCCTGTTGTCAAGCAAGGCGTTCTTGTTTTCCACTCCTGTTCCTCATGCATAAATTGTATTAAACTGTCTAACTGGGAGAGGGGATGTTTGTGGATGACTGTCCTGACAACACATCCGCCCTTGCTAAGCTTCTGTCAGGTAAACATGTACTTTAGTGTACATGATTGTGATGTAGATGTCAGATCAGCTGACGGCTCAATCAGGAAAACATTTGGGGTGTGTTCATTGTAAATGTATCTGCTTTCCCCCGACTGTGTACTTGACATGAAGTCGGGCTATGAAAAGTTTTTGTGATAAATTATGTTTTCGTAATACTGTATAGATTAATCTGAGAAAAACATTCCACCCCTACCCCCTGCTGTTTTATGGACATTTCTGTGGAACCTCATAAGCTGGAAAGATGCTAACAATTTTAAGTGGCCAGAATTGCAGTGTCTGTTATCAGATGCATACCAGTATTCATTGACTCACTTTTTTGTCTTATGAGCACTTAGGCATAAATAGGTAGTTTAAGACATAAACATGTCAGTACTTCTTAAGAAAAATACTGTTGTGAAGTTGATAAATAAAGCTATTTTGCAGTAGAAAAACCAAGCTGATTTAAAGATTATCATACATGTACATGAGTTTTGCTTTGTGTAAGTCTACAGTTGGTTATTCATGTTGCAGTGCTAGGAGTTTCGCATTTCTTATGAAAAAGGGTAGTTCTGTGTTTGAGTATCATGTGGCGTGTTTAATAGTGTATTCCAAACTCATTACCAAGGGCGGAATAATCGGAGTGGCCGACTCAGGCAATTTGCCCCAAACCTCCCTTCTAATTTCACTCTGCAAATTGGTTACGAAAACAAACGTGCAAATAGAAGCTTATTGCCCATTATCTGCAGAATTTCTTGCCTGTAACCTTTTGTGGTCTGTTTCCATTGAAGCCATTTGTGTGTTAATCGTTTTGTGCAGAGGCTGCTTTAATAGGTGAGGTTGTGACTGAGACTTTCTATAGTTAATAGACTTGTCAAACACTCTGGCCCGATCCTTCACCGCTGTTCCTCGTAATGACAGATCGCAAGCGTGCGTTCTGACACACCATCTAAAAAGGAACATTTTTACAGTCTGTTGCAATTTTCACTTCTCAAAATTGAAAAAAAAAATATGAAGAGAAAAAAAAAGATGAAAAAAGTACTCAAATACAAAAAGTTTGAAGACTGTAGAATTGAAAAGCCATTATATCTTTGAGCAGTCTGAATTAGCTGTTTTTGGTCTCGAAAATTCCTTTGATGTTTTAGATGGGTATTTTTTTTTCAAGGAATTTCCAATACTGAAATTACGGCTACATTGTCAAGGGCTCATTTCAAGTGGGGGATGCTGAGATATGTCTCTGTGAAATGAATAGCTCTATCGGAACATAGCCTTTGAGGTCAGGCTATACTCTGGGGCCGCAAGAAGAGCCCTTCAGGCAGCGATTGGCTGCCATGAAAACGCTTCCCACCCAAGCCAGTTCAATAATATTTACGTTCTTGTAACCGTAGAGTTTCAAGCATCTGTATGTGTCGAAAATCCTCCAAAAAAAACAATTCTCAGATTCTAAAAGATATTATGTGAATGAAAAAAAAATATAGAAAGAATTCTTCAAAGAAAATCAAATTTTGTTCGCCTTATCGTTTTTGTCACAGCACGGTTTTTAAGTTAATTGAAGTAATCTGTTCAGTATTGAGCAGATCGTTTTATTTAAATGCTTTTTTTTCCTTTTGTATTTGTGGAGCCATATTCTGTAACTTGCTGAAGTTTAACAGCCTCCAGGCCAGATTACTCAGGAGTGTTTCAGAATTTGTCTGGATTCTGACAACATGTTGTCTGTAAATTTTATAATCTTCATTTCGTTCAGACTCTTAAAGAGGTATTCAAGCTCTTTATTAGAATTCCTTTGATTCTCCTTCAGATGTTTTTTTTTTTTTTTTAGATTTAGTAATCGTAAAATACATGTAAATAAGGTGTTTAATCAAAGCTGTATGTTGTGTGATATAGAGAGCTTTGCTATAAGATGTTTCTCCACCCCTTTTCTTTTCGTATGTTTAGCAACTTTCTGGCAAGATGCTTGACCGGGAGATTTTAAGACTTATATTCTTATCAAAATCTTTGTACACATGGACATGTATTCTTATACTGTACATGAAATACAAGTGTAATTGTAAAAATTTGTAAAAAAAAAAAAAGCATCTTTTGAGTTTTCTCACCGAAACTGATTGAAACCAAGTACATACACATACATGTATATGTAACATGGGAGAAGAAGCAATATCAGGCACATACATGTATATGTAACATGGGAGAAGAAGCAATATCAGGCACATACATGTATAGTAACATGGGAGAAGAAGCAATATCAGGCACATACATGTATAGTAACATGGGAGAAGAAGCAATATCAGGCACATACATGTATATGTAACATGGGAGAAGAAGCAATATCAGGCACATACATGTATATGTAACATGGGAGAAGAAGCAATATCAGGCACATACATGTGTATACGTAACATGGGAGAAGAAGCAATATCAGGCACATACATGTATAGTAACATGGGAGAAGAAGCAATATCAGGCACATACATGTGTATACGTAACATGGGAGAAGAAGCAATATCAGGCACATACATGTATATGTAACATGGGAGAAGAAGCAATATCAGGCACATACATGTATATGTAACATGGGAGAAGAAGCAATATCAGGCACATACATGTATATGTAACATGGGAGGAGAAGCAATATCAGGCACATACATGTATATGTAACATGGGAGAAGAAGCAATATCAGGCACATACATGTATATGTAACATGGGAGAAGAAGCAATATCAGGCACATACATGTACATTCTTGATGTGTAATCTTAGGATTTGCATTTCAGCGTAAGTAGCTAAGCGTACGAAATTCTATTTCAAGTGATGATACATCGCTGAAACTGCATACTTTAAATTTGTGTAAGTTGGGTTTTTAGATCAGGATTTACCCCCAATGAATCTTATGTCCGATGTGTGGCATGTGCTTGTATTAGCTGCATGTAGGTTTTGTTTGGGGCATCAGATGTCAGATTTTTGTTCATTTTATATTCTTCATGTGGGTGTTTTGGAATACATGTTATTGTTAATGTTTTTTTTTTCTTCTCACAGGCTTAAGTTTGATCATTATTCTTTTATATATACATGTACTCTGCTACACACAGCCATAGACTATTGCTTGCAATCATCTGACACCTGATTCACATCTGAAGGGGATTTTCTGTCTTTTATGTAAGACTGCACGGAGTACATGCACATTCATCCGGATTATCTGTCCATTCTTTGTGGTGATTCCTACACCTTTCTGACAGCTTAGCAAACAGTGTCTATCCAAGTGAGCTCAGCATTTCCAGTTCTGAGCTATTTACTTGGAGTACCTCTTTTGTTTGAGAAAACTATGAACAGTTGTGTATGGCGCACGTTGAAGTGGTACGGGACATCAATAACGTATACATGTATGTGCCGGCTTTTCAATCACTTTGTTCTTGCGTTTTAGTTTTTTATTCTCCCTCTCTTTCTTTCTTTTGCTTTATGATCGTCTTCTGATGCAACCATTGCTTTTGGAGAGACAATGCTTTGGGATACCATTGTCTTCAAACAGGAGGTGACCGACTAAATGCGCCTCAATGCCAAAGTTGACGATTTCAGAAGACCTCACTTTCTTCTTTAGAATCGTATATCTTTGGACAATGGTCTTACTGCGGGTAAATGATTGATATTACATTCCCTGCAGGCACTTGTGAATCGATCGTGGCATAATAGTCATCGCTGGAAGGCGTCTGATGTTGTCATCGATTAGCTGAATCCCTTTGAACGGGATTGCCAGGGATATTGTGTCCAAGATGATGGCGAGTGTTTGAAAACTGTCTTTGCTAGCTCTTTGTGTAAACAAACCCTGAATAACTGGGCGGAAGAGAGAAAATATTCAATTATTTCACGGAAAGAGGATGCAAAAGCCAAGTGAAAACGGGGTGGAAAAAACCCACAGGTTTGGCCAAGGGACGAAAGCAGCCAGTCACAGAGCCATTTTTTTTTTTTTTTTTTGTCAACGTCCTTCTAACTTAGTTTGGTGCTCGGATGAACTTAGCAGTTTCTTGGAAGGCCTTAATAATTTTCCCTCAAAGAGACATCAAAGGGTTCTGGTGTGATTATGACGCCTGGGGAAGTGGAGAAATCCATGGTAACTTTGCTAAAACAGGCTACTCGTTTATCTTTGATTCCTTTGTCAGACGGATGCATCTTCTTGACATGGTTATCGTCAAATTAAATTTTCGTCTCGGTCACTTGTGAAGAACGGCAGTGCGAGAAATGACCAGAAGTTGTTTTGCCCGTTGTCGCATCTCTAATTGTCAGGTTATGTAATCAGCTTTCTGTTGATCGATAATTTCCAGTAATTGTGTTATGTTACTACATGTACTTGTATTTCCATGCCATCGATGTATGTTTACTTCTTGCAAATACCCCTCAAGGCCACTTAAATTTTTGAACAGTCTTTGAAAAGTTTTGCAGTTTGATACATCACAGTGAATTCTTGTCCAAGTTTATTTAATACACAAGCTTTATTTACCAAGTGAAGAGATACACTTTCACTGTAAATCTGAGAAAATTTAGCCTGTGAGTCAAAAGCATGTCAAAGATTGTGTAAATCTGAAAACTTCAGAGACTTACAGTATGTATAAATGTATATTCCACATTTGACCGAAAATTTTCGATTGTGTAAAAAGGTGTTTTGATTGATGTTTGGAAGGTACATATGCATGTAGGGTGACATTCTTCATGAAAAATGCAAATTTCAGCACCAAAAGAACTTGTAATGTAATGCTGAAAGTGCTCTTTTTGAACAAATTTTTTTTTCAAATACATTAAATTCTTGAGTTTTTTTGTTTTGAAGCTGATTTCAAATATGTCTGCTTAGTTCTGAAGTGAGCATAAAGGCTGATGAAGTATATATTATAGGATAGATTACTCAAGATACCGCGATGAAAAAAAGCCACAACTTTTTTTTTTTTTCCCTGAATACCCATACTGACAAGTTTAAAGAACAGTTACGGTCTGGGTATCTCTTAGGCTAATGTCCATGTTTGTCGTTTCATTTCCTACCTAGATGGTAATCACAATTCATACCCCTGGCTCCACATCGAAAATGGGTTACAAATAGACAAAAAAAAAAAGTGTGTACATCAAAGCAAAGTTTAATGAGAATTAGAGCTGTGAATGACTAATTAATCATGATCCGGGCTAACGAGTCCATTTTTATGTAATTTTTAGCCTGAGGGCGAGGTGAAAACACTTTCATGTGGGGTTAGAGCCACAGAAAGGACGCGTTTATTTATGACCAGCTTTTCTTGTGAAGTAACATCGTGGCGGCATTTGTACAGCCTCTGTCGAGATGAGAAATCTGAGATTATATTCAGTCATCTTGTAAAATGTATGGCTTCCTCTGGGAATGATGCCATTAAGGCATAACTTCAGTGGAGATGTGAAGTTTTCACTGCACATGAAATGTTCCTGATGTGCTGTACTTCCAGGACTGGTAAACAGAGGGGAAAATACATACCCCTAGCTAGTAGACATAGAATGTACATGTAGTAGAATGAAGTTTTTATTAACTGTGTGCTACCTGTAAATTTACAGGTGTTAGTAAAAAGGAAAGATTCCTTAAAGCTCTAACTCTATTGTATAGAACTCTGAATTAAGTTATGTATTGAAATTGCCATTACTGTAATTCCTCAACTTTTTCACAAGTTTGTAAGGTGGTTATTCAGGCATATTCTGAAGGCATATTCTGTATAGATTGATAAAATTATGCTTTTTTTTTTTGAAGCCCTGAAACTGACCAATCTGAGCAATGTAGTTTTGTCTCCAACATCAAGTTCAAAATGTGCATAAATTGCACTGACAGTTGCTCCGTCATAAAGGTTGCGAAAAGGTTGAGGAATTTGGGCATTATGTTCTAACAATTACAAATGCCTGGTCCCAGAATCACAAAGTCATCTTAGGCTTAATTCACACTTAGTCTTAACATGCACTATAATTCCTGAACTTATATGTGAGATTAAATGAAGATTTTTAACTCTGTTATGAATTTCCTTAGAGAAATTAAAGTGTTTACGAAAGCAATAAAATGAAAATGCCTAAGGTACATACACGGATTAGTCATAATTTTAGTGCAGTAAACTGTTTTGAAGTCAAGACAAGGCCAGACTCCAGTCTAAGACAGCTCTGTGATCCTGAGGCCTTTACAGTAATTAACATTTAAGTTGAATGTCTCAACTTTTCACATAAATATAGATTTTTTCACATAAAATATCAATTGACCCAACGTGTGAATAAAACCAACCTTAGAGTAGACCAGTAACATATGCCAGTCTTGCCTGTTACATGTACATGTATGTGTACATGACCAGTCCTTGTCAGACTTTGTGTAATTTTGTGTTTTATCAGCTGACATGTTGTTTTATGTTTGTTCTGGGTGGGGACATGGTTTTCCGGGTTTGTGTAAAGTCTCTCTGCCTAATCTACCGGGTATTTCTGTGTTTTGATGGGGTTCAGCCAGCGAGATGTACAGGAGATGTTCTGGTTAGTACATGTACACCTATACAGGACCCTCACTGTCTAGAGAAATAAACAAAGCACATGTTCATGTGTAGTTTAGTTTAAGCAACGAAATATACCTTATAGACTTGTTTGCCAGATGCCCACACAGTTGTCTCTGTATGTAATGTACTGCATATGTGACAGATAAGTGAAAAGCCTGTGTCCAAAAAAAAAATCCCTTTCCCAATTCAGCACTGGTGTGTTATTTTGTTTTCTATAATGTTTGATGTTTTACCTTTAGCTTAGATGGTTTATTGTTGACTTTGGATCTGGGTTCTAACCCACTGTGTGGTCCACAGATTAAACATATACTGCACATATATGTCAAAATATGCATGAAGAATTCACAAGTAGTGTAACAAGTAGAAAAACTGAAAGACTGATTTTGACAGTATTTCGGCACTTTATTTTGCCATCATCAGGAGAACTAAATTTCATGGTGAGCATTATATATGTATATATTTATAAAAACATAAGATATAAATACAGGAGAAACAGCAAGCTAACATACCAGCCACACATTATCTGTAATGGCTTTAAATCCATGGGTAAAAGGTGAATGTAACAGATATATACAGGTACATAGGTACTTGTATGATGATAGTGACAAAATAACGTAGACTAAATACTAAATAAACTTGACACCAAAAAAAAAAAATGCCTAGATATTAGTGGTTGCATTGTATACCCAAAAAGGCCAATCATTAGATTTTTTGCAAAATTTTAACAAGAGCATTTTGCATTATACCTAAAGCAAACCCATAGGAAACAAATACAAATTTGAAGAATTTAGTGCTGATTATTGATAGAATCTGCTAAATCAAAGCTCATGTAAGTTGCCCTTAGCCTTGCTCTTATGTCGCACCCTCCTTTTGGCGTTGTAATGTTAGCACTGTCCAACGGTATGAGACCACAGAGGAGTGTGTGTACAGCCGTAAAACCAACAAGTCTCGCCACGGAGAAATCACAGAGAGATGTTACTAACGGCTCTGTTGATATTGCACCTCCTAGGAGAAGTTTGAACTGGCATAAAATTAGATGAGGGAAATTGTGGTCAACATGTTCCACACACTCATAGCGCGGTGCAAACAAACAGTGTGATGACAGTCTGTGTTCTGTGGTTCACTTTTAATTTTCTGTGAGTGTTTGAAAAGTATCGGGTTTGTTTTAGCACAGCGGGATTTCTCTGCTGAATTGATGATTTTGGCCTTGCAAAACTGAATAAGAGAAACCAAAAGCAACCCAACCCAAATTTAATTTTTGCAAACACAAGATTTACACTTCCCTCACTGATGAAGGTTACAAAAAAAATTCCATTGATTGTTTCGTGTTATTATTCGAATTTGTTTCCTGGGTGTTTTAATATTTTAATTTATGCAAATAAATTAAATAAAGGTTATCATGTTGTGTTTTGCACCTTGTTTTCAATAGTTAACTCTTTCTATTTTTTAATTCAGTAGCAATAAACCTAGATTTTAATATTTCCTTTGTTATGTAATTTTGTTAAAGTTTTTTCCAAGGAGGTTCACTTTCCTCCACAGTATTTAGACAGTTTCATCATGGAATGCAGTTTCTTTTCAATGTTCTGCCAAAGCACCAAAGCAGTAATTCTTTCCTCATTTCCAGAACTCCCTCATTGCTGTAAATGGCAGATGTCTTTTATCACTTGTGGTCTAATCAAACTGCAGTTAGCCAGTTAAGACTCTGTCCTGCCCTCCTCCTCAGGGGTTCTCCACACAATCTCCCCCCAGGATTGACCCCTGCCCAGTTTCTTGACCAGAATTGTCAAAGTCAAACAGCAGGTTTCTTTCAAAACTGAGATAAGCCATCTTGGTTTAGAAGCCATATTGATCCATCCTCCATGCAGGGATGAGCCTGAAGACAAAGTGATCATCTCTGCTGTCAGGAGTATCCTCTGCCACATCTTTGTGGCCAGCGAAGCCAACCCTGATCAGAACCAGGGATAATATTTTGTCAACAAATACACCTCAGAGTTGGTCAAGAGAGATTGTTTTGTTTTTCGCCTGACGCTTGGTTTCGTTTCCGAAGCCTCACTTAGAATCTCTTCCGTGCGAGTGGCAGTGACATGGCTTTGTTTGGAATTTGACTTAGGCCTTCAGTCTAAGATGGGGGTTTCTGAAGACAGATCCTGTGTGATGTGTGCGAGTTAGGCCTTAGGCTGATATTAACACGGATTAATACGGACTGACCCTTGTGCACTGCAGCTTGCAAGACGACAGTGTCATATGCAATATGTTGCATGCTGCTTGAGTAACTTTAATTACTGCAGTGCATTATGTTGTCAGTTTGATTTGAACTATTATTGATATTAAATTGAATTTTGATTTTACAAGTGATACATTGCATCATTTTATAGGCATGGAATGTTAGCAAATATCAGAACTCAGAATTGATTGGATTATTCTCCTATTAATGGTTTATAAGTTCAAGTTATTTCCCCGCTTCCTTTCTAAGATAAGAGTATTTCACATAAAGTTTGGTATGTCAAAAATGCACATTAAGAAGCACATAATGGCTTTAAGATGATACTTTTGATCTTTGCATTTTAAGAAATTATTCAAACTTGATAAAAAGCAACTCATACGTGTCCCTATAAAAGGTGGGTGCTCTTTAAAATAGAAAAAACACAACAATACAGCATCACTTTTTAGAGCCACACATTTTTAGTGGCATGCCTAATCAGACAGTAGGGAAGAAATTTACCCTACCAAACTGCAAGAAATGAAATATTTTGCCTAATGCCAAAAGAGCATATTACTTTCACAGGGAAAGACATACATGTATAGATATTGAAAATAGTAACCTAGGAAGTTTGTATTTGTAAGTTCTGGTCGTCTGTGAGCTATAAAGATACTATGTTGCCATGTTGTCATGCTTGAACTGTAATTCAGGTTTGGATGTTTTCTTGCAAAATGTTCCGACCAGACAAAACTTGACTGATGGCTGGCTGGACATATCTCAGACAGCTTGTACACAGGTGTCTGTCTAGGCTGGTTAACAGAACCCTAAATCCTCCATCAGAGATGCTCCACTGACAATGGTGAATTATGGCCCCTTGAAGAGCTCTTCACTCTGGAGCACAGCAGGGAGGAGTTTTAACCAATCCTGGCAGCTGCTTTTCTTTGCACCTGTTCACAAGCAAATGTTTCACCTTATACCCAACTCCCTTCATGTGGTACCAGTTATAAATCACTCCTGTCTGATTTTAAGAGGTTATATACTCATCCTCTTGCTCATCAACCTCTGGCCTGACCAATTAGAGGCTGGTTTCTCCTTTCCTGTAAAGCTGGGAGCCTATGGCCCTACAGATACACACAATTACAAGACTTAATAGCCCAGCTGACAATTGTTTATGGGAACAGGGTGTTCTTCATTAGGCCAAAGGACAGGGTATCTGCCAGACTTAATGGAGCTTGAGTCAATGGTTGAGTAACAAATCATTGCCTGGAATTGAGCTTGAATGTTAAACATGCAGATGTACAAATTTTTTTAGTTCCTTCTTTGTTTGCAGTGTAGTTGAGCTCTAGTGGTGTAATTTTGTAAAGTGCGTTGTCTGTCATCCACTTATATATTTCTGTACATAAATCACTCTAATTCCCCAAAAATGGCTTCCAAGAAGACGAGACACATCGATCAAACAATTGGAGTGAAGAAAAAATATTCTACATACAATTATGTTATTAGTATTTTGGGACAGATTTCTGGACAATTCATGTGTGTTTGCATGCACAAAGCCAAAAAGTCGTTGAGGTTTGTATAAACTTGCTAGTTCGAAGTAGCCTAAATTTACATGTACATGTACTCTCTAACTGATCTTCGTTTAGGAATCCAACAAACTGAGAGAAAAGGCTTAAAAGCTGATTGAATTTAGATTTGTTGTCTTTGTCCATTTTTTTCACATATTATCTGGCACCTACATCAAAAAGACTTTCACACTATGTTTTGTTTTGAATGTTCTGATTTTATATTGTATAAAAATTTATTCGAACTTCTGCCCATCAATGCAAGTTCTATTTGATACCAGTGTGGCCAGATTATTTTAACAATTTTATGAAATTTTTGACTTCCGATCCATTTTCATTATTACTGTTATTAAGACCGGCAAGATCTAGTCCCTTTATGCGATGACAGTATTATCAGTGTCCCAGCTGCTTGGCTGACTTGCTAGAGAAATTTAAGATGCAATCAAACAAAGAAATGAAATGTCAACATTTGAAGAAGCTGCCACCACCAGTTCTGTCAAACTTAGCTCAAGAACGCGTCAATATGCTAATAAGTTTGCACGTCTAGACTGTGACATTCGGAGACAAATCCCATAAGGAAATCCCTGTCAGGATTTTGTTCTGTTATTACCTCCAATTATTCCATTGCTGTGTGTGTGTACCCAGGGGGAAATTACATAATTTCAAAGTTTGTGGAGGATATTGGTGAAGCGCTTGCCTTGATGTGTTTGTTCTCTCGCCTTTCTTCATTGTTTAATATTGGGGAATTTTGCTCAAGTTGCCAGAAAACATCAACACTTCAGTACAAAAAAATTGATGAATTTTTTGATCAAAGTGAATGAATCTATTCTACTATGAGAGGTTTAACTAAAACCAAGACACATAGGACTATTTTGACAATTTTATACATGGTGGTATATTATGAGCTGGCATTTCTTAGTTGCCTACTTTAATAAGAATTAGAAACAAAACATTTTTCTGAATAGAAAAGAAATTAGAACGTAGAGTGTACATGTGTTCAAAAGTTTATTTTGTCTAAAAATTGAAATAATTAGCATAAGTTTATCCCCTTTGTTATTTTCTGGCTTCCATTGTTAACTTTGTTCTTAGTGATAAAAAAGATTGGGGTATGTTAAATTACAAGATGAAGTATGATATCAAAACTGTGTTATAACTTTGCCTGTCCTTGTCAATCAGCGTTTCTTTAATTTGTCAAGTTGAATTTTGGAAACGAAGATTAATTAATTTTCAAATTTTGCTCCCTCCATTGTGCCCCATGCCTGTCATGTTTTCCCTTCCCCCCTGTGTCTTGTCTGATAACAGAGGTGTCTGGGGAGTGGAGCTTGAAGAACCCACCTCTGCACGTCCCACGGGTTTAAACTTCGCACAAAAAGGCTCTCTCCTTGACAATAACTATGGATAACAACGTTACAGCACAGCTGTTGGATTGGTTGCATCATCTCCGTTCTTTCAACTGTCACTCAAATGTCGACTTCTGCCATCGGGCCTTGTCAATTTTACACAGAGGTCTGAGAAAACCGAGGGAAATTGATAAAGCTTTAGGAAAGTGTTCCCAGCAACCGACATCTCCATCTTCGTCAAGTAAAATATGTAAATTTCATGTTCAGTTTTGATTGATAAATTATGCGAGACATTCCCTTCTAATCTCTTTAGGCATTTTATGAAGATTATGTCAGAATTCATCATGTCTGACTTGGAATGAAAAATAAGTTGTTTTGTTTTTTTGGAACTATTTAAGAGATTACTGCAGCACAGAGACACATGCAGTGTACTTGTATCTTAAACAAGCATGTACCGAGGATTCCAGGCATAAATACATTCATGGTATGTGTGGCATTAAAATATTTTTCTCTTTTTTTTTTATTGTTATAATTAAAAATCTTAACATTTTTGATCTTTGTTAAATATTATATGGAATTTCTCTAATTTCACTTATACCTTTTTTGTTTTGTTTGTATTGTTAAATTTTATGAAATTTTTAATATGATGAACACATGTTTTTGCAAAAGTCTTCAGATTTTCTGGAAACACTTTGCACCTTCTCTGGCATTTTTTAAAACACAAAAAAGTGGGAGCCCCCAAAGAAGTTAAAACATTACTGTAATTTATAGCCTTGAAGTGGGTGAAAATTGGCATGGAATGTTTATACCATTAGCGGGAAGGGTAGTTCCTTTTTTTTTGTTTTTTTTTGTGATAGAATAACTGGATTATATATAAATAAATCCTGGGCAGCTACAAACTCCACTAGTGTGCAAAACTGTTTACAATATTGTTTATTTATAAGGAAGTGAGTGTAAAGTTTGTCTTACTTAATTGGTTGGTGGTGATGGAGGGGGGGGGGGTTGCCTATCTGGTATTTATTTATCTTCACCCCTCCCAGACTGTGTTCTTTATCATTGATATGAACAAATAAGGCGTCTGCCTTTGGTTGAATTCATAAGCAAATTGCTTGATTGTCTCATGGAGCACCTGTCTTTATTTTATTGTTTTTTAAATTACTAATCCTGATAATTGTTGGAAACTGAGGAATAGTTTTTGCCGTATTGCGTAAAATATGGCAGGAAAATTTGCAGATTATGTCTGCATGCAGTTGTTCATGTTGAGGTAGGATTTAGAAGATTTTGGACAAATAGTAGCTTGCATCAGTTATTGCATGCATCTTGGGGAGAATTATGTGTATAATTAGGCATAAAACGGTATAAGCAGTTCTCTTATTTTCACCAAAAATCAGAGTATAACTCCAGTGCATTGCATTTTTGTGAAATACTTGCAACTTTTGCCCCCTTGCACTTTCGTCATGAACATCTGCAACTTCAGAAAATTCCAAACCACTTTTTTGGGGTTTTCTCCAAATTTGATCACCTTCATTCAGAAGTTTATGGTAATGAATGATCGTTTCCAAACCCAGTTATGGGATAGATTGGTCCATGGGGATTTGGGGCACATTTATGCCCCTTTAGGCCCACATTCATCATGGCTGACAAGTTATCAGGTTAGTGGGTTACTTCTCCCACCCCCAGGGCCCTTCACTGGTACCTCACATGAGATGGGTAAGGGATCTTGTTTTTACCCACAAGCTAGTTTGGATCAATAAGACTTCCGTGGTTTTCAGGATTCTGTAGACATTTAAAATTTGTATTTATTACTACAGTTTTACCTTGCACACTCACCCTTGTAGATAATACATGTTTTATCAGTTATTATTGGGATCTTTACGTAATGTTTTATTAGACATTAATGCAAAATTTGTGAAAAATAAAAGGATTAATTGCCTATGCCAGAAAGAGAAATACAGCTCTGAAGACTGGTCATTTGTAAATTCATAAAATTTGTGTGCACATAGTTGAATTAGGTTGCAAGTAATTTTGAGATCACAAAATGTAATAACTTTATTTGCTGCTGTCTTGTGACACAATTACACATGTAAAATTTCAAACTGTTCAAATAACCAAGACCAATTACTTTCAGATTTCAGTATTTCATTAATAAAAAATCCTTAACTTTATAAAGCCAGCCATATCCTATTTTATTCACAATGTACTGATAGCATGTGCAGATTATGAAAAAAGTACGTGTTCATGTGTGATCATCAATGTCTGTGAAGGTCAGGTAGAGGTCATACACCGTGAAACTTTCTGGTGCTTTTCATTGGATGATTTAGGATAAATTTGCATTTTGTTTTTGTTTGAAGATCTTGTCTGATGCACAGGGACCTCTAGCTTTCCTCTCTTCTAGGTTGAGTGTTTATAGCCGGATAGCCCAGCCACTTGAGTCACCCCCTCCCCCCTAACCCCCATGCCTTAAACTCCCTGTTGACCATGCTATTAACACTGCCATACCCTGGCACCAGTCTTCTGTTGTTATTTTCTCTTAATAGCTCTTAAGAGGCTTGTTTAGCGCTGACCCTTTCAGACTCTGTGGATATTGCGAAAAAATAAATTAAGGTATTTGTGTCTCTCTGTCTCTGTGAGTGCTCCCAGTTCCGCTGGTATGGTCAGAGTCTTAAATTTCCTCCCATTTATTGGTTGTCTGACTTCCAACGTTTTCTTCTCACTTTCACCAAAGCCTGCACAAACCTACAGCAGCCTAAATACAAATGACTGAATTTGTTTTCAAATCCGTTGATTTAGCAGACTCAAATTTCTCCTTGGAGATAATGTTTTCCTTTGATGTCAAATTGGGTGCGTAAGATCAAAACAATTTCGCATGGTTTTTATTTGGAGTTTATGATTATTTGTTTGAGAATGGTGAAACAGTTGTATCACTGATGCTGATTTATTTCCATTTAGTCTGACTGAGTTTTACAGGCAGGGATTAGATATCTTCAAATTACACCAAAATTTGCCTCATGCATAGCTTCAATTCTGAGGAAACCTCAAAGCAGACTGCCAAGTCATATTATTACGAGATTAGAGTTCTTTTTTAAATTGCTTCATGACTATATTTTAGCTGAAAATTACACATAAATCGTTTTGATGTCATTTTAATTTCAGCTTTCTTTTCCATTCTTGTTTAGTAATTTTCCAAACGTAAAACAGACGTATGGTAGCTTCATGTGGTAATCAAATCACGTTTGCATTTTAACCTTATCTGTGTGTTACGCAAAAGATTTGACCAAATCTTAGTAACCAAAAAACTTTGCATTTTGGGCTTAGCTCAACATTCCAGGAAATACATGTTGTGATCATAAAAGAAAAACTTGGAATTTTAGCCATATCTTTATGCAGCTTCAGTGTTTATCACATACTTTACATATATGTATTTTGGAAAATGTACAATTTTAAGTTTTTACCATACATTTTTATGTTACGTGAAACATTTGACTAAAATCTTTGAATTTTAGCCTTATGTTGTTGTTGTAGATGTAGTTCCACTGAAGTTAAGGTTTTGATATTCACGCACATTATACATGTGTGAATTTGTTCACGCAGTTCATACATGTATGTGATAGGATTATCCGGTAAAAGGAGTTGGTTTTCTCCAGGAAGTCTTAAAACATGTCCGATATACATGTACATTAAACTGACGTGTGTCAAAAGGAAACTAGTTACACTATAAGTGGCAAGACATTTGTTGCTCAAAGTACTTTATGTCCAATCTAAACCATAGTCCAAATGTTTTCAAAATATTTTGCTGATCGCACCAGTGGATCAGCCATTTACAGTCATATTTTAATAACAAGATTTCATAACAAGTACCCTATGTTAAGACTCTGGAAGTTTGCAAATCTTATCTTATTAGTTATTAGACGGCTGTTGAAAGTTAGGTTTGGTATAACTTTATACAGTACAATGTTCAGTGGATACCTTAGAGGAATAGGTCATCCAACACAGACCTGATCTATAAATGCATATACAAGTACTGGTACCCAGTGCCTCACTGAAACTCGAAACTGGATAGGGCCACAGTCCTGTGTGGCTGATAGCTTATCCAAGCTTGATAGCCTATCTGAGGCTTCATAAATGGCATATTTAGTTTATCTCTGCAGAGAAGAGAGACGTCAGATTTTGACACAGTTTACACCTGCTCCTCTTCACCCACCCACTTGGCTAAGGTGCATGGGGCCATAGTCAGACCAGTATCTAAAACTATAAGAAAACCCTTGTCATTTATCAGTTTGTGTTAGCCTAAGCTTGAGAGTTGCCTCTTCAAAATGATTGAGTAGGACTTGGGGCTCTCCATGTGGGGGTCTTGTCTTTGTGCTGTTTGGTTTTGGACGATACAAGGTGGTAGATGTTAGAAATAGTTAAAGTGAGACAGGAATATGCTGCATTTATTGTATGATCTTAGATAAAGCATTTGAAACAATAAAGATCTTTAGAGTTTCGGTTGTGTATGTTGAACTGTGTATTGATAAGTTTTGATTTTGCAAAAATTTACCATTGTGGAATGTACTTTCTGCGAGACATGTACCTTTGCCTAGAGATGGTTTTCATGATCAGTTGAGAGATATTGCCAAACCGAAAAGTGTTCTATGATTATAAATTGTTTGAAGATCATGACGTGTTACAGTTAAGATCATGAAGTGTTGGAAACATACAAGGAAGTGTTGCATGATGATGAAGTGTTGCACGATTATGAAGTGTAGCATGATTATGAAGTGTTGCATGATTATGAAGTGTTGCACGATTATGAAGTGTTAACTACATGTAGCTATAAGGCCTTTGTTGTGCCCAGTTATACTAGACACAGTGAATCCACATGTATTTTATCTGACAGTCTTATGAAGGAGCTCTGTCTTAGATGTATGCACAAATGATGGCTAAAAAAGAAATGGCTCAGCACAATCTTGTCTTGGACAATAATAGTATATCACTATCAATGTTTATGTGAAAACCTTGTAGAATTTTCCCAATAAGTGAGCCACTCTAGAGAAATTGCTTTGGTTTTTCTCATAAAACATGTAAAATAACCATTGTGGTGCCTCATTTTTATTATTTTTCTGACAGATTTGCCAGGTTTATTCCAGGTTATTTGGAAAAGTCAATTTTCTTGCCACATAAATCCTAGGAATGGCCGTACAACTGATCATGGCAGAATTATGTCTTGTACCAATTTTCTCTGCGAGTATCTTCTATTTGAGAACAATAATGGCTCTGAAATTGAAGCATGATTTTCGCTGAAAATTCCCAGTGGTCAACCAAGATTTAATGACTACTGAGACTGTACAGGAAATGAGACCTGCAGCCCATCAGCTGACCAGAGGAAGGGTCATTGTGTGGAGATTAGCTTTGTTGAGTGGTTGCAGAGAAGCACTGTGCAAACTGCACGCAGTTATCACACGTGATAGGTTTGACTGGTACATTTCCGCCACATGTACGTGTATGTGTGCGTAGATGAAGTGACAAATTAAAATTGTGAATATGATACATTTTGTAATGGCTTCTAAGGTATAGTGAAAGAAAAAACAAGATGACTTCTTCTTTGGTTTATGGCCATGTTTAATGATGTGCTAGCATTGAAATTTGCACACCGCTCTAAAGGGTTTTTGCGTCCATTCTCATAGAGGCGTCAGAAATTCAAGTTGCTTATGTTACTTATTAAAGTTCTTGAAAGATTCTTGAAACATGTGGTAATTATTTCGTAATACGTATAGTGTATAATGTGGCCAAGTATATAGCAGTACCAAAAAGGTTTATTAAGCTTCCTTCATGTGGTGTTAAAATTGCTTTAAACTACATGTAAACTTTTTGAAAATTACTGGAATTATTCTTCATCCTTCTTGTATATTTGCAAGTTGTTCATTCAAGTATTTTCTGAAGGCATTACTCTGTTTCGACTGATTATATTGTGCTTCTGATGAAGCCCTTGGATTGGTGAATCCAAACTTTGTCTCCAGAATGAAGGTAAAAATGTGCATAAATTACACTGACAAGTTGCTTTTTCATCCGTGAAAAGGTTGAGAAATTAGGATATTTGTACGAATTCTGAAGATATCAAATGACCAATTACAAGACCTCTTTTGTGTCAGAATGTAATATTTCCATTTACGATTTCGCTATGCTTAGGGAAGTCCTCACACTCTTTGTAACACATAGCTGTTTACTGTAGATGATTTTGAACGTATTACTCAAATTTCCATTTCAAAAAGTTTTAAAACATTTATGGTTTGCAGGGATATGGTACATGTGATTAGTTTCTAAAGGCATTTGTCACAGTTTAAGTACGATTGAAAACTCTAGTTGTCTGTTCAGTAAAGCCCTCTTATGCCTTAAGCATATTTTGCTGTCTTCAGCACTAAGCCTGCTAGCTCAGACTGACACTTGAGGGAAATCTGGTGGGATTGCTCCCTATTGAAAGACAGCTTATCCTGTCTTCAACAAGGACACATATAGTGTGACAGTTTACTGCCAAACACAAGCGTCTTAAAATTTAACCCAAATTCGTTGAATACATGACATATGGTCCTGTCATTATAGCAGGTAAATTTGTGACATTAAATTGCTTGAAGCCGCAGGACATCTGAAGTTGGTGTTGGACTGGATGGATTCTGACCTTTTCAGAGAGCATATTTTTCTATTTCAAGACATGGGATAATGTTCTAATCCCATGTCATAAATACATAATGTAAGAGCTTTTAGAGTGAAAACTGCGCACATATTTGAGGAACCAGGGATTGGTATACAGAATTAAGGAAAGCAGGGGTAATGCCAAGTTGCCATTGTTTGACATATTCAGGTTCAGACTTTAACTGAACACAGACTCCCTTGGTCCCTGCTATATATTGGTTAGCTATATCTGAACATGCAGCATTCTTTGGACATTGGCGGTAATTCTAGTGGGTCACTTAATAGGCTGACTTGATTCGCCGTCTTCTAGAATATAGCTTCTGTAACTTCAAATTGAGTTATTCCTCTCCCAGAAGCTCTTCCAAACCTTGTGAAACCGGGCTGGAAGAGATGGAAGATTGTTGTTTTTTTTTCATTTCAGAACTTGCAAATCGAGTTAACCTGATTAGTTTTTTGGAGATGAACAACCTGCCTCAAGTATAGCAGAAAATACTCCATATTACTCATTACCTTATATGGTCCTTATACTGTAGATAAAATGGAAAAAAAAATTGTTTGCTGTTAGGTGTGACGAAGACTTTAGCCTCACCTTAGCTGCATCTAGGTGTACATCATGTGTTGCAAACATCTTCATTTTCCAGTAACAGGAAGTCCGCGAGGTTTTCATACCCTTAAAACCATAGGATTTGACGCCCAATTTACCTGCAAGACTTTGCCTTTTTCGATCACTTATGTTTTCCTTTTTTCCCTTCTTTCTGTCGCAGGTATCACAGCGGAACTGTATTATGTGAGGAATGGAATCATCAACAATTACGCACTGTCGTTTAGCCTTCCCATACCTGCCGACATCACAGATATTTACTTCACCTGGCAGAGTTTACGCCAACCTCCTCCAGCTGTAAGTAGTTTACTTTAGCTAATTCTTCGGACATTCTCCATGTAATCACAATTTTGTGTAGATTGTATTAGATTTTCATCTTGTCTGTCCATTACACCTGTCGCAGGTTTTGCTTTTGGTACAATATCTTCTTTCAGACTTGATTGATCTCATATTTGGTACCGTACTTTCTCAACCTTTTCGCATATGAAAGAGGCGCTTTCAGTGCAATTTATGCACATTTGTAATTTCATTTTGGGGAAAAAAGTGCATTTGTTAGTTTGGCCAGTTTCAGGGCTTCACAAAAAGTATGACTTCATCAGTCAACTCAGAATAATGCCTTGCAGACATGCGAAATAGTTGAAGAATTACAGTATGTGAATTTTTTTTGTTTTATCAATATACACAAGAACATTTTTCATGTACATGTATGAGGGATGTCAATTTTTTTTTTTTTTTTTTGGTGGAGGAAATTAGAAGTAAGTTTGTGGGGTAAACTGCTGCCTTTTGGAAAGTTGACAACAAACTTTCTGCCATGTTACTTGCACGCCAATTAGGTGGAAGATAGATATTGTGAAGGCAGATATTTTGTGGACAGGCTGTATTGAAAGGCCTCTTGATCACTTGCAACTGCCTTTTGTCGACCAAGACTGGGAATCTTAAAATTTGTGTGATAGAACAGAAACCTGATGTCCTTGTATCACCTCATTACCTAACAGTAATGGAGCAGATGCCTCATGGTTTCATGCTGTTTTGTATACTGTAAATCTTCAAACTCTTCAACTCTGAAAAAAAAAAGCAGGGGTTTTTTTTCGGTGGAATTTATGCATACAATTATTATGAAAATGGTGCTAAAATGATTTATTTGTGTCACTGATAAAATCTGTTAAAGTAAATTATTTCTCCACAACCCAAAACTCTCCCAGAATGTTTATTGCTTGCAGAGGAGATTGAAAAGGTTGACATATTAGGGTAGATGTATTACATTGTTCTGTTTACAGATTATTACAGTTCTGCTGTTCTTTTTACAGATTATTACACTGTTCTGCTTACAGGTGATTACTCTGTTCTGCTGTTCTCTTTACAGACTATTGCACCGTTGTGCTGTTCTGTTTACAGATTATTGCACCGTTGTGCTGTTCTGTTTACAGATTTTTGAACCGTTCTGTTTATAGATTATTACACAGTTCTGCTCTTCTGTTTATGGATTATTACACAGTTTTGCTCTTCTGTTTACAGATGGACAACATGGTTACTTTGTTTTGTTTTATCCTGATGTACTACTTAGTTACTTTGTTCTGTTTAAAGATGTGTTTCATAGTTACTTTGTTCTGTCTACAGACATATTACAGTGTTACTTTGTTTTGTTTACAGATGTATTGCATTTGTATTACAGTGTCATTTTGTTTTGTTTACAGATGTACTGCAGTGCTGTTTTGTTTACAGATGTACAGCAGTGTTACTTTATTTGTTTACAGGTGTACTAAAGTGTAACTTTATTCTGTTAACAGATTGATGTTTAACAGATGTACTACAGTGTTGTTTTGTTTTCAGATGTACTGCAGTGCTGTTTTGTTTACAGATGTACTGCAGTGTTACTTTATTTTTTTACAGGATTACTAAAGTGTAACTTTGTTCTGGTTACAGATCAGTGTATTACAGTGTTATTTTGTTCTATTTACTTATGTAATACATTGTAACATTGTTTTGTTTCCAGATGTACTACAGTGTTACTTTGTTTTGTTTATAGATGTATTACAGTATGGCATTCTCCTCCTCCAATCTGAAGGCGATGGCCATACCAGAGACTAACATCACGCTGAATGGTCCAGTCCCTACCACTTTGTCAGGTAAAGCCGACTATTACTTCCTTATGGCTGATTGAGGGGATGTGTAGTGAATGATCTAATGCAGCACAGTGGGTCTCACCAATGTGGTTGCAGTGAGCTCATGCTTGTTTTCTCGCTGATAATACGTAAGAAGGTGTATCAGGAACCTGCGGATGGTAGTGGGTTCCCCCTAGGCTCTGTTCATTCAACCTCACATGATAATACCGGGGTACTCTGGAGTACAGTATACACCACCAATGAAATAAGTGATAAGTAAATAGATTGATAAGTGTTAGAAACATAGACTGTAGTTAAATATCACCAAGTGTTGCACTTCTTTGTTCAGTAAGTTTGTTTTGTGATAGGTAAATATTTGTCAGCAAAAAATCAAAAAAATCTTCAAAATTTTCTGAGTTTGCCGAGGTAAAAAAGTAAAAAAAAAAAAAAACAAAAACAAAAAACAGATCTGCAGTATGTGAGCTGAGTTAATTTGTAACAAGCATGCATGTAGAACCTTCAGTGCTCAGATTTTTGCAGGTGCTCTCTTACCTATTGAATATAAACTAGTGTGATTTTCACACTTTTGTGCCATTAGCACAAATCCAATGAATGAACCAAGCATGACTGACTGATGATTACATTTGATGTACAGTCTTCCAGGTGAAATTCCCATGCACGGGAAAAGTGACAGCAGAAGTTGATGTTCGAATGCAGCTCAATGTCAGCATTTTTTCCACATCCAACCAGACATTGCTGAACTTCAAGAGGAGGAAACTCTGTTTAAAAGGTGCAGTTCTTGTGTGCTTTTTTTTGTGTTGAATTCTTCAGATTTTTGTCCACAGTTAGTGGAAAACTTGTACCACCTTAATTAATGACGCTTAATTTAAATCTTCAAGCCAAATTGTGAATTGATTAATCTGAGAGGTCAAGTAATTGATTAATTAAAGCAGATCAGTGTAATCCAGCTTAAAGCCCACAAAAGATGTCTGTCCCTCAAAACAACCATTGCCTAAGTTGCATGATTGTAACTACCATGACATCCGATGTAAAAAGAGGTAAGTAGCCATGGTAGTTATAATCAACTGACAGTATAACAAAAAAGTGACCAGCATACCACACGCATTATTACCACAGTTGTGGTTTGCTCTGAAACAAGGCATATTAAAATTTGACTAATCCCACAAAAGACCCAAATGCGCGCTTTCTAAACGCATGTGGTGTCAACCAGACACGTGTAATAGCTGTGTGGTTACCGAAATCCGGCAGAAGAAAAAAGGCAACACGGCGAACGACGCGCAGAGTCTACCTACTTTCCAGCTTCACAAGATTTCCTACCATGTACGGATTCTCATCGCGTTTGTTCCTGGGCGGCTTTTCAACTGGTCACCGACAAAGATTAGAGACGGACTGAAGCAGGCGGGTGTGCGACTTCTCCCATCATTGAAGGCCATATGCCTGTTTGGCAAACAGTACAGGTAAGCACGACCGAAGTTTAGCGTTTAGGCTTTGTCACCTCCACACAAAAGAAAGAAAAAAAAAAGAGATCATGTAAATGATTACGTTGTTTCCTTAAACTGATAACTCTTACATATCCCGCGCCACCCCAGCAGGGTGTGTTTGTCCGCCGGATTGCGGTAGGATTGAGTCATGCATGTACATGTAGAAGTTGTTGGTTCATCCGAGAACAAAACTGCTGTGCCTCAGTTAAGTTTTGGTACTACAGTACTGAAAAAAAAAAAAACCCCAAAACATCAAAAAGACATTGGCTTAATCAATGTGTCCACAAATGTAATTGCAGATGTAAAACTGACAAGCATAACGATTAAACAATCATGTCAAGAATAAATGGCCACTTTCTGTGGAGGAAACATTCTCCACTGCCATTGGAGTTTTTGTACTACTGTATAATTTGCTTACCCACATCTGCAATCTGCTGATCCCTGGGGACTGCATATAGCATGCAGAAAATACAATTAGTCCCATTGAAACACTCAATGTTTAAATCTGATAAAACTTGCGCTAATCGCTCAGCTTGATTCGTGTCATGATGTACATGCAATGAAGTTTCAAGTTTTTCTTTCTCCATGATTTGGGTACATATTTATTTCCAGTGCACACTTAAACATATACAAATATTAGGCGCTTGGCGTGAATAATAGTTGCACTGGTAAAATGGTTGCATTTCAAATTCTGGACTAAAAAAAATATGCAACTGAAAAAAAAAAATAACCTAAACTGTCAGCCCTGAATACTGGTGAAATACTTAGGCCTACAATTATTTCTTATCACGTGAATACTTCATAATCCTTCAGATTACCATCTTTACATGCATCATAAATACACAGTATCAGACATACGGTAAATAGCTAAGCTGAAAATGAAATGGGGCTGAGGTGAGTAACACATCAGTGCAGTGCAACTGAATAACCCAGGTGCTTCTCACCAATGTCGAGTCCAGCTCATGCAGGCTTTCTCTTCGGCCATACATGAGAAAGGTCTGCCAAGAACATGCCTGTGGTTATGGGTTTCCCCTCGACTCTTCCCAGTTTCCCCCAACTGTAATGCTGGTCGCTGACATATAAGTTTCATTTTTAGCTTCCTCTCTGGCCATACGTGAGAAAGGTCTGGCAGCAACCCGCAAATGGTCATGTATTTCCCCCTGAACTCTGCCCGTTTTTCTCCAAACCATAATGTTGACCGCGATCATACAAAAAATACTCTTGAAAAAGTGAAATACTCTTGAGTATATAGTTTAAACACTAATCAAATAAATAAATTATTGAAATGAATTTCTAGTCATACACTTGCCTATATAAAAAAAAAATAGTAAGACTAAAAGTGTTCTTTTTCTTTTCAGGTACTGCCAAACAGTGAGACAGGCGAACCAGGTCAAAAGGTTGACATACTGTTTGATGTGCTATTGTAAATAATTATTATAATATGTACAATTTATTTATAAATGTTAATATTTTTACAATTTACTGAGTTATAAATATTTATATTGCACATATATTTCACTCTTAAACAACAGTAAATAGTATTATTCGCAGAATAGTACATGTAAATAAATATTTCAACTGTACATCCCCATCCCTGAGTACAACGATCTGAAACAGAATAAGCTATGACATCATTATGATGACATAATTAGTGACTTACTTTACACAATTAGTAAAAACAGACTCGCATTTCACACCAGCATGCTTTGATATTCTGGATGGTGTTGACTAATTGTATATATACTAGTAGCATGATTGCTTCTACTGATGTCATCAAGGTGAGATTACATTTACCATGACATGTTTCAACACACATTTAGACATGTTATATGGGAATAATACAAAGGCCACTTTCAGATAATATTAACGCAGCCTTTTTGTTTACAAGCACTTAAAACTGAACCTTACCTTTGCTTCGTTCCCGGTCCACACCTTTCCCTTCCCTTTCCCCTTCCCCCAGCTACTCACTTCCCTCTTTTTTTTCTCCACTACCCCCTGCCTGTACACCATCCCCCCAGCTACACCTACGCTATCACCATCACTGCCAACTCCAGCTTGACCTACCCTACCCCCCTTTAAAACACCATTACACCCCCCTCCTCTCCTTGCCACATCCACACTACCCCCCACCAATACATCCTCACCAATCCCCCCTCACCAATCTCCCCAGCTACACCTTCACTATCCACCCCAGGCTCACCCTCACGGGCACCCCCCCCCCCCCCCCCAGCTACACCATCCCCTTCTAACGTGCCTTCACCAATCCCCCCAGCTACACCTTCACTACCCACCCCAGGCACACCCTCACGGGCACACCCTCCCCCCCCCCCCCAGAGCTACACCATCCCCTTCTAACGTGCCTTCACCAGTCCCCCAGCTACACCCTCACGGGCACCCCACCCCCTCCCCTAGCTACACCATCCCCTTCTAACGTGCCTTCACCAATCCCCCAGCTACACCCTCACCACATTCACCCTCCCCTGTTAAACCCCCCCAATCCCTTCACCTATGATCATCCCCTTCTAAAGTGCCTTCACCAATCCCCCAGCTACACCCTCACCACATTCACCCTCCCCTGTTAACCCCCCCCCCCCCCCCAATCCCTTCACCTATGATCATCCCCTTCAAACGTGCCTTCACCAATCCCCAGCTGCACCCTCACTACATTCACCCTCCCCTGTTAAAACCCCCCAATCCCTTCACCTATGATGATCCCCTTCAAACGTGCCTTCACCAATCAACCAGCTACACCCTCACCACATTCACCCTCCCCTGTTAACCCCCCCCCCAATCCCTTCACCTCTGATCATCCGCTAAGCTCTTGAAATCTATCTCTTCTGTCAGCTGAAAAAAAAAAGCAAATCATAACCAAATAAAATAAAGTTAAAGGTTACTGCTTCTCTTTTTGGAGAAGTATTATTTGCTATTATTTGCATTGCATTGTAATAACATTTAACCATCTGGAGAACACTGTTTTGAAATTTATAATCAGATTTATTGCATACCATTACCTTCATTTTATATAATCTGCATTGCACATTGAGTGAATGTTTGTAGTAAAATATATTTTAATCCGTAACATGAGAGTGGCAAGGCGATACTTCGGTTCAGAACCCACAAGTGAATACAAAGAAATCAATCAACGTGAATAACTTTAATCAAAAGTGTTCTAACCAAACATAAAGTAACCATCAACAGCAGCAAAGGGTCTACTAACAGAAAGAAACAAGGATGTTTATAAAGAACAACATAAACAAATCTTGAACAGAACATTTGATACCTTCTCATCTGACCAAATTGTGCTGTAGCCCCCTGGAGCCCCTTGTCGAGACTCTAGGGACATGGTAATGGCCCTGTGGGTTTGGGGCCAGGCCTGATCAATGAGATCTAACTCTTCAGGAGCTACACATAGCAAAAGAGAAGATTTGCCCCAGGTTATTATTTTTTTTAAAGTATAGCGAATATTTATTGCAATAAGCTAAGATAAAAAGAACCACATTTTACTTATGTAGAAGAATGATATATTTACCTCCAAGGGCGAGAATTTCTACCAGATACCACTCTGGCTTGGAAATGCGAGTTGTTCTGCCATCTTCGTCTAAGAGAATAAGGTATTCTGACATAGAGAAAATAGAAACAGAAAAAATTATTAAGACCATCAATAAAACAAGTTATATAATCATATTGTGGAGCATGAAAAAAAAGTGTTTAAAAAAATGCTGAATGCTTTTGTTGTAGGCCAGTAATGAACATAGCATTTTCCTTCTCATCTGTTGCCAGCTGCTTCATGAACTGGTGGGCGGTGCATTGGGCTACTGTGCAAAAAAAAAAAGGAAGAAAAAATTCATTTATGATTTCCTTGCTGTACTGAAAATAATTTTCTGTCAATTCAGAATATTTTATTTTACTTTTATGTAGCCTGTAATATGACAGCAGTGAGCATAGGGTTTTATAGTGTATATGTCATATTCAGTAAGTACACAACTGAAATTGTAATATAATGTAACATTGTTATCAATATATACAAATGTAGGAATGCACTGACACTTTTTATTCCTAAGGCAAAGCTTATAAAAACTAGTCTCAATAGGCAAACTTGTTTTTATATACACAACCGGGGCAGCGGAAGCAAATTAAGATTGCACCGACTATCTGAGCCCAATAGGTGAGGGTCCGGGGCCGCCTAGGCCCCGGAAGCTGTGGACGGCTAGACGGTCGCATTTACGTTGAAAGCGATTTCTGGCATCTAAAATTAGGAACTACATTAAGATATATAAAGCGCTGAATTCTTATTATTGACGCTCATATCGCTGCCCAGTGGCGCAGAAAAATGCAAATGTTGGGGTGAAATATGGGCGTCAAACTTTAACTAGGTGGCGACAATTGGACCTCGAGTAATACAGCTTTCAGCAGTGGACATTACTGGGGTAGGCCTACCATATTTTTTCACCTAGTGCCAAATAAATTTTCGAAATTCGGGGCTAAAATGATCATACATATCGCAAAATGATGCCGTCATCTATATTTAAAATCCAAAAAAAGTATACTTCTGCAGATAATTTACTCACTTTAACGATATTGAATGTGTGGGTAAGCAGACTGCACAGATGGCGCTGTGTTGTGACAACATAGATGGCGCTGTTTTGATATAAAAGCCTGTGTATGAATACCGTCCAGTAAGCGGTTAATTCCATTACAGCTGTAGGCCTACTTGTAGAAGTACTCAGACTGCAATTTGGTTAATTCACTGCTCGTTTCACTCAGACTTAATTATTTCGAAGACAAAAGTTCGAAATATCGATTTTGAACTATTCTAACTAAACGAAGGGGCAGGGCATTTCCCTCAGACGCCGCAAGAGGCAACAGTACTTTGATGTTCTTGATGGTATTATTAATGCAATCCAAGACAGGTTTGATCAGCCGAGGTTCCGACAGTATAGAAATCTTCAGGATCTGCTTCTGTATGCCTGCAGTAATAAACAGTACAGTCAGCAACTAGAAGCCATGGCAGCATTCTACACATCAGAGTTTCATAAAGAGAGACTAAGTACACAGATACACTTTCTGTAAAATTTGCCGAACAGGAAGACTCGCCTGTTGATTTGAAGTCTCTGATTTCTTTTTTTTCTGATATGTCACTCCATGAGAGAACCCTTTTCTCCGAGGTTTGCATTGTACTTCGTCTGATCCTTGTTATGCCAGCCACAAATTCAACAAGCCAAAGGTCTTTCTCTGCTCTCTGTAGGCTAAAAACATACCTGCGGTCCACCATGACACAGTGATACTCCAAATGCGTATCAAGTCCATAATGCGGTGGAAGTTATGCTGGATAATTTGTCTTCACTCTTGTTCTGCTACTGTTTTTGTTTTGTTTTTTTTTTCAATTTTTTTTTTGTTTTGTTTTTTTTTTAGTTGGAAATTATTGCCCCGACCATGGTCGGGGTGGTCGGGATGGTGCCGTCGCCCATGTACAATATTCTTGCTTACGGCGTGAAACTTTCAAATTTATGCAACCAGTTTGCTTCAGCAGACTATTTTAAAAGAATAGAATTGTCTCCCTTCCTATTTATTTATTTATTTATTTGATTGGTGTTTTACGCCGTACTCAAGAATATTTCACTTATACGACGGCGGCAGGCATTATGGTGGGTGGAAACCGGGCACAGCCCGGGGGAAACCCACGACCATCCGCAGGTTGCGGACAGACCTTCCCACTTGCGGCCGGACAGGAAGCCAGCATGAGTTGGACTTGAACTCACAGCGACTGCATTGGTGAGAGGCTCCTGGGTCATTACGCTGCGCTAGCGCGCTAACCGGCTGAGCCACTTAGGCCCCATCTCCCTTCCTAACCTATATGTGTATTTGACTCCGAATTACATGTAGGCCACTTTAAGATCGGCGCTGAAAAATGGTATATTTCTTTATACCATTTTACTTTAAAGCTTATGTTATTTTGTGCATGTTGGATGTCATAAAGTTATGTGAGATTGTCCCACCTTGCTGTGTTTCGTAATTTACGATTTGAAACCTAAAATTATGGATTTAAATTCGAGCAAAAAATCCGAAAGAGCTGATCATGTAATGGTAAAAAGAAGACTGGGGTCTAAATGTGCTTATGCGGAAAACCCATAACTTGTTTTCAGTTGCTCGAAGGAAGGGGGAGTTCACGAGTTCAGATTAATACATGCAGGTGTTACCAAAGTGCGTAATTTGTGTGTGTATTTGATTGGCTTTGAGAAAACAGTACTGAGTCAGGTGAAGTTCATTTTGAACGTAAATGGCGGCGAGAAGCTGCTGTGGCCCTGAAGGTTATTTGCACTTTTTTTTGTTTTGTACCTTGTATGGCACAATGCAAATACACACGCTTGTAGAAAAACACTTATTTGTATTCACAGAATTAGTTTGATATTGAACATATCTGTGTCACTAAACTGATTGAATACTGATTGAAGGCATTACGCTGTGCAAGTCTCTGGGCGTACACTTTTACACCGGCAGTTTAGCACGCTAGATTGGAGCTCACAAAAACTTTTATTGGTCCTGCACCGCTTTAGCACATACAGGAATAAAACACTACGTCACTTGTTATAACACTGACAATAACTTCGCCTGATCCTGACATCTTCTTACTTCTCGGCAGACTTCGACCTCGGCAGAAATTTGAAAATTTCCGCGCGGCCGGCCGACGGCAACGGAGATAGCGTGTCGAAATTAGAACAACTTTTTCCACTTTTAAAACACTGTTTATATCGCAATAAAAATGCCCATTGAAAGAAAACAAAACAAACCACTAGTGGGTATTTTTATCACCGTTTTATTTATAATAACGACATTAAAAACTATGATAATCACCATGCATGTGGTATCCGTCTGGTCCTCTTCACACGCGTGTAGTTCAAGCCGGCAATGCGCCTGCCAGCCAGACGTGATGCAGTACACGCGCGTGTAACAGCTGTATGGTACCCATACAACACGCGTGTCCATAGTGGTCACCTTTTTTGTTTTACTGCACATTCCCCGTACAGTCGCTTCGTGGAACATTATCCTGGTTAAAAGGTTTGAGAACTGCTCCTGTGAAGCATTCTCACATTCACATTTGCATGGAAAGACTCATCCAATGAGTTGTGGGCCTACGGATTAAACTGTGGATATAAAAAACATGCATTTTGATGATTTGCTGTTGTTGTTGCAGCTGATGAGATATCCATTCCTGCTACCAGTGGAGGTGTGAGAAGCTGGCCTAGAGGCACCGCAAATCTACCAATAAATGACACCTTCTTCTACTATGGTAATTAGATTATAATAATAATATTTTATTTGGCCTCTCATGCAAGAATTCACTTTACTGCTGATTTGATTTTGTAACGTTGAATTTAGATTGCCATACTTTTTATCTAAAAATTTCTTTCACACTACCCAGAGTACCTTTCTTGACTTTTAGTTGAATTATATATATATATATATATATATATATATATATATGTACACAAGTCATCTTATACATATATCAGATTGTTATTTCTGAACATTCTGCTTTTTATTTCTATTTTCATTTTTGACTTTATTCCAAAAGATTTTCTTTAAAGGAGAAAAAAAAGGAGTGAATGAAAAAGGTTTATGATGTTTCTTGAAATGATGTTTCGCTTAACCCGACATGTTTTCTCCCCTTGGCATGATCCCTTACTGAGAACAGCTATTTCTGATTATATGGTTTCTGTCCCTTCTTTCTTTTTCTGGGGTTTATCTCCCTACATTCTATTGTCATGGTTTACCTCCCTTGTTATCATGGCTTTAATATTGCACCAGGTTTCAGTTTCCATGGTTTATCTCCCTTATTTCGGTCGTCATGGTTTACCTCCCTTGTTGCCCTGGCTTTAATATTGCACCTGGTTTGAGTTTCCATGGTTTCATATCTTTACTGCAGATCCTCAACAAGCTCAGAACATGTCCTCCTCTACCCACATCTTCTACATCGCTGTTGGATGCGCCTGCGCTGTCATTTTACTCATCGCCATGGCGGTAGCTGTTTACTACCTGAACTCACAAAAATCAGGAATGAGGGGATATACGGAACGGATGAGGTATGCATTGACAGGATATGAAGGGGCCATGGCATAAAACTGGTTTTAACACCACTTGGCAAAAATATATAATACAGCATTTAAAAAAAGCATGGTTCTGCATTTTCTGCTTTGGTTCTTCATATAGTCACAATAAATCGTTACTTTTGTTATTTTGAGTTTAGTCTTTCACAAAATAGTCCATTATCCGTTTACGGATCACTTTGAACAACCACGCACATACAATGATGCTTCTATTCTGAATTTATAGCAGTCACATATTTGTCTTATCTTTTGATGCGATCAATGCCTTGACCTTTTAACCTTGTTGCTCTTCCCACAGTGAAACTGACAGTTCACAGGCGCTCTCCCAGCAGAGTCAGTTGTTGTTACACTCAGACACGCCCAATAATTCTACTGTTGCCCCAACAGCCAATGGTGAGTGAACCCCTGTGGATAGCGCAACGTGGAAGTTATGTCTCTGCTGCTTGCTATTCATAGTTTTTGCCCAATGTGAGAAGCCATTTCGCTCCGCTCCCCCTTTCCTCCTGCTTGCTGCCTTTGGCTTCTCCTACAGGCTTCATCGTTTTCCAAGGTTGTTGTGTTGTTTTGCTCGTTTTTGTGCATGTACAAAATTTTTTTCAACCACCTATTCATGAATCATTAACTGAAATAAGTTGTTTTAACTGAAAAAAAAAAAAACAAAAAAAAAAAAGAAAACGTGGATTTCTTGAGTGTTCTCTGACTTCAATGTAAAAAAATTTCCAAGGCTAAAAAAGATTTGTTTTTGTGCCTGCTGGTTAAGTGGAAAATGTATGTATTAATCCCCAAAAGTTCATGTTTGTTTGAGAATAGGAGTAAGAAAATACTTTTTTAACTGTACAGCATCATGAAGTACCTTTGTAATTGCAGTTGTGATGCAATTTTCTTTCAAACATGGAAAAATTTCCGAGACAATTTGTGTGTGCATGAGATTGGAATAAAGTTGGCTTTTTTGATTCAGAACTGTAGCCAAACATTACGCTTTTATAGGAATTGTGAGCAGTTTGTAATTACTCGCATTTTAGTTTGTTTTTTTTGCAGTGGAAGCTTTATTCTAATACGTTACACCAACTTGTGGTAAATGATTATAAATGATAAAATTTCATTTGAGTAAATTTGATAACTTCAGATAAAATATTGTCATCACCATCATCATCATCATCATCATAACTCATCACCATCTTTCTGTCACCATGGTGATAATGAATGCCACCTGCATGCTGGTTGGTACGTGAACAATCACATGACATGCTCTGTCATCACTTCTTGCTGTAGACTTGAATGCCCTGTTCACTTTATTTGTACTATATCTTGAGTGGTCTCCCTTGGGGCACTCTTTTGTATTGCCTCATTTCACCCTTAAATGTTTTTCCAGCCACATCTGCTGTATGCATAGAGTCGGAAACCCCTAACAGTACCCCTGTGTCCACAGTTGAGACTAATGGTGAGTTCAGCTGGCATGGCCATTGAAGAAGAAAATCCCCTTAAAGCCCCCCAAAACAAGGACATGGATTCACTTGAAACATAACAACAAAAAGAAACAAAACTGGGATTGAATAGTAACATGGGGAATGGGGAAAATTGCAAAAAACATCTGTTCTGTAATGAGTATCTACAGGAGCCATAAGTTGTAAAGTAAAAGACTTGCAGTTTTGTCCAACAGTGAATAATGTCAGAATTTTGATACATGTACACACAGTCTGCTAAGGGGAAGATCTAATGGCAGCTTTGTTGCACAGCTTCCAATAGACAATAATCCAAAAGCTTAACTTCATGTAGCGCTGCTTTCCTGCCCTATCAACCCTGCTTCATTTGCAGATCAAGTATGCAATTGTGGTGTAAAGGGTAAACGATTTGGTTAGTTTGTATCGTACATCTTTGAGCTTGTCCTAGCAATGACACAGTACAAAATTGCCAATATTCACGAACTTCAGTGTAAATTTATGTGAAATTAAGTGTAAGCTAAAATGTAGCAACTGAGTTTACAGCTTACTTCAGGTAGATTATACCGCATAATGGAATCACATTAGAGTTACAGGTGGTTCTCAAATATTACCCTGTGCGTTTTTCATCATCATTGATCGTCCTGTTTTGTTTTGTGGTCATTCAGTGGATGTTCTGATATTATCAGTATCTGTTGATTGCTTTTTTTTTTTTTACATATGTACATTGTTAAGTACATTCATCGTGACACTGTCTTCACTGATTGTTTATAAACTGTGGTACAGTTGTGTTTACGACATTTCTATTTATTTGCAAAGGTATACAGGGACGAATCTTCAGTAAGATGTTGAAGAGTGTTTTTTCTGTTGTTGAATGTGCTGGAAACACAATGAATTGAACATAAGACTAGTCAAACTTTGCTCATGAAGCACGTGAAGTATCTGTATAGGCTAACGAAACTAATGAAGAAAGCTAAAAAGGATGCTGGTTTCTGTAAAACAGATTGGGTGGTTTGGCCTCCTTCTCTGTTATCAGTTCATCATGGTCAACTTTGTATCAGAGCCAGGAAAACCACCTTCAAGACATTTGTCTGTGGACAGCAAAGACATCGCATCCGATCTGATGGATATGTTATTGAACCCTTTTGTAGCATTTCCAGTTAAAAAGGTCCCACATCCTTTGAAAAAGCCTGGTGTATGATTTATGAGCTCTTCCACTCCAGAGATACTCAACGTTTACTGTTTAGGAGTTTCCAAAAATATAACTTGGGAAATGTTTTAACAGTTGCATGAGAAATTATGTAATTTTTTTTAATTTGTGTTCTTTGTCTTTTTTTGTTCATATATTTTTAATTAGCAGATGTAAATTCAAGTATATTTGGCGTAAGATGTGCACAATATATTTCAGATAAATAGTTTGCAGTTTTTTGGTTTTCCTTGTCACAAACGTGTGTTTATGCCCGGTGTTTTGTTATGTGCCCCTCAGGTGTAATAAAGAAAGGTTATCTGCACATCACTGACCTCAAACCCACGGACGTCACAGCCATGTTAAACGAGGTCCATTTAGAGCGTAACAAGATCACGCTGGGAGAGGTACTGCTAGAAGGTAAAGCTCTCAGTGGGGAAAATCAGAAGAAACATGGTTGAAAATGTCTCGAAGAGTATGAAGTTTAGAACCTATGATTTTTCATTTTTCATGAAGGAGTTTAACAAAGATTATTGCTTGGTCAACAACGACTATGACATCATTTAACATCAGCCAATCAATCGCTCAATAAATGATTCAGCCTTAATTAGGCCCTGGCCTTATTATGCACCTTAATGCTGGGCCGCCGTCATATAAGTGAAATATTCTTGAGTACGGCGTAAAACACCAATGAAATAAATAAATAAATAACGTAATTAGGCCTATAGGGTTAATTGAATGAAGTAGGATTGGTTGAATTGAATTGAAATGTTCAGTAGATATGGCCATTTGACAGTCTGACAATTTCCACGTACCCTTCCACAAATCTCTCCACATGAAGATGGAGTACAGTGTTAAACATCGATCAAATAAATAAATAAATCTACAGTATAGAACAGTATATCAAGAGGTATACCAGAAGTCTGTCTACAATTAAAAACAGAGAACACTACCTTTTTATTTGATTGGTGTTTTAACACGAACTCAGTAATATTTTACTTTTGTGATGGCAGCCAGCATTATGGTGGCAGGAAGCAGGGTATAGCCTGGGGGAAACCCATGACCATCTGCAGTTTGCTGCCAGAGAGAAGCTCACTTAAACTTGGAGAAAACATAAAAATGACATAAAGTTCAGATGAAAGAGTGCGAAAAGTTATTCCTAGATGTGGTCTTCAATATTTTTTCCAATTTTTCCTTGAGAAAAAGACACTTGAAAATAATCTTTGTATGGTGGGTAATTGGGGACCACCTTTTGGTATTGTAGTCTTTGTTTAATAATGTCATAAATGAGGATGTAACACAGGTTTAGTAAATATTTTTGCACTAGAAGTTGTTCCTTTCAACTGACAAATGTATTAAACCTCCATTTTGATCATATTTATATTTTTAATATAAATATTATCATAATTTAAGTCAAATGCGTATGTTTTCGATATAAACAACAAATTTTAATTTCAAATAAATTGATTAGACGAGCATCACATCCCTATTTAGAACTATGCAACAACAATAAATACCAAAAGTTGGTCCCAAATTCCCACCACACAAAACTATTTTCAAAAACCCTTTTCTCTTGAACAAAAAAATCCCCCAAAATATTAAAGATCACATTTGCAAATAAGTTTTGATGCTCTTTCATCTGATTTTGGCATCATTTTTATCTTTTTTTTTTCTCGTTTAAACTCACAGCAACTGCATTAGTAAGAGGCTCCTAAGTCCTTGTGCTACTCTAGCATGCTAACCACTAGACTATGGCGGTCCACAAAACAGAGAATAAGTTCTGAATCGTGTGTAGCAGTTCAGCATGCTTTGTTGTTTGTTAACAGGACCTTTGGTAGAATATATCATGGAACTATAGTGGGTGAGGATGAAAATGACTTGTCTGCACAGCAAGATGTCTTCATTAAAACAGTTATTGGTAAGTGAATTTGCAGTTAGAATATGTTTTCTGCCAAAGACCAACAGTACAATTGCTTTTATGTTGATAATAATGATCAAGGTGTTAGGGACTCTTACACACTGAACTGATGTGATTTTTGGCCTACTGTTTCTGAAAATAAGGTCTGGTATCAAGAGAAATCTGTAGCTGTAATCCTATCACTCACAATTTGTGGTTTCCAAAAAAAATTATCAAATTTTTCAATCATGTACCAGTAATGTGAAACTTCAATAGACCATTCTTCTGATATTTCAAATGTAAATTAGCTCATCTATCTTATGGTTCAAGTGTAGAAATCAGTAGTCATTATTTTGATAATTTAAATATCTGTCAGACATTTGATTGATAATTTAAATGACAGTCTCATTAGTTCTCTCATTGGTTAACAGTTGTGTAAATTGCTCAGCATCTGTTACCGGGGGTAGTGTGTTCTGAATGGTCAATGACTGTTTTTGTGCTATGATTGGTCAATATTATCGTGCTCTGATTGGTCATTGACTGTTTGTGTACTGTGATCGGTCAGTACCTGTTTACTGTGCTCTTTGTGTACTGTGATCGGTCAGTACCTGTTTGTGTACTTTGCTTGGTCATTGACTGTATATGTTTTCTGATTGGTCATGGACTGTATGTGTTTTCTGATTGGTCCATGATTGTATGTGTTTTCTGATTGGTCCATCACTGTATATGTTTTCTGATTGGTCCATGACTGTATGTGTTTTCTGATTGTTCCATGACTGTATGTGTTTTCTGATTGGTCCGTGACTGTTTGTGTTCCAGACCAGGCCCGTCCAGATCAGGTTCAGACGTTCCTCACAGAGAGTTGTTTGTTTCGTGGCCTCGCTCACCAGAATCTGAACACCATCATTGCAGCCTGTCTGGACAACGAGAAACAGCCAATGGTCATTTATCCTTATGCAAATGAGGGCAATTTAAAGAAATTTTTACAGAAATGTAGAATGTCAGATACAGGAGCACATCAGGTGAGAAACTTGGTCAAGATGTTTAAAGAAAACATCTTTTTTTGTTATTGGCTTTAGATTTTTTTCTCTGGGCTAAAATTGATTGTGTCACAAGTTCATGTAAGTGATGAGAGTATGGACAAAGCAACCAACTTGAGATGAAGCATTCGGATTAACATTGGACACTATTGTGGGCCTAAAATAAGACATAAACACAGCAGTCGGGGCATGGCTTTTGAATATTGATTGAATGGCTTTCCAAAATGATTGTGTACATTATTTCTGCAGGTATCAATACACCATTTTAGTGTTGCTCATGCTGTAGTTACAAGTACACCATTTTAGTGTTGCCCATGCTGTACTTTGTTACAAATACACCCTTTTAGTGTTGCTCTTGCCGTAGTTTGTTACAAACACATGTAATATGCACAGAGGAGATAGCAAGACCATGACATTAAACACACACTGTTTAATGGATATTTTCATGAAAGATGTTTAATATACCTTATGTGATGTGTGTGTGAAAATACCAGTCTTGCATCTGATACATTTTGAATAATTGTGAATTTTAGAGTGTGATTGATATTTTTAGTCTCTTTAAAATGACTGATATGTAGGAGTCTGTTTAACACAACTGATGTGCAGGAGTCTCTTTAACACAACTGATATGTAGGAGTCTCTTTAACATGACTGATATGTTAGAATCTGTTTAACACAACTGATGTGCAGGAGTCTCTTTAACACAACTGATATGTAGGAGTCTCTTTAACATGACTGATATGTTAGAATCTGTTTAACACAACTGATGTGCAGGAGTCTCTTTAACACAACTGATATGTAGGAGTCTCTTTAACATGACTGATATGTTAGAATCTGTTTAACACAACTGATGTGCGGGAGTCTTTTGTTTTTAACACAACAGATATGCAGGAGTGTTTTTAACACGACTGATGTGCAGGAGTCTCTTTAACACAACTGATATGTAGGAGTCTCTTTAACATGATACTCTCCTATGTTGTCTCTCAGGCTCTGTCAACACCACAGCTGGTCTACATGGCCATACAGATCATACGGGGGATGCAAGCCTTACACCGCAAAAAAATAGTCCATAGAGACTTAGCCACGAGGAATTGTGTGTAAGTAGTTTTGACATTGTCACCAGATCATGAGGGATCTGCGGTTACTGAGGTTTCAAGTCGAGCCCATGCTGGCCTCTTCCCTTGCTACATGCGGTGAATGTTCCAACATCCATGTTCCAAATCTTGCTACATGTAGCGAATGTTCAAGTATGCAATGTTGCTATATCTAATGAATGTTCAGGTATACTCATTTGGGTGTAGTTCAACGCCATGCACATGTCCAGCTCATGCTGCATGGCTTAATTTTTGTCCGTACATGGGAAGGTGTGCCAGCAACCTGCGTATGGTCGTGGGTTTCCCCCAGGGCTGTGCCAGCTTTCCTCCCACCATAATGCTGGCCACCATCATAAAACTGAAATATTCTCGAGTGAGCCATAAATCTCCAATAGAATCAGTCAATCAAACAAACAATCAAACAGCATAGTAGGTTTAAGTATATACAATAAAAGTGAAAATTCTTGGGAATGGCATTAAATAGCAATTGAATAAATAGAATCCTGTGTTGTTGTTGTTGTAGAGTTGACCAGCATCTAACAGTCAGACTGATGGACAACGCTTTATCACGGGACCTGTTTCCTCAGGACTACAACTGCCTGGGTGACAATGAGAATAGACCGGTCAAGTGGCTATCTGTAGAGGCTATTCTGGAGAAAAAGTTTACCCCTGCCAGTGATGTGGTAAGCTTAGCCAAATTTGACTGCTTCAGAACTGGTTTTCTTTGCACTCCTTTGATCAGGCGACACCAATTTTATATAGTGTTTTACGAGCAAACCTAAACAGTTTAAAAAAGAATAAAAGCTAAACTGCAAATAAATGCAAAAATGCAAATGTTCGATCTCAATGGTTTTTTTTTTTTTTGATGATTTTTGTGTTTTTCTAAGCTTCCCAATCATATGAATGTGTCTTCAACAGAGATAGCTAGCTAGTCTACATTGCCCACATATTAGGTGATTTTCAGATTTCTTTTTTTCTTTCTATACCCCTCCTTTGACGTTGAAAAAAGATTTATTCTACCAGTAAAACAACAATTGACGTGGCATTAGCGTCTTTTCTTTTCTTCATAAAAGACACATTGCTTTTTTGGGGAGGTTGGGGGGGGGGGGTGTATTGGCTCAGTACTTATGCTGCTGCATTAGTTTCATTATTTCTTTAGCACATGTATCCAGATGAAACCCATCGACTCCAGTTACTCTTTGTTAACTACAATATGGCTGACATTTTGTTTCTAAATCCAGTGGCTTTAATGTAAAGTTCCATCTATGTCTATCTTCACCACAATATGGCTGACATTTTGTTTCTAAGTCCAGTGGCTTTAATGTAAAGTTCCATTTATGTCTATCTTCACTACAATGTGGCTGACATTTTGTTTCTGAATCCAGTGGCTTTAATGTAAAGTTCCATTTATGTCTATCTTCACTACAATATGGCTGACATATTGTTTCTAAGTCCAGTGGCTTTAATGTAAAGTTCCATTTACGTCTATCTTCACTACAATATGGCTGACATTTTGTTTCTGAATCCAGTGGCTTTAATGTAAAGTTCCATCTATGTCTATCTTCACCACAGTATGGCTGACATTTTGTTTCTAAGTCCAGTGGCTTTAATGTAAAGTTCCATTTATGTCTATCTTCACTACAATATGGCTGACATATTGTTTCTAAGTCCAGTGGCTTTAATGTAAAGTTCCATTTATGTCTATCTTCACTACAATATGGCTGACATTTTGTTTCAAAGTCCAGTGGCTTTAATGTAAAGTTCCATTTATGTCTATCTTCACTACAATATGGCTGACATATTGTTGCTAAGTCCAGTGACTTTAATGTAGAGTTCTGTACATGTCTGTCTTCACTACAATATGGCTGACATATTGTTTATAAGTCCAGTGGCTTTAATGTAAAGTTCTGTAGATGTCCTCATTATTCACTCCATATCTGTTTGTCAGAGTGTATTCCTTTGTTAAGTAACTCCAGTCTTTTCTGATTAGTCCTCAGTAGAGTACCTGTTTACAATGATACAGATGACACCATCAAAACTGCTGGGGCCTCTGTGGCTCAGTTGGTTAGTGCGCTAACGCAGCGTAATCACCTAGAAGCCTCTCACCAATGCGGTCACTGTGAGTTCAAATCTAGGTCATGCTGGCTTCCTCTTCAGTCGTACGTGGAAAGGTTTTCCAGCAACGTGCAGATGGCCTTAGGTTTCTCCTGGGTTCTGCCCCTTTCTACCCACCATAATGCTGGCCGTATAAGTGAAATATTCTTGAGTATGGCGTAAAACACCAATCAAATAAATAAATGAATCAAAACTGCTAACGTTTTTCAAGCCTTACCTGTTTATTCACCCATTTGTCTTTGATTCCTCAGTGGGCTTTCGGAGTGACACTCTGGGAACTGATGACGATTGGTCAACAGCCCTACTCCGAGATTGACCCGTTTGAGATTACATCCTACCTTCAGCAAGGCTACCGAGCAGCACAGCCAATCAACTGTCCAGATGAGCTGTAAGTTTACCATATGACCTTTAATACTCCTAAATAAATAGTGTGTTTTCCAGCCATTTTACAAGTCCAAGACATTTGATTTTATATTCTTATTTATATCCGTTTAATGTGTGGAAAGAACAAAGAATGTGTTCCTGTGCGAAATTTTTGGCTTGATACGTAAAGATAATCTTTGCCTGGAGTTTATCGGGATGCTAGAACAAAATCTGTAAACCTAAAACTTTGGCTGATCTTTAAGTTAAAGTCTTATGCTTTAACTTTTGATAAATTCCAGTACGCACATTTCCTCTATGATCCACTGTATTACCTTTAAATTAGAACTGTTTTTAAGACAGAAGACCCGTATCAGATTACCTTAAATGACCTAAAAATTCGACCACTGAACAGCATTTTTGTAGGCAAATAAATGTCATGAAGTTGTACTATCTGTAACTTGCCAAAAGCAGGTACTGCAAATCTTTAACCTTTTCAACTTTTCAGTAAAACACTTGTTTCAGTTTATGCATACAATTATTGTGAAAATCATGCTGAAATTATTTGTTTGTGTCATTATGGATACAAGCTTCACAAAACAAAAGTTTATGCATACAATTATTGTGAAAATCATGCTGAAATTATTTGTTTGTGTCATTATGGATACAAGCTTCACAAAACAAAAGTTATTTCTCTACACTCATTAGTTATTTTAGAATGTTTGAAAATATTGGCCGCATAGGTGATTGAAACAGTGGAACAATTAGGGTACTTTGGTTTCATCTATCCCCCAAAATTGACTGCCATCATATTAGCGAAACTGAATGAGTATGCTGTTAGGCATCAGTCAATCAATGAATTAATCAATGTTTTCTGTGGTTTCTCAGGTTTGCGGTGATGGCGTGTTGTTGGGCAATGTCCCCAGATGAGCGTCCCAAGTTTTCACAGCTTCAAACATGTCTGACGGACTTTTACACAGCACTGGGTCGATACATCTGATCACCGACGCACAACGTCAAACGGGAAAAATCCCACGCAGGCTGCATGCTCGCTTGAAAACGGGCCTGGTGATCGTGTTCATTTCTGTGAAATGTAATGTTCAGAGCTGCCATTGTTACAAAAGCTCCCAGACAATTTCCTTTTGTGACAGGAGCATTTAATTTCTGGAGTTCATTTTGTGTGGCAGAGATGGAAATGTGGAGGCCCTGCATGGAAATTGACATTCTCGTGCATGTGAAATATGAGTTATATAAACAGACTGTAGTCTACTGCTTGTGTATTTGTTTATCCTATAGCCAGAATGAATCTCAGGGTACTTACAGGATTTTAGGATGGGGCTGGTTGGGGATTAGCTTGAAGAATGGGTGCGTGTAGAGTAAGTGGTAATTCAAAATGTTTACAGTTTACAAACAAAATGAGAGAGGTGAAATGAGTTGCGCTATTTTCAGCTCTTGTTGAATGGAGGTAGAAAAGACGTCTTCATTTCATCAGTGGTTTCATATGGCGTACATATCTTCACTTTTGCATAAAAGTACTTTACTATCTGTACATGATGTGTGAGCTGTTGATTTCTCACAAACACTATACCGCTATGACTTTTGCGAATTTTTGAAAGTACAGTAAAATTTCATGGAATTTTTCACCAAATAATTGTCCTTTACTCTGTGCGATATATTTAAATCTGTCTTCCTTTTGTTGATATTTAACAGTGTCATTAAGAAACCTGTAGTGTGTGTTGTCTCACGTGACCTGGGCACTAATGCACTGTGGCAGTATGGTACTACAGTTAGTGTCAGAAGGTTGTTGATTAGTGCCACACTGTGTGTGATGATGTGTGCACTAAATGAGTAAATAAGTAGCTTGTTTGAACAAAAATAAAACAAAAATTTTTTTTTTTTAGTATTTTGTTGTCCCAGAAATGTAAATAGGCATTGTATAGATGTAAATAAGGCAAAACAGGGATATGTGTCAGAGAAGGGGCCGTTTACTTTTTTCCTGTACCAGTACTGATCCGTCTTTGAGTAATCACGGGTATAAAATATGGTATTTAAGGAATTTAGAGATGCCCTCCCAGAAACAAGTTGTAACATGAAAGTGCTTGGAGTGCTTGGGGTAAATAGTGTCTATGATCATATAAGTTGCAATATTTTTAATACGTTTTTGTCATTTTTTTTTAATATTTAACTATTATCGTTGAGCAAGATCAAAACCTACACTTTGTTCCATCTGTTCCTTTTTACTCACTGGATTCAAAAGTTGTCACAATGTACAGCTGGTATCAGATTATTTTTTTTCTTACCAGGTTTTTTCTTCCTTTTTTTTTTAATTTCATTTTTAAGCTATTCTGAAGTAAGGCATAAATACTAAACCACTACTTCCAAGTCCCTGTTGTAGGTTTTTACATGCCAAAAACTGACGTGTATGCAATTTTTTTTTTTTTTTACACTTTTATCAGTCATAAAGGCAGAGGAGAAATGTTTGTTCACCTAAATAAGACTCGAGGTGCCAAAACCAAAAATGTGGAAAAAGGTAAACCACACTTTCTATTCAGAACTGCATGTTTTTGTATCACTATGCATTGATTTAGTGCTCTAGGAAATGCTACTGTCATATCATGTATTTCGTTTTCTTTTAATATAAGTAATTGTTTTAGTACTTCTTGTTGTTACAAATGACTTGTACCACTAAGGTTTCTGGACAAGGGGAGGTAACCACTACAAAACAAATGAAGACAAATTATAGGACTTATATCCTTAGGTATTGAAACTCAGTTTAGTTCTAAATATTTTATGGAAATTACGAGAATTAGTTTCATCTTTATCATCAGTACACTGTTGTTGTGTTTGAGGGCATCTGAGTTATTCTTAATTGCTTGTCACTTGCAATAATAGAGAACTTCAGTAATTTTTTGCCGGATAATTTTTTCCTTTTTTTTTTTTTTTGGTAAATTTTGATAAACTCAGATATTATATCGACTAGCATCCTGATACAGTTGTACATCTGGTCATTTCTGTGTGTAAGCTAGCTGATGTTACCATAAAAAATTAAGGTCACTGAATCGGTATAAATACATAGTCATTATGACTGAAGGACTAGTCTTCATTATTCATTTGTAATTTCTGAGAGTTCTTGCAAGAATCTGTTATCGTTCAAACGACGCGTTTGTTAGGCACATGCAAATTGCTTTCGGTTCTTCCATCGTGTTGAAGTTTTGTAGCATTATCAGTTACTGTTAAATTAATCGCATGAAGTCCATGTGTAAAAACGTTGTCATTTGTCAGTGAGACAAACTCGAAGGACTTTCATATTTAAAGCACAACTTCTATGTAAACATTGTATATTATGTGAGATAATAAAAATGTTACAATCATAAAGAATGTCTGCTGTCTGATTTCATATCAAACAAAAAAAAAAGAATACAGGGTGTTGTTAAATTATACGTCCACTGACTGGGTAACTGGAGTCCACTTAACGGATAGTACTGGTGAACTGGAGTCCACTTAACAGATAGGGCTGTGAAACTGGAGTCCATTTAACGAATAGTACTGTGAAACTGGAGTCCATTTAACAGATAGGACCGTGGAACTGGAGTCCACTTAACGAATAGTACTGGGGAACTGGAGTCCACTTAACAGATAGAACAGGAACACAAGTCCACTTAACTGATGGGACTGAGGAACCCGAGTCCACTTAACAGATAAGACTGTGAAACTAGAGGCCATTTAACAGATAGTACTGTGGAACTGGAGTCCATTTAACGAATAGTAGTGTGAAACTAGAGGCCATCTAACAGATAGGACCGTGGAACTGGAGTCCATTTAACGAATAGTACTGTGAAACTGGAATCCATTTAACAGATAGGACCATGGAACTGGAGCCCATTTAACGAATTGTACTGTGAAATTGGAGTCCACTTAACGAATAGTACTGGGGAACTGGAGTCCACTTAACGAATAGTACTGGGGAACTGGAGTCCACTTAGCAGATAGTACTGGGAAACTGGAGTCCATTTAACGGATAGTAATGGGGAACTGGACTCCACTTAACGAATAGTTCTGAGGAACTGGAGTCCACTTAACAGATAGGACTGTGGAAATGGAGTCCATTTAACAGATAGGACCGTGGAACTGGAGTCCACTTAACGAATAGTACTGGGAACTGGAGTCCACTTAACAAATATTACTGGGGAACTGGAGTCCACTTAACGGATATGAGTTCCACTTAACTGATGGGACTGAGGAACCCGAGTCCACTTAACAGATAGGACTGTGAAACTAGAGGCCATTTAACAGATAGTACTGTGGAACTGGAGTCCATTTAACGAATAGTAGTGTGAAACTAGAGGCCATCTAACAGATAGGACCGTGGAACTGGAGTCCATTTAACGAATAGTACTGTGAAACTGGAATCCATTTAACAGATAGGACCATGGAACTGGAGCCCATTTAACAAATTGTACTGTGAAACTGGAGTCCACTTAACGAATAGTACTGGGGAACTGGAGTCCACTTAACGAATAGTACTGGGGAACTGGAGTCCACTTAGCAGATAGTACTGGGAAACTGGAGTCCATTTAACGGATAGTAATGGGGAACTGGACTCCACTTAACGAATAGTTCTGAGGAACTGGAGTCCACTTAACAGATAGGACTGTGGAAATGGAGTCCATTTAACAGATAGGACCGTGGAACTGGAGTCCACTTAACGGATAGTAATGGGGAACTGGAGTCCACTTAACAAATAGTACTGGGGATCTGGAGTCCACTTAACGGATATGAGTTCACTTAATGGATAGGACTGTGAAAAAAGAGTCCACTTAATGGATAGGACTGGGAACTGGAGTCCGCTTAATGGATAGAACAGGAACACTAGTCCACTTAACAGGTAGGACTTTGGAACTGAAGTCTACATAACAAATAGTATTGTGGAACTTGAGTCCACTTAACGGATAGGACTGGAACGAGTCCACTTAACAGATATTACTGGAGAACTGGAGTACACTTAACAGATAGGACAGAAACTAGAGTCCACTTAATGGATAGGACAGGAACTGGAGTCCACTTAATGGATAGGACAGGAACTCTAGTCCACTTACTGGCCCGGATAGCACAGTTGGTAGAGCTTCCGCTTCGGGACCGGTAGATCCAGAATCAATCCTTGATCGAGTCACACCTAAGACTTTAAAAGAGGAAGTTGTAACTTCCTCGCTTGGCGTTCAGCATGAAGGGGATAGTGCAACGACTGGTTGACCTGTATCAGTATAATGGCTCGGACGGGTCGGCTTACTTGCCTTCGGTAAGTCGTCTCAGTGAAGCAGCACTAAATAAAAGAGCGGTGGAAATCCGTCCTGCTACAAGGAGGCACATTACACGTACATGCACCCTGAAGATTCCTTCGTCATCATATGACTGAAAAATTGTTGAGTACGACGTTAAACCCCAAGCACTCACTCACTCTAGTCCACTTAACTGATAGGACTGGAGAACCGGAGTCCACTTAACGGAGGGTACTGTGGAACTTGAATTCACTTAATGAATAGGACTGTGAAACTGGAGTCCACTTAACGGATAGGACTGGGAACTGGAGTCCACTTAATGGATAGAACAGGAACACTAGTCCACTTCACAGGTAGGACTTTGGAACTGAAGTCTACATAACAAATAGTACTGTGGAACTTGAGTCCTCTTAACAGATAGGACTGTGAAACTGGAGTCCACTTAACGGATAGTACTGTGAAACTGGAGTCCACTTGACAGATAGGGGACTACATAAACAGGTACTACATATATAATATTGCCAATATTTAAGCCTCAGACTTGAGACTTAATCTAACTTGGAATTGAACTCCTGACTAAAGCTGCATAAGAAGGCAAACATTGACTAGCCTGACATATTTGCATCAAGAAAACGATGGTTATAGTGACGGAAACCAAACCTATGGTAATGGAAACTTTATAGTCCCAGTAAGTAGGGAATGAGCTCGTGGAATTATTACACGTCTTTGTAGTCATGGAAACCACACTTTTTATCACATGTACCATACTCATGGGATGAACTGATATGATAACACAAATCACTTTTAGTAATGTAAATCAAATTTATGGTAATGGAAACCAAATTTATAGTAATAGAAACCATTCTCATAGTAACAGAAACCATATTCATAGTAATGAAACCAAAATTATAGTAATTTAACCATACTCAGTGATGGTAGCCAAATTTATAGTAACAGAAACCATACTCCGCAATGGAAACCATACTCATAGTAATGGAAGTGAGAGCGGAATCTGCGATTTTGTTCGTCAGGTATCCATTGACTACAAAGTCCAAGGTACCACGCCGGGTGGCGATACCTTGGTAAGAGGACCACTTCAGCCCAATCATACAATACAACTTGTGCAAATAAAACCCATGGCACAATGCAGATGAAATGCATGAACAACACGCGTATGTCTGTCATTCATTGCTTGTACTCTGCTGGGATCGGCCTCGCGATATCATGGTATGATCAGTCCGATCACATATACATTTACCCTGTTCACAATTATAGCTGGTATAAATGCGAAGGGATTACTACTTTAAATCTTCAACTTTTCCACCTCTAAAGCACTTTATTCCATGGAATTCTCATATATGCAAACAAATATTATTGAAATGACTCCAAAATCAATTGTTTGTGTCACTAAAGATGAAATCTTCATAAAACTGCAAACTGTTTCTCTACACATCATACATGAAGTTCTCTCCGAATGTTTCAAAACATTAGCTTGAAAAGCTTAAAGAAAACGATAAACCGGTTTTGATTTATTTATTTATCTATTTATTCGATTCATGTTTAATGCCGTACTCACGAATATTTCACTTGTACGACAGCTGCCAGCATTATGGTGTTAGTAAACTGGGCACAGAGCCCAGGGGAAACCCACGACCATCTGCAAGTTGCCGACAGACCTTCCAACTCACTGGTTTTGACAGAACGCTGCTGCTATATTACTAAACTGGATTAAACTGGACTCTGTGAAAGGACAAATTCATACGGTTAAAACTATCTTGGTCACATGGTTGTTTGAAAGGAGAAATTTTCACAACTGGCTTAGATTTAAAGGGGTTCCTATTCAATCCGCATTTAATGTTGGCTGTGTTAACAGGGTAAAATTCTGAGAGAAAAGAAGTAACCAAACACTGAAAACTGAACACATGACATATTTGCCCCCTTGTCAATATATTTTTATTTGGTACAATATATACTTAGTGTCCCAACATCACAGAATAAATACATGTTTTGGACTATTTAATAGAGGTCTACAATACAGTGTTTTTTTGTTCTTTTGTCTTACTTCAAATGTTTGGTGTACATATATGGACTGAAGCTGCAATACGGGATGTTCTCCCTTTTAAAACTCTCCTCGAATGTTACACGCACGATTACTTGAAGATACATCATAAAATTGAGAACGCTGATATTGTCTTGTACCATAATAAAACAGCATGACATATACACAATATACTGCATCTCTGAAGACCAGACTTAAAAGGAGAATTCTACCATACATAGTTGAATTAGGGAGACTATATATATCTATATATATATATATGGACTCCCGATGTGTCGAGAAAAATAGTAATGACAGAACAGAGAGCTTCTGAACATGTCTTTCTGATAAATGTATCATGAATAAATGACAACATACAGTTTGAGCCACAACTGCAAAATGTTATATATATATATATATATATATATATATATATACTATTATAGCCGCATGCAGATTTGACAAAATTATATATATACAATACACCTCACTGGATGTGAATATCTCCAAAAATAGTGAAGAGCGTGGCACGAACTTGATATCTCGCAGACAACCACCTAGCCCTCCCCCACCTCCCCCTTACCCCCTCCCTACCCTCACAGAGAAGTCAACAGTATGCACTATCCAATAACAACAGTGACGACGACGATATGGTGACGAAAAAAGGCTTACTTTCTAAAATCTGAAAAGTGAATGAAAATAGAAAGATAAAGCAACCTGATGATGTCTGAAGAACCCATGCATGCACAGATTTGAACACAATGATTGGTCCACAAAAAACAATGTTTCATATTTCCCCCATTTAATGCGCCAGTTTTGGTAATTCACATCGGTAAACACAATCAATTCTTTGCTCTGCCAGGAAGACTAAACCGTCACAGCATGCATATAAACAAAAAAAAAAAATCTTAAACACAAGATGACAGCAACAACGATGAAGAAATGACAAACTTTCCCTCCAAAATACCAGCAGCTGACTATGAAACAAGTCTTTCTCTAGAGAGCTTCGTCCTGGGAAGAGCTGCACAGTTTCATGCACAAGTCCACCGTGCTGCCTCACTAACTTAAAAGCCGCTTTCACAGAACGTCATACTTTGTCAATGTCAACAAATGTCACATGGCTTCTTCTCAAGCCCAATGGTTTGTCCATACATACAGCACTTTGCCGGCGACTTGCTCGGCAAATTCATAATGTAACAGAGAAATAGATGGATGAATATTCTTTAAAGACATTTAACAAGAAACAATATCACTTCCTACTAAGAGGAGGGCACGTCTGAACAACTATATTTGTACATGTATAATAAAAAAATTATCTGTTTAATACACTGGTGTCAGAAGTGGGATCATTAACATCAACAACATTGGACTTTCAAGCAGTTTGTTACTGTTGAAAGCAGTGGGTACTTCTTTCAGGGCCAGTGAACAAGACTTCAAGAAATATATGATATCATTTTCTATATGCAAAAGGTAACCACAGAGACCACACTTTTGTAACTGTATTTAACCAGATAAAAATGTCATCTGGTTTAAGACATGAGCATCAAGAAAGTATATTGTACAAATGTTGTTAAACAAATATTTTGAGAATAGCCTGCTGTAAATAGGCTGATAATAACTGGCACCAAATTATAGGGACTTTCAAGAAAAGTAAAATGAGCGGAAATCCATATTCTTGAATATGATCTGGAAAAAGCCAAAACGTGACATGAAGACAACTTATAGCACACGTACCTTTAACTACCCATTGTCAGCTTCAATAATCTTACTCCAAGAATATCGAAATGTTAATTCAGCATAAAAGACCCATTGGCAAAATCACAAGAGAAGATACCACTATACTGGATAATCTGAAGTTTCATCTTTGAACAAATAGTGCTTCAGCATTTATAATCCCTCTTTTTAAATGGCTGATAAACAATAGAAGTTGTGTAAACTAAAAGAAGGATCAATTGGCGTACTGTGCATTTTGTCAAACACATTATCACAGAGAGAAATTACCACAGGAACATCTGCTAACAATTCTGATACAGCCATCTTGCAAACCTGTCTCTAATGTCACACAGCCAAAGCTGTCAATTCTACCGCTCAGTTCTTTGGCTTTCAACTGAATTGAATCCATAATGGTTCAGTACTGTAACTAACTTGCACTTCACAAACTGTTCTCAATTCTACCACAGTTCTTCAGTTGTCAAATGAATAAACAGTTTGGTAACTAAATAGCTCTTCTATCAGAAAATTGAAATGCATTTCTTTGTAAATCTTTGCATAAATCTGTACAATCACTTTGGTAAGAAATATTGAAATCTAGACTCTCTCCAGCCACCATCATTATAGGTGGTTAATCTCAGAACACCTTTAACATTTTCAGTGATTTAGGGTGAGAAAATCTTTTTGTATAGTGTTAACAGTGTTGTCCATAAACACCAGCCTGATATTAGTGTTTTTAAGTCCAAATCTGTGACTCTCATTTTAATAAGCCTCACTTATAATGCCATAATCTCCATGGTAACAATGTACAACATTCGCACACAAGAACTGCATCATCTTCACTGAGTTGAATAAGAAAACATTTTTACTGTGTGTATCAGGAAGAATATTCACATATTTGACAACAATGCTGTGAATCAGTGTTCAGTCCGACCTGATCATATTTCTACAGTATGCAATCCATGTGCGTTCAGCTGGAATTTAATCACAATTTAAGTATTAAAATATATAAAGGTTAAGGAGTTAAATTTCATTACATAATATTTTTTAATCAGAGTTGAATAACACAGTTTAAATAAGCATGTATAGTGTGCCTGCATATGTAAATAATTGTATTTGTTTTCATTCTTCACCAAATCAAATGTGTAAACGTTTTGTAACTATTGACGAACAGAGCATTAATGCTGTTAAAATTATTGTCCATAATCATATCATTAAGTACTTAGTACTTAAGTAGTTGCAATAAGTATTATTCCGCTTACCTCAAAAGCTTTTGTTTGCAGAAAAATTACAACGGAAGAAAACTAAGAACATCACAGGCTTGCAATTTTCTGTCAAACTGTTCAGGTATTTCCAAATAAAAGCAGGACCTGTCTGCTCAAGTTTACACAAACAAGTTTTTAACTCAAAATGTACATTTTGTTGAATGTACATGTTGGTGTGCATCAGGACCCTGCATTTTATAAAGTAAGAAACAAAAGAAATATGATTTTTTTTTTTGCCGTTTTTATACAACTTAAACTGTATTTTTTCAATTGATCTCTGACTATGCATAATGACGCACCATTGTTCGCATGCAAGCTTACTTGTAAGAACCAAAAAAATCAGAAGTCAAAGTGCATGTTTGTCACAGTGATGAATTGTAGGTTAAGTTATATAAAGTTACATGTGCAAGTAGCCAATAGCAACACAAGGCCCAGTAGCCAACAGCAACACAAGGTCAAGTAGCCCAAGAAAAGTTTGACATGCAGCAGTTGTAGACACACATTGAAGTTATATTGTCCAAATTGAACACTACTCTAAATCCTGAATAAATTCGACCAATATAATGTAACCTTAGACGCAAAAAATTGGAAAAGACAATTCATTAATAGATTTTGAAGACAGAAATGTATTATTCAGGTAGGAGCACAAACGAATCATAAAATAGCCTGTCTAGATCACAGAGAATTGATCTAATGTGCCAAAACACGAAAAACATGGACTGAAACTATGTATATGGTCGAATATGTTGAGGATTCAGGGTAATTTAAAAAGTGTACAGTAAACAATGAGACAGAATATTACAGAATACTAATTCCTCAGCAGTTCTCTTAGAAGACAGTCTCAGACACTCCATGATATTGCCAGATACTTCGCTGATACTGACACGGATATTCACGTACAAGTGCAACTTTTAATTCACAAATATAGTACTTTCGGGCAAGTTGATAATGATATACCTCAACATGTCATCCTCACCATCCTCATCACCATCCTCATCATCATCCATCCTCATCATCATCCATCCTCATCACAGAAGAGCTTGGATACCCATCTCCATGCCAACTGCAGTGGATACCATTTAAACAATAGGCAATATTCTAAATTCTGTGTTTTAACAGCGTTGAGTCAGACTGCACATGAATATATAAACTCAACCACTGCTTATGTGACTGGCATGCAAAGTTTGTCTGTATGTCTGTAGTTTGAAAAGTGCATGTCAATGCCCCCTCACATGTTCACATATATTTATATACTAATATACTAGTATGGATACAGTACAATGTATGTGTTATATATGAAATGGTTACTTTCTTACCATATAGGCTCTCAAAACAATAACAGTCTATACAAATACATGTTCATGTATACATATCATATAATATTGCCAAATAAGCTTATTTCTGTACTACTACCAATTCACAAAGAAAAAAAAGAAAGAAAGAAAGAAAAAAAATAAACAATGAAATTTGACTAGTTAAGATAAGATATCCCATTACTTGGGGGGACAAACAATCATTGGGAGCTCTGAACACCCTCTCCCACCCCCCATCCCCCACAAACAAAAAGAATAATAATAATAATAATAACATGAACATACAATGCTTAGGTCTGTACAGCAATAATATACAAGAAAGCTATCACAATTCATTTATAGCCGAAACTGACAGGCTAAAAGGCATGGAAAGTTACGTAACATATTAAGTCTACAGAGTCCATATATGTAACCATAATGTGTGAAATAGTGTTTGAGTATACAAAATGCACATAACATGTGATGTGAACAAAAAAAAAGAAAGGGAATTGATTAAAACTGAAACTCAAAATGCTATGGACTGCAACGACCCACATGATCAGAGCTTCATAAAAGCCCCCACTTGTTCTCGACTGGCCGAGCAAATTGGCCACATTAGAAGATGGCAAGACTCACACTCCATTAACATGTCACAAGAGAAATAATAAAATGCTGGGCAATTTCAACTGCTGATCATAATCCCTTGCCTTTGGAAGCCTAATTTTTACCTTAATACTTATACATGAAATGAGAGAAGTCTTATGCTGTATGTTTTTAGCATGAAGATACTCATGACAACATGACTGACTTTTAAGCAAAATACTAAAACATACAGTATTACGGATGATGTATTCAAAAAAAGAATTTTTAAAATATGCTGCGAAGAGGGGCAATTGATATTATGTACATATATGCTCGAGACCGAATAAAAAAAATTGTGTTGGAGCAGAAGTTAAAGAATCAAAACACATGTATCTTTAATAAAAAAATAACTAGTCATGAAAGTGCTGAAAACAATTGCTTGCAATGGTATTTTAACTGAAAAACAGCAACCACAACCAAAATAGCTGTCTTGAAAATTGCTCTTTTTTTTTTTTTTTTAAAAGTAAAAGTGGTCTCATCAAGTTAATTCCATGGAGAAATGATTGGTTAACATAAATGACTTTAAATTGTGTCAAGAATAGCGCATGTGCAAAAACGCTGGAGGACTATTACAACAACGACAACACATAGATGAGCCTACAAGGACAATGCTGGTTCTTGTCACTGGTACAGCCATACATCACAGCTCCTGGTCCTATGGGTTATTAGAGAAAGCTGCACGAGTACATTGAGTTGGTCCTATAAGTGTAGGGTGAATTATTCAGGGCTGAAGAGCTAGTGCTTGCTCACAGGTGGAGCCTACAGGACGACTCCACACACACACACACACACACTGGATACACACAGGGATCTGGTCTAAGGACTCCCAATACAAACTGGACACCTTTTGCGGATTTTGGTTTTCACCAAAAGACCTGGAGAAAAGTCCCAGCCAATGAACAGCAGAATCATAATGACTAGTAGTAGTACAGCAAAAAAGAAGTAATGTTCATCCTGTTCACTGCTCTGGTCACAGGAATCATCTAGACTCAGTCAGAGAAGCCAGACAACCTTGCACAGAGGCCAGCACTGATCCTATCCTTGAAGAGACATTTGAGTGCAAGAAGGCCTCTAGACACGAACATCGCACTTCCTGAAAGAGCCACTGGACATGGTTCAGGTAAATATACCTCTGGACAAGTCTTTCCAGTTCTTCAGAGACCTTCTTTTCACCAGTGTCAGATCCCACTACTCCCACCAAATCTGTGTAAATCTTACTAAATCTGCACCAAATCCCACTACTGACACCAAATCTGCGCCAAATACCACTGCAGCCACCAAATCTGCACCAAATACCACCGCAGCCACCACAGCCTGCACCATTTTGTCAACTTAAGTCCAAATCATCACTGGCGACTTGACGTGTGTGACGTGTAAGAGATAATCTGTTGAGCTATAAACGCCACTAACACGGCAAAAAGCACAAAGCCAAAGAGGATGATCATGGCCCACTGTTGGTCCGTCAGTTGCTTTGGTTCCGAGATTTTGGTCTCCACCGTCTTGGTTATGAGGGTTCTTTGAGGCGCTGGACTCAGCGTGTTGAACACAGTGCCTGGGCTGAATGCCCCTGTGATGTCCCCACTCCTACTGGTACTCTGTCGGACTGCACAGACGCGCGCTTGGTACTCTGTGCGGGGCGATAGGTTAGTTAACCTGTAACTTGTGTTTGGACCTCGATACACCTGATTAAAATACAATGTAACATATAAATTAGTAAAAGTCATTAATTTTTATGTCTGGCCTGCACCAATGATATCAGGAAACACTAATGAATCACAGGATTTACTGGTCCTCAAATTATTTCCTATGTGAATCCTTAATATCTAGACATTATTCATTTTCAAACTCAAGTCTTCTTAATATTCAGCACAGAGATACAAGGAATATGAAAGACTTAAGGTGGGGGACAATATCCCTGTTCTGGGTAATTTTCAGATATTAATTGTAACATCAAGTAAGTACTTGGTTCAATCACCAATGAGGAGATGGAGCAAAAATTCTGTACAAAAGTTCTTTAAAAGACACATGTATATGGAACCAAAGTCAGCCATGAATCCATATGGTATATCGCAGATTTTATTATTTATTTGAAAGGCAGCTGGGAAAGCACTCAAGAATATTTCATTTGTATGATGGCTATCTGGCTGTACTTTGATCTGAAGCCCAGACACTAACCTCTTTGTACTCCACCTCCTTGGCTGCCAGAGCCTGTATCTGGAGGAGGTAGTGGATACAGTCAGAGCCTATTGGTTTGATACCCGTCCATTCCAGCACGCAGTGTGAAAGGCCTGTCTCAGACACCCGGGGAGCTGAAACAAGAACAGTTACCTTTCAGTCACATGTAGAAAATTTATGCATCGAAACAGACATTCGTACACCAGCCGTTAATCAAAAAGGACGTTTCAGGTGAATAATCGCAACGTCAATTCCCAAAATGATGTTTAACACAAAAAAAACTAAGAAAGTACATAAATTACAAAACTGGGATGGAATCGTGTAATCGTTTGATGATACTGGAAAGATACCAAGATTGTTCTGGATGAATTATCCATGAACTTTCCCACCAGTGATGTACAGAAATGCACACCACACTAACGCGAGACAAATAGTCCTCAATGGATATTAGACAGGGCAAACAAGCCTCACTGGCCACTTACTGTCACCACAGCCAATAAACAGTGCGGGCAGGGCAATGCACAGAGTCCCTGTCCAAGGCCCACAAACAGTGAGGGCAGGGCAATGCACGGAGTCCCTGTCCAAGGCCCACAAACAGTGCAGGCAGGGCAATGCACGGAGTCCCTGTCCAAGGCCCACAAACAGTGCGGGCAGGGCAATGCACGAGTCAATGTCCAAGGACCACAAACAGTGTGGGCAGGGCAATGCACAGAGTCCCTGTCCAAGGCCCACAAACAGTGCGGGCAGGGCAATGCACAGAGTCCCTGTCCAAGGCCCACAAACAGTGCGAGCAGGGCAATGCACGAGTCCCTGTCCAAGGCCCACAAACAGTGAGGGCAGGGCAATGCACAGAGTCCCTGTCCAAGGCCCACAAACAGTGCAGGCAGGGCAATGCACGGAGTCCCTGTCCAAGGCCCACAAACAGTGCGGGCAGGGCAATGCCCGAGTCCCTGTCCAAGGCCCACAAACAGTGCGGGCAGGGCAATGCACAGAGTCCCTGTCCAAGGCCCACAAACAGTGAGGGAAGGGCAATGCACAGAGTCCCTGTCCAAGGCCCACAAACAGTGAGGGCAGGGCAATGCACAGAGTCCCTGTCCAAGGCCCTGTGCTTCATGGGTCCTGGCAATTGAGAGATAACATACACCAGTGATCACAAACCTTTAAGTGCAGGCGGCGGAGCCTTTGTTGTGGTGAAGGTGAACGTATCGGAATAAGGTCCGTCCCCAGCATCATTACTGGCAAATATTCTGAACTCATAGCTTGTCAGCTCCGACAGTTTGTTGACCTTGTGCGTGTGGGCAGGGCCAGTGTGGATAGCTACAAAACTGATGAGGAAAAACAAAAATTCCAGCATTACAAGCACTACTAATTTTGTTTCAATGTTCTATGTTGATTGTGTTGATTTGCCAGTGAGCTAATTTTGGATTCAGGTTAAATGTTTGCTGTTTTTTTTCTTTTTTTAGTTTTTTTAGAATATTAGCATAATCTAGGCGTCAGAACACTCCTATACTAGCCTTCAGGAAAAAATGGATTGATGCTCAATTCCACAAAAAATTTTAACTTAATATATGATTGCAGTGAAGTTTGTTTAATCAAGGAAACCAGAATTGAGAGCTGTTCTCCACCAGGCAGTGGCAGCTCTCAGGGTTAACTTGGAACTTGGAAAAGAACAGACAGGGGCAAACCCACGACAATCCATAGGTTCCTGGCAGATCTTTCCACGTTCAACTGGAAATGAAACCAGCATGAGCTGTATTTGAACTCACAGCGACTGACTCCAAGATCATTTTGTTGCACTAGCTGGTTAGCCATCAGGTCACGGAGGCCCAAGAAACTTTTGACCAACTGGCCTCAGGCCTTACCTTCCATCTTCCTTCTCCATCTCGAGCGTGTACTTGACCATATCCTGGTTACGGCCATCTCCCCACCGTAGCTTGAGACTGTTGGGCAGGGTGCTGATACATTCTAGTCGCGGGGGGTTAGGTGGAAGAGCACGTGTCGTTACTTTGATTGGGGCGCTAAATGCACCAACCCCAATGTCGTTCACAGCCTGGATGCGAATTCTGTAATGTTAAAAAAAATTCATAGTTTTTTTGGCATCAGTGCATTGAGAAAGACAAAGATGTATGAAACATGGTGGTGCATGTATGTGTGTACAGAATTCAACAAGTAGGGAAGTTCTTCCTCCAATGAGGCAAGACGGAAATTTGGAGGTATCAGTATGTTTCTTAAAAATCTTGTTATTTAAAATTAAGATTATTCTTCTACCTCTTCCAAAGAGTTTTATGTATGTTGTAATTCTTTGCCTGTGTATTATTTATATTGCAATATCTTTATCAACAACACAACAGTATTTGTAACTTGGGGATGCAATTTCTAGGTACAGTACAGATTCAAGAGATGACAAATGATGAAAACAGGCCAAGACAATTTCCAGTTTTGAACCGGTCACCTCAGAATCAGGTTGATTCAGCACAATAAGGCACGTCATAGCCAGAATCAGACCCATCCTGAACCTGGCCCTGAATTTTTCCAGCCTGTGGTCTATACTTACTTGTATGTGGTTTCTGGTGACAATCCCTCCAGTGTGTGCTCAGTAATGCTGCTCACCACTGTCAGATTTTTCTCACCAACGTCTATATTATACGCAATTATTTCACTGCCGTTACAGTTGGGCTCCTTCCACGTCAGCGCTATGGTGGTGGCCGCAGCCGAGTATCGGATAGAGACGACGGGGGCAGGGCTGGATGAGGGCGTCACACATGTTACAGGGGAGCTGAAGGGACCACTGCCAGCACTGTTGATAGCCTGGATGAAACAAATAGGGAGGCAAACATTTTGAAAAATGGGTCAAATTCACCACTTACCATTTTGCATCAGTTAAATGCATAAGGTGTTCAAGGATGTTTTCCACATACAGTACTTAATTTATTAGCAACAAAGTTAATCAAAAAATTGTAAATGCGAATGTAATTGTAAAAATACACCCTGTAAATGTGTGTTTAAGATTTTCCACAGGCTGTCAAATAAGTAGGTAAAGAGACGCATGTGTGTACTTCATGTTTCCAAAAAGCATTTTTGTCTGCTTCCTGTTTCATTTATTTAGTTGGTGTTTTACGCCGTACTCAAGATTGGTGTTTTAAGCTGCACACATACGCAATAATGTTTCACTGGTATGTCAGGTATATGACGGACAAAACTGCACGGGACTAGAATACTGTAATTCTTCTATCTTTTCACATGTTTGCAAGGTGTTTATTCAAGCATATTCTGAAGACATTACTCTGTGTAGACTGATAAAATTATACTTTTTGTGAAGCCTGAAAACTGGCCAATCCAACCAATGTAGTCTTGTCTCCAAAATCAATTTAAAAATGTTCATATGTAGCACTGAAAGTTACTCTTTCATATGCGAAAAGGTTAAGGAATTCGGGCACACCCTTTGCAACAAAATTGCAGCTCAACAGATTTGAAATCATGCTGTCACATGTTTCTCTTACCTGAACTCTGAAACTGTACTGTGAAGCTGGAATTAACCCTCTAACCTCATAGGACTGACTGCTTCCCAAGTACAACTGAAAAATACATCACATGTAAAATTATCAGCAAAATTACGGGATTATGTACTGTAATTGCAGACACCCATTATAGCATGTACAAGTAAGTCAAAACAAGACCAAAAACACTAAATTAATATCTTAAATACTAAAGAAAACAAACACTAAATATCAATCAAAGAAGCCTTCTTTAGCTTTTATCACTTTTTGTCAAGAATTTTGGTCACAGGACTGGCTCAGGATTCAAAACTGAACAAGACCAACTAATTCCTTTATGGTGATAAAGGATTGTAATGACTTATTGAAGTCACCAATTTTTAATCTTTTTTCTACAATTACCATCGAGGGGGAGGGGGGGGAGTGCCTAGTGCAGCACAATGACCTATGAGTCTCCTACTAAAATAACTGCTGTGAGTTCAAGTCCAGCTTATACTGGCTTCCTCTCCGGTCATACATGGGAAATCTGACAGCAACCTGTGTATGGTTGTGGGTTGCCCTGAGCCAAGTTTCTTCCCACCATAATACTTGGTCGTCGTGATATAAGAGAAATATCCTGGAGTACAGTATAAAACACATAAATAATATTACCTTCAATTCTGTGCTTATTTTATTACATTCAGTAAATTTCCATCGGCCTTACATAAGTAACTACACATATTTTCAGTTAAATACTCAGTATCTCTCACCTGTATATAGTCAAAGTCTGCCCGCTGTAGCCACTCCAGTTTGTACTCTGAGATCGTAGCACCATTGTTCACCGGCTCCTCCCAGCTGATTATTGCACTGTGAGGGGACTTGCAGGTGACCACCGGGGCTTTGGGGGCGTCGGGCACCCCAGCGCCACTCACCACCTCCAAGGGGTCTGACCAAGGCCCAGCCTGACAAACCAAGGGAGGCAACTCTCAATTGTCATTTCAACATACAGCACCATAACTTCTTCAGAAATTAGATTTGGAAAAGTAGATTTTTGGCATAAATTATTTCTTTGGAAATAGCATTTTCAATGTTATGATGTCATGAGGTAGAAGGATTTACGAGTTAAGAAAAGTGTCACGACGACGTTTCATGGATGATAAAAGTTAAACCCCAATAAACTGAATACCACAGCAGTGCAAATAAATGGTTTTTTTTTTTTTCATACATTCGCCACACAAGAATCAACCACACCTAAGTCGCAGACCTTACCTGGATTACTTCTTGATTTTTTTAGCATAACATTTCAGTTCAGGTCCTACCCCCTTTTCTCATTTACCTGGACAAGAAGTTTGCAATCTGCTTAATATCTATGATTTTATTCTTCCGAAACTTCTATCCACTACTTAAAGACGTCAGCCAAGCTTACCCCAGCCTTGTTGTGGGCACGGACTTGGAAGAGATAGGGTCTGCCTGGAGACAGTCCCGCCACGATACAGTCTAAATCACGCCCCCTGTACACCTCCCGACTCGTGTTGTCCGGGAAACTCATCTGCGCAGTGAAATCCGTCACTTGCGCTCCACCATCCTTCTCAGGATAATCTACAACACACAAAGTTTTTCGCTTACTTGTAATGACAAATATGCTTTTATTTTATTTACGTTGTTGTTGTTTTTGGGGATTGTGTTGTCTTGATTGCGGGGTTTATTCCTGCAATACTCATCCATCAACACAAATCAGCCTTTTTATTTTTGTATAATTTTGTGACAGGTATCACAAAATGTGCGTTACATTCAAATCTATTTCGCAACAACATCAAAAAACTAGTCTTCTCAGCTCCTGTCCAATAAAATGCAAATAAATCAAACGATCAAATTTTGATTGATACCGATTAAATGCTGTACCTTGGAATATTTTCTTAAAACAGTGGTTATCATGGGTAGCCAAAACCTGAGTGCCTAGATAAAACCACTCGCCTTTGGCAAGTTATTGACAAGCTTTGTTTGAATTCTGGACTTTATTACTGGACAAAAACCTGCTACATAAAGCCACTTACTCCATCTTAAATGTAATGATGATGCCTTAGGTTTGCCCTGTAGTTTGGGAGGTTGACACTGTCCTGGGGCAACAGCCTGTGTGGTTACAGTACAGCACTCGGAATACTAAAACACAGAAAATACAAACAGGCTATCCATAATACTGTACGGCACCTCTAATACTGAAACACAGAAAATACAAATAGGCTATCCATAATACTGTACGGCACCTCTAATACTGAAACACAGAAAATACAAATAGGCTATCCATAATACTGTACGGCACCTCTAATACTGAAACACAGAAAATACAAATAGGCTATACATAATACATAATGCGAGCTCAAATGCTGACAGGTCCAATAACCAGAGAAGAGAATGATTTTCATCAACAATGAGCTGAAATTTTCTCTACTTGCTGATCCCCATAAGTAAAATGAGTAGTTTTAACCATTTTGGTCAAAGATTAGATATACATGAACTTTGAAATCATGTTTTTCCATAGAGAAAAAAAAAAACACTGCAATAGCCTGAAAATCCAAGATAGCTGCTAGGGGGGGTGCAACTATATGTATACAACTGCATTTGTTGTTAAGTAATTAAAAATAACAGAAACGTTTCTTAGACGTGTGATTAAAACTTTGTTAATAATTGTATATCTTGATATGGTTGAAGAGGGGAGTTTTCGAGATCAACCTCCGTCAGCAAAGATACCAAGAGTCCCACTGATAATGGAGTATTGCTCCTTTGTCAGTATAGGTAAACATTTTTTCACAGATGTCCATGTTTGAGTATTTATTCATTTATGTGATTGGTGTTTTACGCCGTACTCAAGAATATTTCACTTATGCAACGGCGGCCAGCACTGTCTTTAAGGAAAACCCATGGCCATCCGCATGTTGCTGGCAGACCGTCCCATGTACCAGCTGTCCATGTTATAGTAAATGTGACAAGTTGCCTAACACTGGTCGAACATGGTACAGTACGATTTTTTTTTTTTAGTTCTCTCCACTCCAATAGTCGATACTGACATCACTAACTCCAATACTCGATATCACTAACTCCACCAGCACTATTCACTCTATACTTCTCCCTATTCCAATACTCGAGACTCACATCACTAAACTATAGTTCTCTCTACTCCAATAGTTGATACTCACATCACTAATTCCAATACTCGATACTCACATCATTAACTCCACCAGCGCTATTCACTCTTTATTTCTCGATACTCACATCACTAAACTATAGTTCTCTCTACTCCAATAGTCGATACTCACATCACTAATTCCAATACTCGATACTCACATCATTAACTCCACCAGCGCTATTCACTCTATATTTCTCGATACTCACATCACTAAACTATATTTCTCTCTACTCCAATAGTCGATACTCACATCACTAACTCCACCAGCACTATTCACTCTATATTTCTCTCTACTCCAATAGTCGATACTCACTTCACTAACTCCACCAGCACTATTCACTCTATATTTCTCCCTACTCCAATAGTCGATACTCACATCACTAACTCCAATACTCGATACTCACATCACTAACTCCACCAGCACTATTCACTCTATACTTCCCCCTACTCCAATACTTGATACTCACATAACTAAACTATAGTTCTCTCTACTCCAATAGTCGATACTCACATCACTAATTCCAATACTCGATACTCACATCACTAACTCCACCAGCACTATTCACTCTATACTTCTCCCTACTCCAATACTCCATACTCACATCACTAAACTATAGTTCTCTCTACTCCAATAGTCGATACTCACATCACTAATTCCAATACTCGATACTCACATCATTAACTCCACCAGCACTATTCACTCTATACTTCTCTCTACTCCAATAGTCGATACTCACATCACTAACTCCACCAGCACTATTCACTCTATATTTCTCTCTACTCCAATAGTCGATACTCACATCACTAACTCCACCAGCACTATTCACTCTATACTTCTCCCTACTTAAATACTCAATACTCACATCACTAAACTATATTTCTCTCTACTCCAATACTCGATACTCACGTCACTAACTCCACCAGCACTGCGACATTTGGCTCGTACACGGTAGGAATGTCCTGGCGTTAGGCGCTCACACACATACTCCCTGTCAGGGCCGTTGTACACTATATCGTAGCCTGCAGGAGAGATAACCACATACATGTAACTGATTGGTGGAAGTTGTACACTTGGGACGGCCATACTGCTTTGATTGCACAACTTACAATGCATGTACTGAATTGTGATGGGTAGATTGTATTACAGACAGAACACTTTATAAGACTTCACTAAGAGAAAAGTAGATTTCTAAAAGTAATAGCATAAATTAAGTATAGAACTGTACATCTCATTATTGCTCAAATACACAAACAAGGTTCCAACAGAAAAACAAATCCAAAATCTAGACTAAACTCATGGATGTCCAAAATACAAAGGAAAAAAAAACCCTAGAATGTATTCTTACCCCCACCGTCATCCATTTCAACGGTATATGATGTTACCTCTGATCCACCGTCGTCTTTTGGAGGATCTGGATGAAAAGACGAGTCATGATTAAGTTTCACCATTCTGCAACCATTCAACCACTCAAACTACACATCACTAAATCTTCAGAAATTTCTTAACATTTACTACCTTTTCATGCAGTAGTATCCTCTATATTTTGACATCTTCGACTATTACTGCCTTAAAAACATTAACGCCAAAATGTATAAAATTTTGAACTGAGATGATATGTAATGATATTCGTCTTACCCCAGGTAACCCTAAAAGATTGAGCATAAACTTTGCCCTTTGACTGTGGTTTGACTGGAGGCCCAGGTCTGTCTGGTAATGTTTTATAGCAGACGACATCGCTCCATTTACCCTGCCCTTCCTCGTTCCTCGCAGCTAACTGCAACACAAAACATTCCAAAGGTTTCTCTTTATTTACGTCATTAAATACCAGCACAAATTTCCATTAGATTTGATAAACATTGTATTCCAAAACAAGAGCTAGTCAATCATTATAGCAACCTTTTACTGCATAATTCTGTACAATTACGGTCGTTGGCAAAGTTCTGATTCGCTTGTTCAACAGTGCAAAATTAATTAACAACACTGACACACTTTCTCCTAACTTCTATTGTGTTTAATACAAAACTGGGACAAGAAATCATATTTTATTATAATGCATAATTCTGTACAATTACGGTCGTAAGCAAAGTTCTGATTCTCTTGTTCAACAGTGCAAAATTAATTAACAACACTGACACACTTTCTTCTAACTTCTATTGTGTTTAATACAAAACTGGGACAAGAAATCATGTTTCATTATAATGCGTAATTCTGTACAATTACAGTTGTAAGCAAAGGTTTGATTCGCTTGTTCAACAGTGGAAAATTAAATCACAACACTTACATACTTTCGCCTAACTTGTAATGTGTTTAACACAAAACTGGGACAAGAAATCATGTTTTAGTATAATGCATAATTCTGTACAATTACGGTCGTAAGCAAAGTTCTGATTCTCTTGTTCAACAGTGGAAAATTAATTAACAACACTTACATACTTTCGCCTAACTTGTAATGTGTTTAATACAAAACTGAGACAAGAAATCATGTTTTATTATAATGCATAATTCTGTACAATTACGGTAACCAAAGTTCTGATTCACTTGTTCAACAGTGGAAAATTAATTAACGACACTGACACACTTTCTCCTAACTTGTAATGTGTTTAATACAAAACTGAGACAAGAAATCATGTTTTATTACAATGTTTCATTATGAAGAATATAAATTCAATCCAATGGAAACTGAATGGAAAGGATAAACTAAAGGAAGTAATACAAATTTAATAATAGTGCAGAAAAGTACTGCAAAGTTGAACATGACCAATACTGCTGGATAAGAACCAAAAGCAAAATAAGAAAAATTTGATTTATCTGACTTGTGTTTAATGTTATAGTGGAAGAGTGGAATTTCATTTATATGACAGCTGCCAACAGTAAGGTCGGAGGAAACTATGCAGAGCCAACCCAAAGGTTGCCAGCTGGCCTTCTCATGTAGAGCTGGAGAGGAAGTCGTCATGAGCTGAGCTTGAACTGACAGTGACCACATTGGTGAGAGGTTCCTGGACCATCGTGCCACGCTGGCACACTAACCACCCTTAGCCACCTCAGCCTCACCTGAGCAAAAGGTCAAGAAAAAGGAATACTTACTTTAAACCTGTACTCTGAGTTCCGTCGTAATGTTTTCACAATATGTGACAGATTTGGGCCATTGTACACTGTGATAAAGCCATGACCCTGAAACAGAGAAAAGAACGTGACATGAGGAGTAGTTCACAGAAGGTAAAATCTAGATTTCAATTTGTAATGAGGGATGAATGCTCCAATCTGACCGACACAGACAGTGGCATGGATCTCTTATAGACATTATTTAATTTACTTCTTTCATAAATTGGGGTCTAACACCATACTCAAGAATATTTCACTCATACGTATACAATGGTAACATTTACTGGTAGGTGGAACCAAGATTCAGGGGAGACAACTGTTGTTCTTCGAGTAACTCACAAAACATTATGACGTAAAAAAAAAAAAAAGAAAAGATCATACCAAATGTACGTATGCATCAATATAGTATACCACATAAAGCTTAAAAAGCGCACCCTTTCATTTTGTGATGTTGCACTGCGGAATTATCAAAGCCCAAATTAACCAAAAATGTGCACCTTAACAAAGCTGAAATCACCATCCTGTTGACATATCAAGAGTGAGTGAGTGAGTGTTTGGGGGTTAACGCTGTACTTAACAATTTTTCAGTCTTAAGACGACAAAGGAGTCGTCAGAGTGCATGTAATGCATACCCTTGTTGCAGGAGAGATTTCCACCACTCTTTTATCTAGTGCTGTTTCACTGAAATGATTTGCCAAAGGCAAGTAGGCCGGCCGCCCGAGCCATTATACTGATACGGGTTAACCAGTTGTTGCATTATCCCCTTCATGCTGAAAGCCAAGCGAGGAAGTTACAACTTCCTCTTTTAAAGTCTTAGGTGGAAGCGTGCCAACACGCAGACACCATTTGACTTTTCAGCCTTAAGATTGTGAGGAACAAGTGAACATCAGATTTCTGCTGTCTCTAACAAGGTGTACCCAATGGCCTGGTAAGAATTTCAAGCAAGTCAGAAAAAAAGTCAATGGTGCCATTCAGGTACGTTTCCATATTTCTTTCGAAAATAACTAAGGATATACATTTGTAAGTTAGAGAAAACAAAAAAGAGGATACAAAAATCAGATGAAAGAGGACAAAAACTTATTTTCAACTATGGTCTTCACTACTTTTTCCTTTTTTCTTTCAGGAAAAAGTGGTATTTGAAAATATTTTTGGATAGTGGCTTTTGGGGACCACATCTTGGTGTATACCCACTGACTTTCTGCACTCTTTCATGTGGAATTTAAGTCATTTTTATATTTTCTCCACAACGCTGCAGCTGGACCAGAATCCAAGCAAGTAAATAGTCTTGGTAAATGGTTGACAGACAGCAAAGCATTCCTACAACGCAGACTTACCGTGCACTCATCCTCCATGTGCAAAGTGAAGTCATCATCATTGGGACGCTTGATCCACGATATCGTCAGGGCGTTGACGAACGCCTCAGACAACATGGGTGGGTCGGGCTGTGAAGGGACACTCCCACTTGTGTAGAACGATGACGTCTCGCTGTAACCACTGCAACAACAACAACAATCAATTCATTCTTTTAATTCAGTGATGCACAAGTATTTCTAGTTTCATGTACCAACTTAGTCTCAAATTTTTCACTAGAACTTATGGTAAGCCTAATGACATGTTATAGTTCTAGTCAGAAGTCGGTCCATTCAGAATGACCAAGTTCCCTTGTTCATGACGTGTGATGTGAGCAGTTGATACAAATGGAGTGAGCGAGAGAGTGCTTGGGGTTTAACGTCACAATTTTTCAGTCATATGATGACGGAAGAATCCTTAGAATGCATGTAATGTGCCTACTTGCTTCAGGATGGATTTACACCACTCTTTTATCTAGTGCTGCTTCACTGAGATGCCTTACCGAAGGCCAGTAAGCCGCCCCGCCCAAGCCATTATACTGATACAGGTCAACCAGTTGTTGCACTATCCCCTTCATGCTGAAAGCCAAGCGAGGAAGTTACAACTTCCTCTTTTAAAGTCTTAGGTAGAAGCGTGACTGGAGACGAGTCGAATTATAAGGCAAAAAGACTGAGCTAAAAGTGCTTGAATGAAGATGAATTGAGAGTGCTGTAAGTTAGGGTCAGAAAATTCAAAGCCTGAAGTGTTCATACTTCAGCCTATGTTCAATGCGATCTAATAAATAAAAAATGTAAAAAAAAAAAAAAAAAAAACAGTATCAAAAACAGAGAGCATCAGGCACAAAAAGAATTTCTGTAGATGTTGGCTTTGGGAAAACACACTAGTGTCTCATTAAACATTTTTGCTGCTAAAAAAGCTAAACGAAACCATTCAGGGGCAGTATCTCTGCACAACTGACCTTTTACCCATACTGTTAACAGCAGCTAGCCTAAATAAATATCTTGTTGATGCCTGGAGTTTGCTGAGTCGGAACTGTCGGCTGAGCCCTTCATAAACTTCCACAAAGTGACCCTCCCCCTGGCCCTGGGGAAAAGACAAAAGACAAGAGGTCAGATTTTACACAACTGATTCCATCAATCTGAGGGAACTTTCCCAAGGAAAATCAAAACTTATTTACATACTATATCGTGCTTATGTTTAATATGTAAAAACCCACTTTCAAACCCACATGAAGACCTTAAAATGATATTTCTGAAGTCAACATTTTAAGTTTTTCCAATAAGAAATTAATCTATCTTTGTAAAAGCTCTTAGGTGGCCCTGTAAGGAGGATGAATCAATGAAAATCAAACAAAAAATGCGTCAGTTGAAAAATGCTAAACTTAAGGTGAAATACAGTATTAATCTGCTCACTGTATAATATAGTATTTTACAATTTTTCACATACTGGCCTCCACTTTCGGATATTTACTCACCTGATCACATTCCAATGTATACGTCTGTATTCTAGCTCCATTTTCTGCAGTAGACTGGAAAATTGATCAAGCATGAATTAAACATCTAGAGACTTTATGTACTCACAAGGTTAGAGAAGCCAGTACATGAACTTTAGTGCCAAGTTAAACACAATGTTGTGCATGTATTATTTTCACTTTTTCATTCTTTTTTATTTTTTAATTTGTAGCTACATCCTAGAAATTGAGTGGTCATATCGTGAAAATTTAGAATACTAGTTAATTCAGAGAATTTATATCTGACGCTATACACGAAAAATTTTAGTCCTAAAATTGCAGTTTCAGAGGCAAATAAACTGTTGAAAATATTCCTTTTTATGCTGAAAGTAACACTTTTCCAGAAGAATAAAATCCTACATGTACCTTCGAAACAAATTTAAAAAAAACTTTTTAAGATCAAAATGACTCAGACATAACCTGCAACTTAGTCAAGTGAGAAATTTCTGGTCATTTAATGTAAACCAATTTTATTTATGGAGAAAACAGCTTCAATTCTGATCTGGACGTTCCATTTAATCGGCCAACATGAAGCTGCAATCAAGGTGATGACAGATGCATTGAACAAAGTCAAGACTGTAAATAAGTGCCTGGCATTTTTTGATTAACCCTTTAGAAAAATGTTTTCAATAATGTCGGCCAAGTACTGACATTTTGAAATCCTCAGGGGCAGCTAAGTGACTGCCTGGTAAGCTATTTTAAAATTGACCTCTTGGGAGTCCAGATGGACTAAACTTACATTCCATTTGAGGGTAATGGAGGTCTTGGTTTTCTGAGAGAGTCGTGGAGACTGTGGCGGGTCAGGTTCACAGCACAGGGTCTTGAAACTGACAGGGTCCGTGGGGCTGCCCCTTATGTCATCTAGCAACGTGCTCGCCCTGCGTAACAACAACAATCAATCACGTTCAGTCACAAATTAAAACATTTCTATCACAATGGATGTTGTCTAAGTATAGATAACTCAGTAATACACCAAACGCATATGGTCCAGGTCCACAACTAAGTATTGTTTCTCACTGCCTGTATGTTCAATTTACAGTAAATATTCAACTTCTTCAACCAAATAAAAAAGAACTTGTGGAATTTATGCCTTAATTATCATGAAAATCATCTGTTTGCATCAATAAAGATCTCTACACCCTGTACATGTAGTTCTATAAGAATGTTTCCAAATATTGACCAGTGGCACAGGCAGTTGAGAAAAGGCTGAAGAATTATGTCAATGTTTCAGCTGTCATTCCATCACGAAAGCTGAAGGCTTGAGACTAACAAATTCCGTATTAACAATTACTCTGGAGAGTAGATAACATTTTGGTTTTGTAACATTTTCGTAACGTAAGGTAGTGCACTTTTTATTCCAACAAAGGTTACAGGGCTGGAAAGTGGATGTGCTTTTTCATTTATATTTCCACGAAGGTCCAGAATTTTAAATAGCAAGAGTGAAATCCTGTGGCACCTTTAAATTTCATTTTCCATTCAGGAATATCTTGTTTACTTGCGTACTTGACAGCCTTTCTTCCAAGTATTTATTTTGTAGTCCAACAGGCCAAAATCCAGTTATAGTCATAATTTCTTAATTACCATATATACACTTTCTTCTTTAACTTTGCGGCTGACTACTTGATTGTGATGACCAAATAAATATTTTCTATTAATATTTTATATTTAAGAAATACATGTACGAATTAATCATGGGGAATGAGGTGTTTCATCATCTTGTTTTAATGTTCAAAATGTAACGGAATAATTAATCAAGCGTGCACTCACTTCAGGAAATATTCTGTTGCTGGCTTTAAGTCCTTTAGCGTTATTTCTGTTGCATCACCGCTGTAACAACAAAACAAACACCAGACTTTGAATAACTCATAAATATCAATTCTGGAACATTATCTCTGATAATAAAGATGGTCCTACAAAGGGGAGATAACCATTCGCAAAAAAATACAAAATGGTGGTCTCCCCTGTCTTTGAACACAAGAATGAGCTTCATAACGAACTTTGAGCAAACAAGAAAAAGCAGTTTAAAACACACCCTAAACAAGACAGTGGATGCACAACAAACACATACATGTATTATACCTCATGCATCAAAACCAACTAAAGGAAACATCTTAGCTACAAAAGTAAATATCAACCTTTAATATACATAACAAGCAATTTAACACCTTAACAACAAACCTACTTTGTTTGTTCTTCTTTCTCATTTTTATTTCAGTAATAAAAAGGCATTTAAATAATTCCATGAAAACCTGTTCAAATAAAACCAACCACAAAATTTATCAGTCTAGACAAGCTAAGCCTCATTCATGCAGTAGGACAAGCTGTATGCATCTTCTGTTGCCATAGCAATGTGTGAAAATGTTCTTGTAAAACATTATGTATGTATGTATGTATGCTTGGAGTTTAACGTCATACTTAACAATTTTTCAGTTATATGACAACGAGGAGTCATTTGGTGCGTGTACACATACTGTGTCTTCTTGTGACTGGGTGAGTCCATGTCGCCAAAGTGAAGACACCAGACATGACACCTAACCCAGTCACATTACACTGACACCGGGCCAATCAGTCGTGTTTCCGTGCTCTAACCTCTCACTGCTGAGCGCCAAGAGAGACAGCAGCAAGTCTCTGCTAAAACAATATGATGCCTCATACACATTTCAATCTCTTGACTCCTTTTGTCTTACAAACATGGGCAATGCAGCTGTTTTGGACTCATAGTTGTCTGTGGGTTTATTTATCACCACATAAAGGTTAAACATTTCACAAGCTTTTAATCCTCTTGGAGGATATTAAAATCTTTATTTTTCGATCCCCGCAAGAGGCCAAAAGCTTATGATATCATTTCCACTTATGTGATGATGCCTCGATTTCTTCAACCTTTTCCACCACCACTGCAACAAATATTTTGAAGCACTGAGAGAACTACGAGGTGCAGAGAAATAATTTGCTTATTTCATGAAGCTTGCATTTTCAATGACACACACAAAAAAATCATTTTCATACTAAGTGTATGCATCAATTCCGAAAGAGAAAAGTGCTTTAATGGTTGAAAAGTTTGAAGACTTACAGTAGTTGTTCATATGTCAATGTTAGCGATCTACGAGATGCCTACAGCTGGTCATCACATTGTCATGTTAATCTTATTGGCTCATCCAAAGCTAGCTTTTGGGGTTAGACAGCAGTGCAACAACAATAACAACAACAACAACACTCTAGAGCCCATCAGAACAACAAGAGTTTAGAAACGTTTCTTCTTTCGCACAAAATCTCACACCACTTTGTTAAAACCCACTAAGCCTTTAGCATACATGTTAGCAATGGCTGAAACTGGTTAAAGCCCTGTCAAAACCACAGTGCCCAGCATCAAAGACCCAAAAGAAGATAATAATATTTGCACATATGTATTGAGACAACACACTGCATTTCCACTGTTTTGTTGTGGCACATTTCATCAAGTTAGTTACCTCCCTTAGATAGCTGGATCCTATTACCTTTTGTCTTGCAACATAATGATGCATAGATATCTCCTTAATGTCTTCGACTTTGGAAACTTTCAAACTACTTTTAAAGAGATAATACCAGAGATTTTAGGCAAAACATATATCAGCACAAATCAAATCTTTACTATTATTTTAAAATAGCCCCAATAATTACCTTTCACAAGATATCAGCTTCGTCTGTGCATGTGTTAACATTCAAAATAAGCAAAAAAGTTCATACAAATTATAATGCGGGATGCTTTTTAACTTTTTTAAATTTTAAAATGAATTTATCAAGTCTGATATTTTCTACAGGCCATTATTTTCAGATATTTTTGGTAATTAGAGAAAACTGGATTTGAGTAGCGAATGTAAATTTTTTTACCGCAAATCTCTGGTATACCTCTTTAATGTGTCAGCCACTAGAAACCCTCATGCCAACTACAACTACAACAACGACTGACACATGTAGCACTATGATCGAATTCCTTTACACGATCAAAATCCCTGTCCTCCCCCCATCAACAGTATTCCACTTTCTTTGGCTGAAACCATAGATACCTGTTAATGCCTACATGAACAAGTATCAGAGAATTACTACTGGGTTGGTTCACAAAAGGTTAATCAACTACCAATTATTAGACTCCTGTACATCTGACTTCCATATCTGCACATTACACAGGAGAAATGCCTCTCAGTAACTTGCCAAAGGTTGATGGTTTAAACCTGGGCAATTCAGTTCTCTTCAGTCATAAAATTTATAGCCCTTGTATGCGTGAAAAATGACCCAGAAGCCTCCCACCAATGCGCTCGCTGTGACTTCAAGTCCAGCTCATGCTGGCTTCCTCTCCAGCCATAGGTGGGAAGGTCTGTCAGCAACCTGCCGATGGTCGTGTGTTTCACCTGTGCTTTGCCTGGTTTTCTCCCACCATAATGCTGGCTGTTATCGTATAAGTGATATATTCTTGAGTACGGCGTAAAACACCAGTCAAATAAATAAATAAATAAGAGAAGAATGTGACAGATAATTACGCTGTATATATTTGGACCTGCAGGTGTAGATTAGATGACTGTCAATTGTAACATGTTACAGAGATAAAGTGAGTTTGGTGCTTTGAATGGTGACTTGAGTACTTACAGTTTACCAGGATACTTCCTGAATAAATCACATATCACATACACATATTAAAACAAATGAAAGTACTCAACTTCAGTCCTTCATAAGTTTTAGGATAATCCATGTAAATACGTGAACGTTTGCTACGTGGGCAGGTAAGTAAAAATTTTTCTATATTCTTCCATTCCCAAGCCTTTGTGGATTTTTTGTTCCTTTTTTCTTAACAAAAAAGCTTAGTTTTGCCGATGATCTACTTTTTTTAAGCCTGGCTGTGGACAGTTGTCATTAACAGCAATCTACAAAATGTTGACCAATTTCTGTGAAATCTATTCCAAATTGTACAACTTAGCATACAAATGACACTCTTAATAAAAGCTAAAAAGCTATCACTCCATGCCTCAAGCCACATGCTCGTTAAAACCATGCGTAATACAGCATTTATTTTGTTTACATTCGGAACACAAGATTAAATGCATCAGCAGGCTAATAATCAACCCTTCCTTCATCAATACATTCAATTTCTATACCATTTTAACTGAAAGATTTCTTAGTCATATTTCACATTCACTTAAATAATATTCAAACATGGAATGACTAACAACAAAGTAGCTTCACAACCACACACACAATTCAGTTACATGTAAAATACAACAGACATTTCCAAAACCAAAAGTGAAAGTAACTAAATATGGAAGTGAAAGAGGCCGAAAGTGAAAGTGAAAGAGCTACTCCCACAGGCTGACTTACGTGTAGACAGGCTTGTATTTCCCATCCCTGCCTTTCTCTGACAGCAGAAGCTCGTAACAGAAATCTGCCGGGTTGATAAGATCGTACACACTTTGGTCATAATCCGGAGAATCCAACTGAATCAAGGCACTTCTCGCTTCCACGTCAGATATCTACAGAATGCAACACAGTACTCAGCAGTTGAGACAACACATTCACAGGCTATAATATTATACTTATCCTACATGAGTGCAATTTGTAAACAGCCTGTGGTGAAAGATAAGGCGATAAAGACGTGACCAATCGATCCGTTTTAAAATACAGGTTGTCAAAAATCTGACCAACCAATCAACTGAAGAGTAGAAATATAGCAACTTGTAGAAGCTTCTGTTGCGCCTCATAAATAAATAAATAAATAAATGCAGTAATAAAGTGAAAAATAAAACTTTTTGAACCAATCTGTCCAAACATTTTGGTTAAAAGTTACCCTTGATGAATGGTCAGCCTTACCAATAAAGAACTCAATTCTAAACTCTAAATTCAATAACTAAACTCTACTTTTAACCATATTTTTAAATTAAAGTATGATCAATGTCTTTCCAAAAATTGAAATCAATAACTTAATATCTTTTCACTTCAACAATCAGTTCCATGCCACTTTGGCAGTATTTCAACCGTATTGTGGTGATCTTTTAACTTCAAGGGTTTACCTTTGGTGCTGGCATGCTTGTAAGTTGTTGTTGTAACTCTCGCCTTTCCTCCTCTATATCGTCACCGTTCTGAGTGGGTGAGGTGCTTAATGTGGCCATAGTCTGGGAGACACCTTTATTTGCTGGCGAAGATTTAACGATAAAAAAAAAAAATTAAACAGACAATGAAGTATATATCTTAGAATCTCAAACTTTACATGACTCCTCCGATGACTTTTCCACCACATGATATTATATATGAATTTATTTATATACAAGTTCAAACAATCCAAGACAATCACTTAGTCATCATTTCACAGCAGAATGAAACAAATCAATAATCAAGGATCATAAAACTGTCAAACTTTCCTTTTTACAGAAAATTCCATGTATGAGGTAAGTTGTGGTATTTTACGGAGGTCTAGGGCCACTTTCACAAAACTTTGGACATGAATTTTTCGTAGCTCATTTTCGTACATGACAACGCCTTATGACACTATAACATAGACATCGTCATTTATGAAAAAAAAAACGTTACGAGAAATGTGACTAACAAAGTTTTGTAAAAGGGGCCCCAGGTGGGTATTATTGGTGGAGATAACCCAGTACTCTTAACACCTTCCCTGTCACCTGACAAACTACAGTACAGCCTCTTAAAACATGTCAAAAATGTTGAAAAAGTTAGGGCTGAAACTTTAATTACTGAAGCTACAACAATAATAATATGGGTCCCTCATGTATGTGCAATATCACATATCAATGTGAGCTTCCATCATTAAGGTTACACTGGTAAGTTGCTCACCACGACAGTACCTTGTTCTACCATTTACCACTTCCAGTAACTAAAATTCCACTATATCACAATAGGAGCCATTATCGCGTATGTACACGTCAAGAAAGAAAAATATAGAATTCGAACACACATATTTTCTTAAATGCCTTTCAGCTTTAAAGCCCAGTGATAAAAAACTGAAATTTAAAAAAAAAAAATTAAAAAAATTGAAAAAATGTCATTGTATCAGGAAAGAAACTGAATTTCAACACATATATTTTGCTTCAAGACCTTTCAGCTTTTCAGCCCAGAGACAAAAAGCTGAGATTCCAAATTTCTTTTTGAAATGACAACGGAACAAGAAAACCCTGCTTCTTTCTAGGTACATACCACATAAGATCCAGGTCAAAGGAGCCAACACTACATGCATTTAGATTTAACTATTGTTGGAAACCAATTATTTCACAAATGACGAAAAGATGTAACTAACAACCTATTACACATAGTCTAACACCAAATACACATACACTTGATCAGAAAAGCATATTTACAAGCCGTAATTTCTTTATTTCTCTCATTTCGTGCAGACGTACGTTTCGACTTCGTCCTGCGAGATGGCGCTGGTCCAGATTGGTAGTAGCCATCTTGCACTCGTCGGTCGTATTTCGCTTTCATTTTATCCCGTTGCCGAACCGTCCGCTCATCTAGATGATGACTGGCTGGTGAAGAGCTTGGACCTTTAAGGGAGAAACAAAATGGCTGCCATTATTCCAAATGCCTTGATTATAGTATCGAGTGAGTGAGTGAGTGCTTGGGGTTTAACGTCGTACTCAACAATTTTTCAGTCATATGATGACGAAGGAATCCTTGGAGTGCACGTACGTGTAATGTGCCTCCTTGTTGTAGGATGGATTTCCACCGCTCTTTTATTTAGTGCTGCTTCACTGAGACAACTTACCGAAGGCAAGTAAGCCGCCCTGCCCGAGCCATTATACTGATACAGGTCAACCAGTCGTTGCACTATCCCCTTCATGCTGAACGCCAAGCGAGGAAGTTACAACTTCCTCTTTTAAAGTCTTAGGTGTAACTCGATCAAGGATTGATCCTGGATCTACCGGTCCTGAAGCGGATGCTGTACCAACTGTGCTATCCGGGCCGGTATAGTATAATCTGAAGTGTCACCAAGATTTGCCTGGAAACAGCTACTGTACTTCTTCAACATTTTCGCATGTTCGCAAAGGTGCTTATTCAAGCATATTCTGAAGGCATTATTCTGTTCTGGCTCATAAAATTATACTTTTTACGAAGCCCTGAAACTGGCCAATGTAACCAACGTAGTATTGCCTCCAAAATTAAATTAAAAACATGCATAAATTACCCTGAAACTTGCTCGTACATATGCAAAAAGGTTGAGGAATTAGGGTACACGTAGGTTAAGTCATGGAATATTTGGTATATATGTAGTGAAGATCATCTGGCACTAAGCAAGTAAACATTGTTATGTTACCTTAGTCCCCATTATCGGGAAGCTTTGACTCTTACATTAAAGTCAAGCCTTTAAGTTCTTTAAGTTTAAGGTCAAGAATAATATTACAATCTAAGACTAAGTCTGTCTTAAGTCTAAGCCAGCTTTGTGACCGTGGGGCCAGACTTATAACCTCACTGTCATTTGACACAATTATCTACAAAATAAAAATCTATATTAAGTCTCTCTCATACCTTAGTGAAACACCTTCTTATGCTGGCATGTAAATAACATCATTTACAGTAACTGAAAATCTTGAACGACTGAATGACTGAATGAATGAATGAAAGAGTGGTTTGGGGTTTAAAGCCGCATTAGTAGTATTTCACTTGTGCCCTAGCCTGGAAGATGCTGAATTTGCGAGACACTAGAATGGGCCGGTCTTACCAACAGCCATAACCATATGGTGAACATAATATACATTTGATGAACACGAAACAACAAACTAAGTAAGAGTTAAGTATGAATGCCATCCTTTTTAAAAAGTTCATAACCTGACTAAAATGTAATACCATAATTCTGACCTTCCATTGGTAATCAAACGTTAGATAGAGGCCAGTTTAAAGGCCACCCTGTTGAGCAGTCCTCCAGTACAATGCCTAACACACCTGTACTGATACCTGTGTGTGTTTGTTAAACTATGTCATGTAATATTAGCCAACCATATGGTGCATTTCACAAGGCTGAAAAAACGTCAATACTTCACTGAGAAATCAACACAGATAACATATGTAAATAGGATAAAGAGATTCAGGTTGTCAGTTTACCTGAATAAACCACCAGACACATACAGGCTTTCACATGACCTCCCTTGGTATGAAGGTATAAAGAAAATTTAGAGCATAAATTTGGTTGGGGTAATTTATCAAACTATTTGCAAGAACCTTCCAAAAAGATGTTATATTTATTTATTTTATCTGTGTCTTAATGCGTACTCAAGAATATTTCAATTATATGATGGCGGCCAAAGACGTTTTAAACATGGACATACATATCCCTGTGCGTCAAAGTTTTTTCATGTTTTCACGTTGTAAACTTTTATATATTCTTAGAAAGCTTACCTGTCTTTCACAGATATAAATGTCTTATGTTTCTGTGAAGTATTGATGAACTAAAGCATATTTGTTAAGGAAAATCCCCACCCTGACATTCATTTAAAATCCACAAATCCTGAATCTAAACATCACTGTTATAACCAGGAAGAGAATGTTCACAGGGTACATGGGTGAGGATATCCTCTCCTCCTACCCTCACCCGCAAACTTTTAAAGTATGCCAAGGGAAACACCCTCCCACTGCCAGTCTTTATTAAGTCTGTCTAAATTAATCTTGACAGGTTCTTCATCTGTGGTACACTTGTAGGAATTCAATCACTGTAGAAGTTTGGCAGAAAGAATAGATCTTTCTCTAAGCCACAGCACCAGGGCCACACATGCTGATGACCCGGCAATGGGTGTGGTTTGCCAGGGGTCTCAACCAGGCACCAACTATCCCCCTCCCCTTCCAAGCCCCTAAAAAACTGTACACTAGTAATCATGGAAATAGAGTGACAAATGTTTGACCTCAATTTCTAGCCTGGTTTGGTTTTACACACTTAGCACAGGCATCCTTAATCCTGACAGCAGCCATTTCTTACAGCGGCCTGGCTTGCTCTAGGCATAGGCAACAAATGGTGCGCCTGCTAGTATGTAAGATGCACAGAGAAATCTTTGGTGATGAATGACTGTGTGCCTTGATCAACTGAAGAATAGGCTTGCTATGTGTCTTCCCTACTACTTAAACATACATGCAGAGGGCCAAGAGTTTGCGTATCTGCCTGTGATGTCTGGCTTCTAAAATCGCCCTACTATTATACAGACATATATAAATGTATTTGAAACTAGTACCTCAATTCCCAAATCTGGTCATTTCAAAAACCATACCAAGAGACTTACCACGACATTTTAGGATCAGGGTGCACGGAAAGGACGAGTATATTTATGTTAGAAACGTGTCGAAATAATGTGATCAGCGGGGTTATATCGGGATGTGTGGTCTATTATGTCTCAGGCCTGGTGACACAGACGTGCTGCAAGACACAGTACTATAATTCTTCAATATTTTCATCTTTTTGCAAGGTTTTAATTCAAGCATATTGTGATGCCATTATTCTGTGTAGACTGATAAAAACTTCTTTGTGAATCATTGAAATTGGTCAACACAGACTTGTCTTATGACAAATTACAAGGAGCATAAATCGAACTGAAAGGTGTTCTTTGATGAGCAAGACGGTTGCAGAATTAGGGTATGCTGGCATTGCATGATACATTAAGTTTTCTCTCCTGTGTCAAGCCAACTTTAATCCCCTATGTGCTAAAATGTGGAAAAAAAATGTGCAAGTAATAATCATTTTTTGTTTTTCTTTAATCAATATTCTGTTGCAAAAACGACAAAAACTACTGAGAAAAAAAAATTGAAATCATCATGAGGACTTCCCTCATTGAAGCTTACATGTATGAAATCAATGACAAACCCCAAAAAATTAAATACTGGCCGAGTTGGTACAAGATTTGAAGAAGCTGTTTCCTTATGTGTGCTCTTTGTTTTATATTTTTCTATATTTTCTCATGCACAAAGGCTTTGCACGAACAATAACTCGTGGGTGTGAGTTCAGGCAGACAAATGGAATGGAAACGAGTGGGAGGCAGTTGACATTTTGTTTCTAATAATAAACATGAAAACCCACATCTTTCCTACTTTCCCCCCTCTAAAAAACAAAAACAAAAAAAAAAACCACATAAAAACAAAATACATAAAAAAAGAAAAAACCTTCTCAGAAACAGCATGATTGACTCAGTTGAAGATTCTAATTCAAATCCAACATACAATTACTTAAATCTGAACATTTACTCTGAGGCCGAAAGAAAAACCCTTTTAAGAAACAGCATGATTGACTCAGTTGAAGATTCTAATTCAAATCCAACATACAAACTTAAATTTGAACATTTACTCTGAGGCCGAAAGAAAAAAACCTTCTCAGAAACAGCATGATTGATTCAGTTGAAGATTCTAATTCAAATCCAACATACAATTACTTAAATCTGAACATTTACTCTGAGGCCAAAAGAAAAAAAAAAGAAATAATAAAGAAACTTCGCTACTTTTTGGTAACTAATACACATATCTTATATTTTCATCTTCAACTGACTGAAGATTGTCAGTTGATTGTATCAGCCAGATGTTTCCCACAAAGACTGAATGGTGAATAGGTTAGACGATGCGCAATCTAGTCCAGTTTATTGGACAAATCAACGAAAATGAACAACTCAAACTGTTCAGTCATTATCTTACCATTACAATCAATAATATTTTGAATACATGCATTTTGGTTCCATACTCAGTCGTTTTTTGTTTTTTTTTTGGTTTATCTCTTCACCCCCGCCCCCCCCCCCCCCCACCACCACACACACAAAATCTATCTTTAGTTTTCCACATCTTTCATGATTAGACTAGCATTAAAAAAATGAGAATTTTGATTTCCTGACCAATTAAATGTAACTATATTTACTGATATCAACAAAGACTGTGTTAAAAATAAAGCATTGAAAGGATTATAATATGGATGTAAAAAATAAATTTTCAAGGTCTCTGCTCAATTTGAACCATTTTCAGAAAGATTAAAAATAGAAAGACAGATCAATTATTTCAGCATATACCAAACTGTAGAGCATGAAAACATAAGAGGAATTCATAAAGATAAATTTGTGGCACAGCGTAATGACCCAGGAGCCTCTCACCAATGAGAGACTGATGCTTAGCTCATGCTGGTTTCCTCTCCGGCCATAAGTGGGAAGGTCTTCCAGCAACCTGCAGGTCGTCATGGGTTTCCCCTGGGCTCCGCCTGGTTTCCTCCCACCATAATGCTGGCCGCCGTCATATAAGTGAAATATTCTTGAGTACGGCAAAGAACACCAATCAAATAAATAAAATAAAGATAAATTTGTGCCTCTTCCCATGGTGATACTTTACCAAAAAATCGTCTGACAGGAGGTCTGTAAGGTATCTGACAAAGGGCAGCACATTGACATATAGTTCAAGCACTCATGAGTGTCCTTCATCTATAACCAATCTATAAAGTAGTCTGTGTTTGTCTTTTTGAGCAAATACTGGCTCCAAAAGTAAGGTGATCAACTGTTTTAATGCTGTGCTGAAGACTTTTTCACTTTTAATATATGACAGTGGTCAGGAGTTTACGCAAAACATCATACTGAATATATGACAGTGGTCAGGAGATTAGGCAAAACATCATACTGAATATATGACAGTGGTTAGGAGTTTTGGCAAAACATTATACTGAATATATGGCAGCGGTCAGGAGTTTAGGCAAAACATCATACTGAATATATGGTCACAAGTTTAGGCAAAACATCATACTGAATATATGGCAGTGGTCACGAGTTTAGGCAAAACATCATACTGAATATATGGCAGTGGTCACGAGTTTAGGCAAAACATCATACTGAATATATGGCAGTGGTCACGAGTTTAGGCAAAACATCATACTGAATATATGGCAGTGGTCACAAGTTTAGGCAAAACATCATTCTGAATATACGACAGTGGTCAGGAGTTTAGGCAAAACATCATACTTAATAATGAAATCAAATTTTTCTGTATTAACCAAGGCCATTCACTAAATATCCGACTCGTACCTGTACTACTGACAGTGATATAATGATTTAGAAGTTTGAAGATATAATGTAACCCATTTTATAACAGCAGCACATCCACACACAAGGCTGATATATTGCAAAAGATAATTACATGTATTTGGGCTATTCAAAAATAATACCCAAAATTTGACTGGATTTGCTCTGATCGATTCTTTGCTTAACATTCCCTGTGTAGCCTATTTAAAGATCCCCTGGGACATATTCTGGAATATGGTACTACATGTAACTCCAATCCTATAAATAAACAAGTATACATACATTAAAGACATTTGTACACTTTTGGTTGGCTGATCTTACCTGCAGAATGAGCGGAGGCATGGTTGTTACAGTTATGTGAGGGGGGAGGTGGATGGATATGAGCATGATGGACCCCAGGGTGCATGTGGGGTGGGGTGCCAGCTCCGGGGTGGGGATGGTGATGTGTACTGTACTGCGGGGGTGACGGGTATGGGGGGCCATATGGCGGGTAATACTGGGCCCCGTTGTTTGGTCCGCCCTGTGGGGAAAAAAAATAAGATAACTGATAAGAAATTTTGTCACAAATGTATCTAAGTGTTTTCATAAAATTGATTTAATGGATGAACTTTTTATCTATTAAAGATATGTTGGAAATGTATTAAGAGGAATAGAAAACAGCATAGTCAAGTGGGCAAAGCCCATGGACAATAAAATCAGGAAACCAACAAGGCAATGCCATGTGGGAAAAGTCTCTGGGTATTATAATGAGGAAACCAACAAGGTAAAACAAAGTGGAAAAGCCCAATCTTGAAACCAATCAGGTAAAACCATATTGGAAAAGCCCATCGACAACATAATAAGTAAAATCAAGCCGGGAAATGAGGAAACCAAAAAGGCAAAGTTATTGTGAGAAAAGCGCAGGACCATTATGAGGAAACCAAACCGATGAGGTCAAGACGTAAATCTACATCAACAAGACAACAAAAATCAGTCAATGTTATGAGAAAACCCAAGAGTCACTGCTGGAAATCAACCCTACAAGTGAACAACTGTTTACGGTGCATACAATGATGAAACAATGCATATATTGCATGAAAATTAAACAATGAAACAATGTATGCTAAATAAAAGGCCAAAAAATCTTGACAACATGTAGCTCTTGGTACAAAATTAAAACACATCATAATGGATAACATATAATTTGCTGGTATGAAAACAATACATGCTTGAATTATTGACAATATCAAAAGGCTCAGTTCATACAGGGAGAGAAAATGGAAAAGTACAAGCACTGTATACATGATGATTATAAATTTTCCACACACAAATCTTTTGAAAATGAGCGCTTACAATCAACATGCTAAATAAAGCCAAAACAGTCAAGACGTTGAAGGAGATAAATGTACAAGTACATGTAAAGAGAGTACAGTATCATAAAACAATATACAATCATTTGTAGTGAATTAAGCAAATAGCAAAACAAATGCATGATTAAATAAACACGTAATAACAGGAAAATGCAAATCACATTTCAATTATGATATTAATGACATGGACATTCCTCAATGCTCATGCAAAATGAAACCTAATATTGATCATACATGCATGGGTGTAGAAGTATTCAATTATTTTTCTCATGAACAAATGGAAAGATACAAACTTTCATACCAGACAAAAATATTTAAAAACACCTATATTGTTAAATTCATCCTACATAATAGCAGAAATAAAATGTATAGAAAAAAATTTATGAAAAAATACATGACAAGGGAGATAACTATATTCAACATTCACTAGAAGATGTAAAACATAAACTTTAGGAGGTGCAAACAAGTAAAAGTTTTATCAAAAAAAAGATCAGAATTTAAACTAGCTTCACAGAATATAAAAAGGAATTTTCTCCCTTCAGTTTTGATTTTTTTTTTTAACTTATGTTTTCAAATTTGGGAGTATGCGCCAGAGTGTTAAACAAGCATGAAAGCCTACTTGTAACTGACTTCCAAAAAAAAACAAAAAACAGTAAGTGCGTGAGACGTAATGTATGTAGTTACATGTTAACATGTAGTTAAGTTGACCTACAGTAATAATAACTAATCTGTCAACACAAAAAAACTGAAAGCACGAACACAAAATCTACACTCTTTGGCAGGCTTTTCAGACAGGGAAGGAGATCCCACATGTGCAGTAATTCAGAATTGCTACACATTTATCTGGTTGTGGCTAAACAGTGCTTTTAACAATATTTCTGTAAGGCCATGACAGTGTTTGCTGAAAGTACATGTGTTTCCTGTGCTGACATCTTTACATAATGCTGCCTCACTGGAATGCTATGCTGAAGACACCCAGGCATGCTGCCCTACTCGGTCACAGTATATGGGGCCTATATGTTCAATTGATAATAATGATTGTGGGTTTCCCCCGGGCTCTTCCCAGTTTCCTCCCACCATGATGCTGGCCGCCGTCATATAAGTGAAACGTTCTTGAGTACGGCGTAAAACACCAATCAAATAAATAAATAAATAAATAAATAAATAAATCACTTGATAATAACCATATGCTTCATGCAAAGAGAAAATGTACCAAACAGATTAAATTTTATCTTATCCTAGACTTGTCAATGACATGATCCAGCAGTTCAGAGCATCAATTTTGTTTGCAGTCTACATACTTGTACTTAACTTGGGAAAGAGGAAAAATACTTTCATTTCATGGACATTATATACTATTTTTACCACTTGGAGGAGATATTTGTTCAACTAAGGTTTTATTGGTAAGAATAAATCCACTGACTCTTGATTTAACACTAGCAAGTGTATGTCACCATTTATAATTAATTCTCTACACGGAAGCTGCATAAAGTTTAAAACCACTGGCCTTGTACATGACATTCACATGCATTTTGAAGGAATGATCAGGCTCTCTTGACAACAGTGTGTGACCCAGCTTCCAGTTAGTTAGTTCAATGTTATTTAATACCTTGGAAAACCGCAGCCCTCACACTGACATTAAATTATGACCTGCCAACAAAATATTTACATTTTTTTTTTTCGCCTCCAGTAGCTTCTAAACTAAACATGTTTCTAATTATGAAATGTCAAAGGTGGTTGGAAGGATTCCAAATGAATGAACTGAAAACCCGTGCACATGTCACTCTGGCAAAATTCCTACACAGCTTCGGGTATATCCTAATTCTTCAAGCTTTTCTGCCCGAGAAACTGCATCTTTCAGCATGATATAAGCACCTTTCAAATTTGACTTCTGAAGACAAAAACTACAATGGTTGGATTGGTCAATTCGTGAGAAGTTCAAATAACATCAGCAGATTGATGCTTCAATCATCATCTTGCCCAAGGGTTGAAGATTAATAGTACTTAAAGTTCTTTACAGGGCAAAGAACCAGAATAAAGAACCAGGACTTTGTTGATGCCTCCTAGAGCTCTGTAACAGCTGCAAACTGCCTTTTAAACATGTATGCCTCCACATTTATATATGTTCATGAACATGTATGTAAACATATTAAAAGTTTGCAATTTTTAAGCCTAGATATATATAAAAAAAATTCTCAGAGTCAAGTGGTTTCAAGAAATACTGAAAGTCAGCGTTTTTTTTTTTGTTTTTTTTCCAAGATTGGACATAAAAAAATTTAACCAACATAGTTTAATGGTTTCAAGAAATATGGGAAGTTAGCATTTTTTTTTTCAAGGTTGGATACAAAAAACATCATAAAACAGTTTAACGATTCCAGGAAATGCCATAAGTCTGCAATATTCAAGTGGGGATATAAAAAATTTATCTCACATACTTTTATGATTTCAAGAAATACAAGTCAAGATTAGCTGATGATCAAAATATATACACAAGCATGTTGGTAATTTATTACAGAAGAGACACTGATGACAGCTCATGACATTACACAATTCCAAATGGACCTTCTGATATCTAACACAACCCAGTATTTGGTACAAGTATGTATTCAACCCACACGTTCCAGAGATATCCTATTAAGAAGCTTGCAAAATTCCTTTTTCTTTTTTTGTCTCTCTCCCCATTGCGCAAAGAAATGAAAAAAATGTCCTGCTAGACATTGGATCAAATCACAGACAGCAAAAATGCCAGTGGGAAAATATCCCTGCTTTCCATGGAGTCAGCTGTTGCATTTTGTTCACCGCAAAGAACAGAGCTCCCTATGTATGAAATGTATTCCTCAGAGTTGAAACCTCTTATATAAACCCTGAAGTAAACACAACTGTAAATGTCCCGGACATATGGGAAACACATTGCTAGGAAATGGGCTTCTTATCTAACAAGATGAATGATGTAATAAACGCCTTGAGATCTGCAGGGGCCATGGGAATGGGGTTTAAACTCTCAGCCAAGAATTTCCACTTGTCACCAGGCTCACCCACCACACTCTCCCCTATCCTCCTCGCCCCACCCACATGCTCACTGCACAGTCTTTGGAAAAATCCTGAGAGTTGCCACTTCAAAATATTTCATAAATGAATCAATCATGACCTGAAGAACTCATAACCACAGAAACAATTGTAAGTCCTGTGTGATCCCTCAAATGACACTCTTTTGGTGTTACGTAACATTCCTCACATACAATTTATGGGTTCAACACCATTTATGTTCTGCTATCCTCTTTCCGCTGCTAGTTGGGACAGTTGCAGGGACAGCACTGTTCGTTGTTTTGTTGTTGTTGATGCATTTTTAATCCATGACTGTATGTAACTACACGTTTCGAACTACATGATGCTTTATCTTGTTTTATATATATTGATGTATTTTTTGATTGGACTCTTGAAGTACACGTTTCCTATATATTATTTCTCCATGAAGGTCTTAGGGATGAACAGTTTCTGAGCGAGCTTAACTTTTAAGGAATAACGATATCATTACTACATGCATGTACATGTTTGTCATTTCATGTACCAACCACATCACTACACCCATCCAATAGTCACACACTCCGTTTTTGTTTTTTTTTGGTTTTTTTTTTTTACAACAAAAACACACCAAAAACCTGTTCATTATCAGGTTAATCTCTTTGCACAAAATTTACCCATTAGACAAACCAGGCGAAGATCAATTCTTAACCCTGTTGTACAAAGCCTACTCGCTAAACAGTTAAAAAACCAATGAGATCAGCGGTTGTCATTTTGAGGACAGAATGTTGTCTCTGGTATTAACTGTAATGGGTTACAAATAGGTCCGCCCATCCTAGTAGATGTACTAACACTTCACACCTGCAGATCAAGCCTATCAACAGCAAGGTACCAGTTCTAACAAAACTATCGCAATGGTATGTCAGACGTGTTTTCTATTGTAACCTGTCTTCACTGCACATTGTCCACAGATGTGACAAACTTTTAAAATAAAACCCAGGAAAGACAGACTACAGGAAACACTGATGCCTACTACCTACACACATTTTGTAAGTCAAAAATATATATGTTTCATTTAATATTTTTTAGACATTAGACAAATCAAACATAATAAAGAAGTTATACATGTAATGTTTTCTTTATTGTATTTGATTTTTATTTTTCTATACTAAAGAATATTTCATTTATATGACAGCAGCCTGCGTTAAGGTGGGAGAAACCCACGCCGATTCCTGGAGGTTCCTGGAAGACCTTCCTCAGTACGACAGGAGAGGAAGCCTATGTGAGGTGGACTTAAAGTTATAACACAATTATTCGCATTTTTACGGGAAAACAGTTACGTCAATGTCATAATACAAATTACTTGTCTTCTTTTATGACAAAACAGTCAGGAAATGAGGTATCCACCCCCATATAGTCTCTCAAAGTAAGTGTATCAAGCTGTATATAGGAAGTCAACAAAAAAAAAGAAAGAAAAAAAAGACGAGGCATGTTAAGACTGTAGACATTCCTCTCTTGGCCAAAAAAATGTTTTGTCTGAGCAACTATAATATCCACCTCAGCAGCCAACCAATGATTCCTTCCCAAATATTTATTATTTAAAGGAATTGAACATGGTTTATAAGGTCAGCAAGCCCTAGATTCTGTTACTAAACTAAGCTCATGGGTTGAGGGACCTTTAATTGGGGATTCTGCAGCCCCAGGATAGCCAGGTGTGGAGGGGGGTTGTCAAATTATTTCTAGGAGTGTAACAGCACCAACAGCTAGAATTTGTTATGTAATAAACCATAAGGGAAGGACGCTTTCACATCTCATGCCAGATCAATATCTGGTTTACTTTCTGCTTGTTGCAAGAAGAACCTTGACACAAATCTGTGGCAAAAAAAAATTAAAATAATGTTGACCTAAGTTAAAGAAATATATGTGTTGGAAACATGCAGTCAATACTGACAACAGACCACAATTTGACCAGTAACATAGAGCCTGAGATGAAAACTTTAGGCATATAACATTTTGAAATATTAGATCTTCTAAATGGGTTAAATATGTACTATGTTGGTGGTTGAATTTGTTAAGGATTTATGCTAAGTACAAGTGCTTGAATAACAGATGGTGATCAGAGAGGGACAGGCAGGCACCTGCACCCTTTGGCACATCTGCCTGAGGTAAAAAGACTTCATCCCAAATTGATCCTGGAAATCTATTAATTTGAAGGCATTTTAATCCTTGAAAATCTGGCACAACTGACACGCAGCATGTATCTGTATTTGAAATCACCTGAAAGAAATAATTGTCCAGTTTCCTATAGTACTGATGTAAACCTAACTACAGTTAACTACTCTAAGTGCAAAATTTCTTGAGCATAGTGTTTTAAGTAACACCCTAATAGAACAGCAAGATAAGGTGGAAGTTGCAGGAATCTATCTAGAAGCTTTCCACAAGTATGAGGGTAGCAAGCAGCTACTGTCAATCTGGTGGTAGGTCTTAAAACATTAATCAAATACATAATATAGTAATTAAAATCACTCACTAAATCACAATTATTCAGGTTTTGTTATCCCTCTAGAATCCTCAGAAGTACAGCTGCATCAGTCCCTTCAGGGGAGATAATCTACAGCAAAGCACTTGATGGATTCTTACCCAAAGGGTGGAGGGTTGTCCTTAGTTCATGTGCACCCGAACAGTATGACTCAAGCCTGGCAGGGCAAGAGCATGTCAAGGTTACTGAACCCCTCAACTACCGTAATGCCTCTTATAGTCTAACTTTGTCACTTTTCCACCGCAATATTTCATATCTGTTGAACACTGTGGTCACCATGACTATCAACACACACATTGTGCAGTTCCTTTTAAAATTTTACATTTTATTCCTTTGAATTTTGACCAAAACCTCTAATTTACCTCTGTATAATCCTATGCAGGTGAGGACATTCTTGGCCTGTATTATGTTCCAGAATAGTAAGACTGCCAACGCCCTATTAAAAACAGTCAAGTTTTTCTGTCTGTCTGTATACTCAGCTTTAACTGAACTCAAATCTTATTACTTGTGTAATGTGCTGTGAAATCTGCTCACATGTACAAAGCTTTTCTCTCAGAGTCCCCTTAACCGCCGAAATGACTCCTCCTCTTTCACATGTACTTAGAGGCACTCTGCAACAACTTTCCGAAAACTGTTGTGAACAGGTTTCTCCTGTTATTGTATGGAAGACTATGGAAGTTTTCATTCTGATTATAAATTTACTAAATATCTTAAACATAAATCTTTTGGATTGTCTACTATAACACTGCAACATTCATCGCATCCCTCCAACATCCAGCCATCCCTATCATATATTTTTCTAAAAAAATGTCATGTTCAGAGTTTGAGCCGTAACTGTCCCGAAATTGTCAGTCAGTCAGTCAGTCAGTCAGTCAGATGAATGTTTCTCACCCTTACTTTCCGACTGCAAAGAGAACACAGCCGTGTCGTTTTCAGCAAATTAATGGTTGTCAATGTGTCCAATCTATCTCTGTCCAAACCAAAGCTAAAAATTACAAACACACACAGGATATAAAGAACAATTTTAAAACAATAAGTACCACATGTTCTCTGAAAACTTTTCATTTTCACCTTGAAGTAATGAGTAGTGTGAGTACAGTGAAACCTGTGTATACCAGTGTCAACTTGAGTATTTATTTAGTATTTGATTCATGAACTGAGCCCGGATGCAATGGAATCACAGTTCTAGAAGCCTGCTCCTAGGGTGCTCGTGGTGAGCTAGTGGTATGCCACTGGGAGCTAGGCTTTAGCCTGGTTGGTGTTGTAACTGGGGTGTACATGAAAATGTGTATTCACCCAGACCATAAAGCCAACACTTAAACACATGGGCAGTCAGTGTTTACTGAAGAAACAACCTGTTTAGCTAACTAGTAGATATGATATTTTACATACATCAAAACCAGATGTCTCTCAACCCTGTTCTCATAACCTCATAGAGGGCCCATTAACACATTTACCCCAAACCCAAAAGCCAAATGATAACCTCTGACCTTTGGCTGGCACAAAAACAGTGACTTATCCCATCAATGAATGCCTACTGCACTGTAAACTTCCAAAAAGTTATAAGGTCTTAAAAGAGTTTTGCTTCCTTTTTTTGACTACATATATGCATGTTCAAGTAAAAGAGGTTAGTGTCTCTTCAAGTGAACCACAATGATTGGTAGTTTGCATATTTGTCCATGAAATGTTGAGGGAAAAAATGCACAAATTTCTCGCAATTTTCCTAATGTTTGTTACACATTCCTCCCGGAGGAAGAGGAATTGCCTTATAACTTTACAACATGTGGTCTTTACATACATTTGTGCACATACTAAATTCTCAAAATACCACCTGTTTACAGTTAACCTCTGTATGTTGGCCATTCAGGATTTTCCCACAAAAAAAAGAGAAAAAAATTATTGTGCCAAATTAATATGGAGGTTTCAGAATGCCTTCCCCTTAATTGTGAACTTTTCAACTTTGGAGGTAGAAAAGGTACAGAAAACTGTAACTTAGGTGGATCATATTCACACCTCACTCTTCATAGAAAATACAGCTACAACCAACGATGAAAGAACAGCACATTTTCAGGATAAGTTATGACTAACAGTGAAGTAAGAAGTCTGCATTCCACCAAACTATTCTACACCATAAGAACTCAACTCATTCCTGACCTTTTAACCTTAAGTTTGACAAAGAGTTTCTATGTAACTAATACTCAAGGTCTACAACACAGATAAGGTAAGAGTTTCATGAAAGACAAACTGTAATGAAATTAAGCTTGACAGCAACCATCTCTAAGGCACTGTAAATCTTAAACCTTTTCAACCACTAAAGCACTTTTTTCAGTGGAATTTATGCATACAATTATTACGAAAATGTCGTTAAAGAATTAGGTTTAACAATTAGGGTATATATGCTGCAAGGATCCAAAACGAAAGAAGTTCAAAAGGATGTGTGAAATGGATATAGCCATAAACATTCACTCATTCACTAGGATGCTCCAGGTCTTTCCATCTCCTTAAAGCTTTGCCTCGTAGATGTATATCTGATTTATAAGGGTAGACAGAGATACATTTTTGTTTCCTTAGATTTTTAACGACCACACACAGATAACATCATTCACTCAAACTTATCCCTTTGTATGATATTTTCAACATGATTAAGAGAATTCCAATAGGAACAAACTTCTCTCAAAAGTCAAAAACTACTTGAACAGATTAGCCTGACATAAACATAGACAAGTATTAAGATGTACGAGATGAAAGCCAAGGTCACGACTGAACTTCAACATAAAAGCTTATCCAAGACTTCAGTTACATGCTCTGAACTAGTATAGCAGGGCTCTTCCTCTGTGGCATATATTTCAAAAGCAAAAGCATACCTGTTCATCAAGTTTTAAACAAATGGAATACACTTTGTAGGGCTGTTTAATATGCGGGATAAAAGACTCTGATTCATCCATCTAACATGGCCACCTACATGTACAAGTCTTTTGTTAAGTTTGCTTATTTTTTTAATTTCCAAAAAATACCGTGCAATGTACTTAAAACCCCTGGGGCTTTGAGCCCATGTTCAATGTAATGAACAGATCAACATCCGGTTTGTAATGATGTGCAGATCTTCTTCGAGGCCATTTATAAAATTTAACTTTTTTTTAATTTAAAAGCAAAAGGGTTCTTCCTCATGCCAGGTGTAAATGTGGTGTAAGTTTGGTGAACTTGGGCTAAACCATTCTAAAGATAGGGTGTTCACAAGGACATGAACAGACAGACGGACGTACGGCGCCCACTACAGCAATACCCCTTGGCCAATACTGGCCAAGGGGTAAAAATGATTTTCCTGAGTTTTCAAAATATTCTGACCAATAAAATCTGTTTGCTGCAGGAAATGTTGCCCTAACAGTCCACATAAAGAAAAGATTAAATGATTTTTAAGTTTTATATTTATAGCCTCCTTCGACATTGAGAAAATATTCATTCTGCCCTTAAAACACCAATTTCGGTTGTTGTGGTCTGGATGCTTCAAATGTTCTTCATCTAGATGAGGTCTGATCTTGGTTAAATCTTTCTACCTTTTATCGTGGCTGACATCCTGCGACACCAGTACTGCAACAATGTTTGTTTTGCAATGCTGATCATTTACAATTTATCACTCTAAAAATTGAAATCTAAGAATTTCACTGGCAGACACTTTAGGTCAAATCAAGATGTTTAGCACGTAAATTGTAGGTCAAGTTGAACAGGAAAAAAAAAGTGGGCCACTGACACCAGAAACTAGGTTGAAACATCTTAAGCTTGAGTCATAGTCTTTTCTTTTTCTATACCAAAACCAAAAAAAAAACAAAAAAAAAACTCCGGACACAAAACCCAAGTAAAAACAAACCAGATAAACAGTTCCAACCACATGCCACTAATTGCTGGTTTTCCTTTCAGTTCTTGTTACAGATTAACTTAATTAACTTTTTAAAGCAGAAATGGAACCACCCAAATCGTTGGGGGGAAAAAATTCGTCCTTTAAAATAACCCCAAAAAAGTCTCTTTCCAAGAAGAAACACATACAGTTAGGCTTAACACCCACCTGTTTTATTTTTATTTATTTTTTTCTTTTAGTTTCTAATTAAAAAGAACTTGGTGGACTTTTAGAACAAGCACAGGGAATAAACTGGGGATATGGACTCAAATACATACTTAAGATAAAACTGGCCTTTCAAAAGGCACATTTCACTCTGGAAAGTCAAAGAATGAAAGTGGATATACATCAACGTCATCAAATGAACGGGAGGTTGAAGGTGCATCCAGATAGTTTCATTTCTGTATGATTTACTCTTTTACTTTAGAGTTAGCCTTAGGGAATTTATACACTCAGATATCAATTTATTCATCTCAGGATCAATGCAAATAGCATATTCAATAAATGATCAAACTAAAGTAAATTTCATACATCGGCATGTTTGGTTAGTATGAAAACAATGCAAACCAAAATACACAACACATAGTTCATTGATATGTAAAATGGACATAAGTACAAGTATTAGTCAAATACAACTTGATGATGGCCGTGCAGGACGTCGCATTACTTGTCCGCAGCAAGCGCAGGACCACAAGTCACATGACTGCAGGCAGGATCCAATCAGCAGGCAGGCGCACGCAAATGAGGAGGGTAAGGTGAACACAGCAAAAAACGATTGCAATGAGGTACGTAGAAGGATGAGGTTCACAATGACGCAGGTACGCACAGGACGGACTTTTATCAGCGGTTACCATGATTACGTCAGTAGGCGGGGCCAGGCTCATGCACCATCAACCTATCATGAGGGAGATCTTTGAACAAAGAAGAGAAGGATACATACATAATAGCCTACCGTCATGGGACTTCCGGGCATGCCAGGGGGCTGAGGGGAGAGAATGACGTGGGTCAGGATGCCATGCTCATCCACTATTTGCTGCACCATGTGACCGGGTGGCACCTGCATTGGCATCGGCAGTGGCGGACCGTTGTTAGAGACCATTCGAACTGTGGCCGGGCCTGGGAAAACAAAAAAGTTGTCAATATTATAATGACAGTCCAAATTCTATTCAGATTTGCAGAAGCACATTAACTGGGCTGCTCGGAGACCTGTAGAGAAAAACAAAGGGTGTTTTCAATGGTTTATTATAGAGTCTTAAAAACATTTCAACATGGTCATCAAGATTAAAGCAGGTTACTCCAACATACAGCTGAAAAGAAGACACTCACAAGCAACCAAATCAACTTTTCACTATTATGAAAAGTTGCAAATGATATTAGAACATGGTGGGTGGCGCCTAGAAAGTTCAACAAGAGACAAAATTAACACCACACACGTTAACACTTCAGAACTAAACTAGAGGCATCATCAACAAGTTTCACAGACGAAAACTTTAGAACTAAACTAGAGGCATCATCAACAAGTTTCACAGACGAAAACTTTAGAACTAAACTAGAGGCATCATCAACAAGTTTCACAGACGAACACTTTAGAGCTTAACTATCATCATCATCATCAAGTTTAACTGATGAACAAACCACCCAGTGAATAGTCACGTTGAATCAAGTACAAGAATATGCACTGGAGCACTCATCATAAAGCAAAAGCCTCTTCCAGATGTTATGTAATTGATGAACGAAATTGTTGATCTTCACAAGGACTACACTGTGTATTGTACAGGCAAAGAGACATTGATGAATACACATAATGCCTGTGCACAGACAAAGGAAATCTTCACTTAGATGAAAGAACAAGTTCAAATAAGACATTTGCATAGTGCATATGTTATTTATAGAGACTTATTAATTTTTAATTAGAGATTGCGGTGATCACAGAACTAGGTAAAACTAATATGGATTTTATAACATTTTATGATTTTATAACTTTTTTGTGATTTTATAACTTTCTGTCATGACTATAATAGTTATCCCATCCACCCAAATTCTGCAACCTTTTCAACCACCTCTGTGACCAATATTTTGCAACTTTCTGAGACAACTATGTGTATAAATTCCACTGAAAAAAAGTGTCAAAAAGATTGTTGAAGTTTTACTGTGCATGTTAATCAACTATGCTTGGAGACAAATTCTGATATCAAATGTGCTGATATTGGTGGGAGTGAAAAGCATTGGCCATGAAACCATTGACTGGACAGCCATCAAAAGACAGGCTAGATGGCAGTATGCTGGCCAAACAGTTTGACTGAAGTAAAAGATTTGTAAGAAATGAGGTACACATTTGACAAACTCCTGTATACACTGGTCAATGTGGCCTGATTACTGAAGACAAAAATAGCTGAGGCCAAACTAAAAAGGCGGCAGGCATTTGCACGCAATGTTCCGATTCCTCTTCTGAACACAAGCCAACTATTTCCACTGGGTCTATTTTCTGCTTGGGACTTTTTTTTGGTCAACACCCATTTTTGCAACACTGCATCTCAAAAATGTCTTAACTCGTCTTTGAAGACGTTTCAGGGGGGGGGAAAAGTGGCTCGTGATCAACATGACTGAGCAACAACCTGCCAGTTTTTGCACAATAAAACACATGCGCTGAAGAGGTGCTGAGGAGAGTGCTAAAGGTCAGAAGGAACGTGACTTATGAGTGCAATCCCCTCTACACTAGTTCTTCTAAGCAGAGGTTGTCTGGAGGTTAGCATTACATAAAGTCAAGACTAAGCAGATACTCACGGCGAAGTCTTAGGTCCTGTCTTGCTTGACAAGAAGCAGGTAATCAACACTAACGAGATAAGTACAGCCCTGAATTCACCTGGACATTCCAGTTCTGACACTTCTGGATACAAGATAAACCTAAACCTGACTAACTTTAAACAGGTAATGAGGAAAACAGGTCACACATGAACGTGTACACCTAACAGTAATCCAGTACAAGTCAGGGATGTGAAGGACACTGAATACCATGCTATATGAGCCCAGCCATTGTAATTATCCAGCAGATTTGATTTTACTGACTGATGTCTTCACTGATGTTTATATTTGTTTGTTTTTTATTTTTTTATTTCACGGGTGTTTCAGGGAATTTTTGACACATACATTCATATGTATAATATGAGATGACAGTGGCTTGTTTTAAGGAGGAGGGCACCTGAGTAAACCCCAGCAATTTTGACCAGAAAATAACAAATTCGCACGAGTTTATTAGTGGCATTATGAGAATTGTAAATAAAATATTACAGCTTGTGTATATCTAATTAATATGGTCATCTGGGTCAAACGGATCAAATGGAGCATACATGCAGGGTAAAGCTGAAACAGCCTAATAACTCGGACTATTACATGTTTGTAAATGCATGCTATATCTTTTCAGAGTTCAATACAACTCCCTACATCTCCCCATACAGATAGATTTCTAAATTAATTTTTACACACATCCTAAAGTCCAGGGCCCCGTTTCACAATTCAGATGTCGAACATGTACGATAACCGCACATTTACGACAATGGTACGGTAATAGTGACGTACAAAATATCATATGACAAATGTACAATAAAAAAAATGATGTATGCCGCTTTGTGAAACCGGGCCCAGTTTTATCAACCCTTAAGATTTCAGATGACTGGTAAAGAAAGCATGATAAATACACAAATGGTTTATGATCATTTTACATTCTCAGCCTAATCCTCCATAAAAAGCAGCAAGCACAATTCTGACTTTCTGAAATGCAATATAACAGCTTTTATGGCATACCTAAACAGTGGTCTCATTTGATTCTCAGAAACACATTACCTCAGCAAAAGCTATATCATTAACAGGCAAGTGAACTTACAAAGTACTTAACAGCTGACGGGTTAAGTGCTGTTGGTATTCTAGAGAAGTCGGAGGCAAAAGCCAGCAACTGCCAAAGATTGCCAACCATGGGTTCTCAGACTTCCTGCATCTGGTCATATATCTGTCAGCTTGGCAATCAGTAAGTTTGGAATATGTATATGCCGTCTTGCAAGTTGGAAGTTAATGGATTGGTTTCTACACCACTTGTCTACAGTCTTCTGTTTGAACATTCCAAGAATATCGTGAGCAGTCACCCCAAGTTGCAATCTATGCCTATAATTATAATACACCGGCTAATTCCAAATCAGTATAAAGGGCTAGTGCTTTTGAATCGGAACACATGGTTCACCGTTATTATTAAAAGTAGTCCAATATTTGTATGATACAAGTCAATAATCACACAACCCATTTCCAAAGCAATTTTAAACACTAGCTAACAAAGGATATGGAAGAAATAATATTGAAATACATGTAGTAGTAAAGATGGTACCATGTACAAAAAAAGAACAGTCAAAGAGCACAAACCTCTGCAAACTTCGTGCAATACAGACAAATGGACAATATCCTGTATTCCTGACCTATGTGACAATATTGATCACTCAAAATATTCCTCACTCCCGATCAAGATCCCGTAGACCACCAAAATTTAACTGCGTGGTCAATGTACTGCATCCAAATCCCTGCATAACCTTTTCACTAACAGACAGGTACAAGGACAAGTAAGCAGATACCTACACGGAAACAACCTCCTTTATGGAGGCAATCAAGGTAGCACATGATCATATAAAGCACATCATAAAGCAGAGTACATATTTTATCTCCTAAAGAGCTTAAGAGTTTTCTGCGAAGTCTGATTAATTTCTTGGGCAAGAAACTTATGTGGTGGCATAAAAATATCATTTTAATTCTTCTGAATGCTTCAGAAGGTGCATTTTCACAGAGTAAACTTTAGGTAAAATATAGTATGTATTTCATCTGTATGTCAGATAGCCTTTTGGGTCTAGATTATCAACCAAACCAAAACGTGTTGGGATTGGTTCCTGGCAGGAGCCAGACAGTGGTTCCACATCTAATAGGGTGAGGTGTAGGGAAGGGGGCGCAGGGTGTCTTAGTGCAGGTCTCTAGGGAAAGGGTACCTTCTCATCAGCTGCCCAACTAAAGCTAAGGAAGTAAACAGACTACTGGGCACAAGGCCAAGACACTGGCCAGATGGAGAAAGCCCTGACTTAAATGTACAGTGTATATTGCTGGTTAATGTACAGTGTATCTGTGACTTCATTGTACAGTGTACATTAGTGACTTCAATGCACATTGTATCCATGACTTCATTGTACAGTTTACATTAGTGGCTTCAAGGTACAGTGTATGTGTGACTCCACTGTACTGTTTACATTAGCGACTTTTATGTACAATGTATCTGTGACTTCATTGTACAGTTTACATTAGTGACTTCAATGTACAGCGTATCTGTGACTTCGTCATAAAGTTTACATTAGTGACTTCAATGCACAGTGTATTCATGACATCATTGTACAGTTTACATTCGTGACTTCAATGCACAGTGTATCCATGACATCAATGTACAGTTTACATTAGTAACTTTAATGCATAGTGTATCCATGACTTCATTGTACAGTTTACGTAGGTGACTTCAATGTACAGTGTATCTGTGACTTCATTGTACAGTTTACATTAGTGACTTCAATGTACAGTGTATCTGTGACTTCATGGTACAGTTTACGTAGGTGACTTCAATGTACAGTGTATCTGTGACTTCACTGTACAGTTTCCATTAGTGACTTCAATGTACAGTGCAGATTCGTGACTTCAATGCAGTGTATTCACGACTTCATTGTACATCTGGCTACATAGGCCTACATGTAGCTGTACTCGGCCAATCAAGACAAGTATCCCAGCTGTACTTAGCCAATGAATATGTAACCTAGCTGTACTTAGTCAAAGAATATGTAACCTAGCTGTACTTAGCCAATGAATATGTAACCTAGCTGTACTTAGCCAATGAGTATGCACCCCTGCTATGCTTAGCCAATGAATATGCACCCCTGCTATGCTCGGCAAATAAACAGTGACTACAATAGCTTCTTTCTAGGTCATGGTACCTGAGCACCAGGCTTACCTGGAGTTCGACAGACCTGTGTACCCACAAGTATATCTCCTTACCTGGTGGAGTTCACAAGGTAAAAGCACCAAAAGGTCTCACAGGTGAAGCTATTCAGCAAAGTCAAGAAGTACATGTACATCAAGTTACATACCTATCTTGGCTTACATTTATCTGACGTCTTATTTGATGCAGTGCTACTACAATTGTGACATCTCAGAAACTATACATCAACTCAGAAAATTAATAATCACATCAAATTAATAAGGAAACAACAGTAAAAAGGTTACCAGAGACATACAGGTAGGTTAATTAGGGTGCTCAGGAATGCGTATGTGGCATGATGACATTTCATCAATAAGCTGGCAAGATACCAGACATGGTTAACTAGTGCCTTGATTAACAGTTGACATTACTGAGTGCCATGTGGGAGACATTGTGTGGGAGAGGTAATGGGGGGAACCGGCTCTACTGCTTCCAAGCAAACAATCTGGAATATAACTTTGCCAGCCATTTGGAAGATGTTTAAATGTCACCCAGAAAAGGTGGCTAATCAGCTGAAGTTGAAACTTGATATGGTAAAGTGCAAGAGAAGTGACAGGCAAATAATTATTTAAAAAATCACATGCTATTGCAGCTATCTCAAGCCCTTTTTTTATTCTTCTCTGTATTTGTCAAGCTGTTTGACCAAGATTTAGTTTCATGGGAACCTTACTTTTTCTGCTGTAATTACTAAAATCTCAGTTGTGTCCAACTGATAACGATCAGTTTAACTTTAATCACACTCTCATTTGTACTTGAAAATCAATCTTTCACACCTGTGCGTTACAGCTAGCCTATGGCTTACACATACATCTGTACTTGCTGGAAAAAAAATAAATGCAGTTAATAATGTTACAATCCAAACTCTTTCACCCTGTTTAGCAAACAAAATGGCTACTCAGTTCTAATTAAGGAAAGACACAGATTTAACTTACTTCATTTAAAACAGAAAATACTCTGACCAGCAAACTACATGTAAATTAATTCTTATAAGAACATAATTAACCACTGTCCCTGAGGTGAATCTGTTTAAGTTTAGATTCATAAATGACATGTAATTATTCAAATACTACGACTGGTCATTTGATGAAAAACTGTTTTACGATAGTTACACAGGTAAATGGCTATAAAGCACTAGTTGTCACAGGTTGGTGAAAAAAAAAAAAAACACCTGGAATTGACAAGATCATTAGAGTAGTCTCCCATTTGTTCAACAGGTAAACAAACTTGACCTGTGGTTGACCCAGTTGATGGCTGGCATGTGGCCATTCTCCTGACAGGTAGGACAGCACCTATCTGTGTTTGTCTGTCTGAATGATCACCCTGACAGGCTAGAAATAGACCACTGGTAAGAAAACATTCACATTGACTGGCACACATAAAGGTTTATATACAGATCTATGTCAGAGAATTCGGCCACTGGCTTTAACATGTAATATCCCTGTGTCCCAATCCATCAAGTTTTTGTTCTCACAGACAAAAACAATGACTGCTGTAGATCACAGTACGCATTTTTATAATGCAATAACGGAGGTGAAATGAGTTTTTTAAGGGCTGGCCCAGACTCTTTAATCAGCATAATCAGGGCAATTATGTCTTCAAATAATCTGAAACTTTAAAAACCTACATCAATCATGCAGAGAGGTTGCATAATTCCAATTAATCCATTACACTTATTAAAGCAATTTTTTCATTCTTAGCTAATATGGACTAATGTAAATGTACATGTATTTGCATGTTAATGCCTAATTGTAATTTAATTAAATTAAATGAAATGCACTTACTCTCAATGTAAATTTCCCAAGATTAAATGTTGCACATTGCATCATATTTTAAAGGCAATTTCATGAATGAATTATAACACATGGTCTCAATGGACACATTCTTAACACAGTTTTTGTGTTTGCAACGAACTGGAGAAATCAGCTTTTATTTTGTTTATATGCCTAATCATGCCTTAAAAGATCACATCTGGCTGTCAGTGGATGTACATTTACAAAACCGTTCCATCAATGAAATATACCTGTCATATTTTCATTATATAGAGACAATCACACAAACATCAATGTACCATGAAAAGGCATGCAGACCATTAGAGGACATGTCATGAGTACTTTACAATATGTGAAGGTTTTTTGACCTTGGCATACTGTACCTAGTATACATGTATGTCACAGGAAGTCTACACTGCAACTGTCTATAATACTGCAACTCAGGAGACCAGTGATCAAACCCGGGGGGGACCACACTAAAGACTTTCAAAAATTGGTGAGTAAATGATAGGGTTGTACTTAACAATTTTTCAGTCATATGACGACAAAAGAGTCCTTAGAGTGTGTGTACGTGTATTGTGCCTCTTTGTTGCAGGAAAGATTTTCACCGTTCTTTTATCTAGTGCTGCTTCACTAAGACGACTTGCAGAAGGCAAGGAAGCCACCCATACAGGTCAACCAATCGTTACATTATCCCCTTATTAATGCTAAAGGCCTAGCGAGAAAGCTACAGCTTCCTCCTTCAAGGTCTTAGGTGTGAACCAACTCAGGATTGACCCTGGATATAGCGCCCCAAAGCAGATGCTCTACCAACTGAGTCATCGAGGACGGTATTTTAAAAATTGGTAGTCGCTGACCCGGTGTCAGTATAAGGCGACTGGGTGGGGTGTCATTTCTGATGTCTTTGGGATGATACTTCAGTGGCAGCAGAACATTGGTCGCATGGACCCTGCCTCAAGAAGACAAAGTATATGTACACATACAACTAATGACTCCTCGTTGTCATATCGCAAGGTAATGTCTGGTGACATACAGATATACATGTATACCCAGCATACTGGTGGACAGTGAGGAGTTTTCAACAGACTACACAAACAAGCATACTTGGCTGCTTACCACCCCCCAGGAATAATGAAGGAGTACAGAGTACTCTACAAACTCCCCATCAACAGCTGGGATTGAACCCGCACCTTGAGTCCACCTTAACAATAACTGACATAACAATTAACAAGTGAATGCATATATGAAGCCATCATACAAAGCAGTCGGTTTCCATGGTGATCAGAATCACAGATACATTTCCTACATCCTGCAGTGGTACATCTCACTCCCACTACGTTTCCGTTTCTTGACAGTAATTTTGGTTGTGAATTTTACAGCCACAATGGTTTACAAGCCCCTACATCCAGCGCCTTAGCTCATAACTGGAATTAAGAGACACTTCCTGCATGCGCAGCACCAGAAGTCTCCAAGCCCTGAAGCAGCTGGAGGATATTTAAATCTCACAAGTGACGCCTCAAAGGAATTCACTGATGCATCCAGTCACCTGACCCACCTTGTGGAGCACATGTAATTGCGGCAGCCCTCGTTAAAACAGAGGTTCAAGAAAGATGTGTTCGACATTTCCGTGCCCCAAACCAAGTATACATCCCAGGTGGGAATGTAATCCATTTATAGTTGCATACCCTGCGGTAAATGCTTAGGTACGCAAGAAGAATTATACGAACAGACGGATATTCATACAGTAACGCTCAAGCAAAGTGTCACCCTAGAACAAGATACTAATCTGAATTCTAATCGCAAACACATGCACAATTCACAAAATAAAATCTGCCCAGGTACAAAATACCCAGATGAAAAAAAAAAAAAAAATACAACTGCCACTAGGGTTGATACATGTATGTACATTAGCAAGGGGGGGGAATTATTATTGTGACCAATTACATATTGGTCACAGCGGTGGTTGAAAAGGTTGATGAATTAGGGCATGTACAGGTAAAATTTCAATAATACAGTTCTATTAACAACAAGGAACATTGGGCATACATGTAATGTACAGTATTTCCCCTTACGACTGGTCATCAAAATGCATATTCTCAAGCAAATAACTGCCTTAAAACGATACTTTTCAAGCCAACATTTCCGATAAGAAATTAATCAAACTTCACAAAAACACTCTTATGTGGCCCTATAATGTGGATGAACCAATCAGAGTCAAGCAATATGGATAACTTGAAAAAAGCTAAACTTTAGGCGAAATACAGTACCACAGCCATGGAGATAACGACCCACAGACAAAATTACAATGTCACTTACATGTAGCTCCCTGATCGTGCGAAGACTTAGTTACACTATCAATGACTGTCACGGACGGCATTGTGGCCAGGAAATGATCAAGCTGGAAATTTACCTGTACCAAAGGCTTATCTTGACAGGCAATCTGAGGAAAATTACAGGTGTGTTTGTGAGCCTCCTGGATAGGCTATATCTGTATACCTGGGAGGGCAGCCCCTCATTTACATGTCTGTACAGTAAATACTCTGGTAAACTTGACCTATCCCCGCAATATAAAACTTAAACCTTGATCTACCTGCTTATCACAGCTAAGTACAGATGAATGTGCATACACTGTAGATGTGCACGAGTCTGCAGAGTCTGAGGTGCTGCATGAGCAGAGTGGGCTTCACTTCAGAGGAAACTGACTCTTGTAAAGCAGAAAAACATTGCAACACAACAAGATGTTCTGTTGTAATAATTACAGTTACATGAACCGGTAGTCCACATGTTTATGTGGTTTTATTTCCTGTGGTTTCAGAATATGCCAGCTGTATAATCCATAATCATACATGACTCAGTGCCATCATTTACGTGAGTCAATGGTGTCATTCACGCGAGTCAGCGTAATCATTCACGTAAGTCAATAGTGTCATTCACATGAATCAGACAGAATATTTGCATGTTGAAGCACTGGATACAAAAATTCCAACTGAGCAGAAAACTTTCAGTTTGCCTCACTGCCGCAAATACCAAGGCACTCAAGGGATCCAGGGAAGAGTTCTGAAATACTCAGTTTTTAGGGTGTCTGCGGTAGGGTCAGGCATGCAGTTGGTGAATGGAAGCCCTAGTGAATGGAGACTGAACAATACACCACATCACACACACACATGTACTGTCAGTCCCAGTGGACCACTAGCTCTCCAGGTGTGGGGCACTGATACTGGACTATTACAAACTAGGTCAGCGGTCACTAAGGGCAATGCTCAGGGGCTCGAGTTTAAATTACTAGCACACATTAGGTAGAGGTTCAATCCTGGCCTTGAACAGGGAATATATGCATTCCCAACTTTTCACTGTTTGTACTTAGTACTGACACTGAGAAGTCGATGACATTCGTATGACCACTTGTACAGTCTAATGTTCATTGAAGACCACATTTCTTTCACCAATATGGGCATTCCTAAGTTCTCACTCTCCGTATGGCCTTAGTGACAATGACAAGTTGACAACCAGTATTTCTTTCACCAATATGGGTCCAGTTTCACAAAGTGCACGTACCCATATCTTTCATGACTATTGGCACTTTGAGTATTACATCACCGTGGTAGTTACAAGATCGTAGTGCTACATACACTTTGGGCAACAGGGCTTTAACCTTTAATCTGCATACCTTTAGCCACATGTTGAAAAGTTTGTCAGTAACTTGCTAAAGGTTTAGTATGAGGGAAGGTCTGCCAGCAACCAGCGGATGGTAGTCCTCCTACCATAGTGTTGGCAGCCGTCAAATAAGTAAAATATTCTGACGCATAATGGCGTAAAACACCAATCAAGTAAATAAATAAATACTAAAGGTTTGCAACCTGACTTCACCGGAAAAACTTATTGCTATTGTGAAAGTAAAAAATTCCTCGATATGTTGTTAAACAACAATCAAATAAAATAGGTAAATAGATAGGGCACTGCTTAGACTGGAAACATTCCATTATGCTAGAAAGATAGCTCCCAAAGAATTCATAAAAACAATCTTCTGTCTTTAAACTCTGTATGTTGAGCAGCTTCATATTTCAGGTGTAATTCAGTTTCAACTTTGGCATTCAATGTAATGTCAAACTAATTTATTTATTTGATTTATTAATTTGATTGGTGTTTTACACCATACTCAAGAACATTTCACTTATACAACGGCGGCATTTCCTGCTGGGCAGAAACCGGGCAAAGCCCATGGGAAACCCACGACCATCCGCAGGTTGCTCACAGACCGTCTTACTTACGGCCGGAGGGAATGTCAAACTAATAAACAGTCCGTATTATACAATAAGACCAATGGTTGAATATCAGATACTGGAGAGTATTGAAAAGCATTCAGATATTTGAATACTATGCTGGGCTTTAAGAGCCATACGGACGGTAGCTAGGAACTCTAACGTTACATCACCTTTTTTTCCTGATGTTCAACAGAAGAAAGAAATTTTTCACAACATTATTTCAGTAATGTTTTACTCGTGGGTAAAAAGAGTTGTTCCAACATTCAGTTTCGTGATTAGAGTTGAAAAAACTTCCTGCGGTCGATAAAACCAACCCTAGGCTTCAAATGTTTGATCTTCTCACAAACATCTAAAAACATAAATAAAAGTATTTTTGTGCGTAGTTTTAAGTGGTTATTTAGTGATGACTACTTTGATCTTTAGAGGTCTTTTCCTACACGTACATACTGTATGATAGGTCAGCTGTCTATACATGCAGGTATAACATAATATGTCAATCAGAGACCTTATGTTACCACTAAACCCTCTTTCTGATGCTTTCCTTCCCAAAAATTTTGACTTCCCTAAAAAAAATTATGGTATTATCTATAGATAAGCAAAGGTTGATATCATTATCTGATTATTCCATTAGTGCATAACACAGACAATGCAAGCAGAGCAATTTCATTGGTTAAAAAGATAACCTTTTACATGGCAATAATTAGAGAAACTAGGGTATATAAACACAAGTCAGAGAAGCCCATCCAGTGAAGTACTGAGACCGTACAATAATGTACTAGGCACCAGCAACTTAAAAGCTCTACTGTCTGTCTGTCTGGTACCAGCATTTGATAGTCACTTAGATAATTGGGTTACAAAGGAATAACTATACTGCAGGCAATGTAAATTTATAACACCACTGATGTAGGATGTTGCTCAATACACACATCCTTAATAAGGGTGTAATAAAAATATAAAATTCTGTGATTCAATTTACAAAGCAATCATGTTTTACATGCATTCTGACACATGACTATGTTTCCTTCACTGAGTAAAGTTCACAATTTCACTGAAAATACATGTACAATGGGAATTTCTGAACACGCTGAGAATACAGCAAAATCTACAATATGCCACACAAAAAGAATTTTTTAATGTCAAAAATTCAAATATGACACTTACTGCCAGGCTGCGAGAATGCACGTGTACAAAGCTAAGAACTAAAAATAATAAAACCACAGACAGATCCATTTTAGAAATCATAGCTACAGGCAATTCAGAACAGCCACAAGATTACACAGCAGCTAGGCTTTAAACACAGTGGTTAACACTACCAAGTTTCATGCCAATTCACAGGTAAATGAAGCACCCTGCGGCTGAAATTCTACACCTGCAAATTTGCTAAGTTAATCTTGGATGCACATTTCTGACAGGAACAAAAAAAATGCTCACAACACGAAAAAAAAACATTTCAAAAAATTTCAAAAAGTTGCAGGCATGTTTATACTGTGGAGTAACGCCATGCCACATCACCTCCATTGACAAAACAGCTGATTTCATCTAGAGTTAAATTTGATCGATAAAATCTTGAGAAGATGATTGTAACCCTGGTCATGTTTATACTTCCAAACAGGAAATCTAATGAGGGCTATGAGAAATCAAGGATCGCACGTCGAAATGGTTGTCACAAAACGATACGGTCAAAAACAGAAATGTCTATCCAGCCAGTTCACAGATTGATGAACAAAACAAAGTGTAACCGAGTGTAACCGAGTCTCTGATACGTAAGATCTCTGTCCTTAAACACTATGTAAGATATGTCTCTGACCTTGAATGCAACATGTCTGTGACCTTGAATGCAACAGAAGATTTGCTTCTGACCTTGAACGTTATATAAGATTTGTCTCTGATCTTGAATGCAACATGTCTCTGACCTTGAATGCAACGTAAAATATGTATCTTGACCTCGAACGCAGCATAAGATGTCTCTGACCTTAAAGCAATGTAAGTTGCCTCTGACCTTGAACACAACGATATGTCTCTAATCGTAGTAAAGTAAGATATGTTTCTGACCTTAAATGCAACGTAAAATATGTATCTTGACCTTGAACGCAGCATCTGACCATAAAGCAATGTAAGTTGCCTCTGACCTTGAACACAACGATATGTCTCTGATCGTAGTAAAGTAAGATATGTTTCTGACCTTAAATGCAACATACGATATGTCTCTGACTGAACACAAGTCTCTGACCTTGAATGCAACACATGATATGTCCCTGAAATTGAACGCAACATCAGATGTCTCTGACACTGAACACAACATATGTCTCTGACCTTAAACATAACATAAGACACGTCTATGATACCGTATGCTATGTCTATGAACAATATGAAATGCAACCATACATATCCATACACTACCGAACCACGTTTTATCCAAAATGTCTAACCAGACACCACCACTCTCTCAATACCTCTTTACACTCCATAACCGCGAGCTGTAAATAGCTGACAATTAGTGAACAACATATATCAGCTCTGGGGCATCTAGGTCAAAGGATTCATTAGACCGTGTAATCGTGATCAACTCCCACTGGTCAACTCCTGTGTTCTCTATACATGCACCACAGGCAACACCCAAAATTCTTTGTGACAAAAAAAATTGTCATTTCCTCCTTATGTTTTGTATGTTAAACCTGTAGTACTGTATTTCACCTGAAGTTTAGCATTTTCAAGTGGCACATTTTTCTCAATTCTGACTGACTTATCCACTTCAAAAATCAGTTGAACATTATTAAGCACACATTGTCTACAGTCAGTCATGGAAAAAGACTGATCTTAATCTGTTTAACAAAATCATAAACAAAAAAACGCTTAAACCTGTAACTTAAGCAAAAAGTTGGGTCCCAAGTCCTCAAAGACAGTGGAACACAGTACTGAAACTGAAGAACCCGTCATTCACAAAACCTGTTATAACTGTCAGTATGAATAAGCACTCAAGCAAAAGGTCAATTAAAGGAGAAGTTGGAAATACAAACATATTTTGTTGAAAGCAAAAAAAAATTCAGTACACAAAAGAGAATAATTAAGTTGATGTTTTCATCAGTTATGAGCTTTGAGCTTAGCTTCCTGTATTGCTGTCTTAGAAAAATTGATGTTAAGTCCTGTGAGAAATGGCACGTACATGTACATGAGTGCTGAAATTATCTGCATCATGCAACAAAGGTTAGGAAATCACAGATACAGATACACATTACAGATACTGTTATTCTTCAGCTTCTTCGTATGTTTGCTACGTGTTTGTTCAAGCATATTATGAAAACATTCCTCTGTGTAGACTGATGAAATTATCTTTCTGTAAAGCCATGAAATTCGTCAATCCAACCATTGTAGCTTTGTTTCCAAAAATCAAATTAAAAAAATGTGTACAAATTGCACTGAAAGTTATACATAAATGCATATGCAAAAAGACAGAGGAATCAGGGTACGCATTCATGTACCTACAAATGTGTTGCATTCCTGTACGTACAAAAAAGGTCAAACTGACAACAGAAGGTTCATGTGCATAGATGCTAAGTTTACTGTTGGAAGTTCACACAGATGAATTCATTTTAATTTGTTGATTTGAAGCAAAAAATGTAACGTGTATAATGTTAGGGTCACCATTTCACCTTGTTGCAAAGGGTCGATGGTATTTAAAGGTGATTCCGGTGTTTGAACCAGACGTCATGTCGGGAAGAGAAGTATGCCTCCCCAATGCAGGCAGACATCAACAAGTACAGACTAACCAGCACCACCTGGAGACAATACGCCAGTGTTTTCTTACTGTCTGACATAACAGTCCTCAGCCACAACTGGTATGAGGTTACACCAAGAGAGCCCAGGGGCTTGCAATAATAGGGGCAAAGACATAATGCAATGTCAGAGAGTGAGAACACAATTGGCACTGAGGTTGGGCGGTGTCCCCTAACAATCAAAACTCCGTGTTTACCATGTGATGTCGCACAAAAGAAGCGCAAATGGTTGGATAGAGAAGAAAAGTTTGTGGTTTGACAAAATGAGGTATCATTCTAATAACAACATGTGAGGTCTTACTTTTTTGCTAGGCCACAAATGTACACAGTATACTGTACATCTTCAACCTTTTCGACCTGTAAAGTTAGTGGAAATCATTCAATGCTAAAAATGATTTGTTTGTGTCACTAAAGACGCAAGCTTCAAAAGAAAAAACTGCGTAAATTTTTTCTCTACTCACCAATAGTTCTCTCAGAATGTTTCAAAATAATGGTTGCAGAGGTGGCTGGGAAGGCTGACAAATTAGGGCACATGCAGTAGCATATTAGTACATCATCATTTGCTCCTTCAAGTTTCTAATGCAAAGGCATATTTTCATAACTGGTGACAACATAAGTTTATCTTCTGTACAATTGCTTAATGAACTTTCTAGAGGGTTTACTGTATCAACACATATTTTCTTTCCGGTTGAAGAGTCGAAGTTCTATACGGAGAAAAAGCATATATTCATTTTCAAAAACAATCACTATGGCATAATAATATTCCTTTTCATTTGTCCTCCTGATGAACAATGTTGTTAGGCTTGGGAATACACATTTATATACATTGTACAACTTATCCCAGGGAACAGTCATTAGACTTTTCAATATTTCTCATCTGCAGGTGTTTCTTATGAACATATTTCCCTTCATGAAAGTTTTCAGACATACTGAACAAGTATATTTATGGCAACAATTTAGCAAAGCTCACATTACTGTGTAAAACTCCCCAAAATTTGGCTTCATTTTAATGCTAACAACTAATGGCCAACTCATGAAAGCCACAAAAGCACCAGTTCTGACCAATGGGATTGTTAAACCTCATAGGATTCTTCTCTGTTTCTATTGGTCGAGAGCCAGTCACATGACATTCCCCAAAACATAATGTACAGCCCTCACGCACCCAAGGAATGCAACATCATGCTGACAAAGTAACATCTGATGTTCACAGGGCAATATCCAACAATCTTGTAATAATATTCAACAATAACATCCATTATTTCAATGCAGTTATCTCCCTTAGTCAGCTCTCCAATGTCTGCTTGTTCATAAAGTAAACAAAGGGTTTACGGTTATAGTTCCATTATCGTCGTAAAACTTTGCCGCTTTGAACACAACCGGAAAAGGTACACTGTTTTTTTCGGTGTAATAAAGACACATCAGCAATGAAAAAAATTCTTCAAAAGTTTCACTTTTTTCAATTCCGCACTGAGTGAGTGAGTGAGTGCTTGGGGTTTAACGTCGTACTCAACAATTTTTCAGTCATATAACGACGAAGGAATCATTAGGGTGCATGTACGTGTAATGTGCATCCTTGTTGCAGGACGGATTTCCACCGCCCTTTTATTTAGTGCTGCTTCACTGAGACGACTTACCGAAGGCAAGTAAGTGCCCCGCCCGAGCCATTATACTGATACGAGTCAACCAGTCGTTGCACTATCCCCTTCATGCTCAACGCCAAGCGAGGAAGTTACAACTTCCTCTTTTAAAGTCTTAGGTGTGACTCGATCAAGGATTGATCCTGGATCTACTGGTCCCGAAGCGGACGCTATACCAACTGTGCTATCCGGGCAGGTCAATTTCGCACTGAGCATTTTGGTAACAAGAATATGTTGTCTTAATTTGCATGTAAAGCAATATGCATGATGTGCATTGTAAATATGCTGGTACATGTAAATAACCTGGATAAAGTTTCCAAAGCTCCAACAGGATTCCACTGCTTATCTTCTTTGGGCACTAACACTGTCACGTTATTGAGATATTAGCGAGTGTTACCCTTATATTCACATTTACAAGTTCACATTTTAAGCTGCTTAGTGATATGGAACCTACTGCAGCATTCTGAGCATGGCAACCTATTGGCACAAAATGACACAGCTGCCCCCACTTGAAAAAAACTGCACAGATTTAAAGCAAGGGCACATGAAGTTTGTTTTTAACCAATCATATCAGAGAAGGCACCAACATGTGCACCCTTGAAAAAGGCTCTAAGCCATGACATAATGGCTTTTATAAGAATACATAGGTGACTGTCTAAGTGGGGAATTTCTTCCTTGGGTGGTCCCAAGGCTCAATGGTGAAAGTTGGCAGCCAACTTCCACTTCATGGATATTTTTGCTAATCAGGGACTACGTTTATTTGGCACCTGAGTTTGTTTTGAGGTTTTTTCACACGACCACCTTCTAGTCATTGTTACAAACTTACTCTTTCTCCCCATTTTCTTTTCAATGTGCAAATGGTCACTTTTTAACCATCAATGACCAGTCAAATGTTTCCTTCATTGGAAAATAAGTTTAAAGCTTTTCCCACCTTATTGTTTTTTTAATCTGTTGAAATCAAATGAAACCCTTGCTAATAGAGGGCATCTGTCAACTTGTACTACATTTATAACAACAGATTTCTTGGACTGTAGAATATATCTTTAATATTACCCTAATTCTCCTAAAATTTTGGACAGATATTAAAAGTGTTGAAAGCAGATTACCAGCCTTTTGGAAAAGTAAAGATATGAGTATGTTGATCATTAGATGGTCTAACCATGTGAGTAAAAAGAAACTCAATATTCCTGCTACAATTACATATATATTGGCTAAAATGAGCAGATCAGGAGTCCCAAAATTTAGGGTAGTCTGATGATGATATCCTGAATTTGGACAATAATAGCGGATATCAAATATTAGACAAAGGTTTGATTTGAGAACACTTATTTACTTAAAGGTACTGTTACTCATTGTTGAAATGACCTATTGTAAATGACAAAACACTTACTAAGCTAATCTGCTTGAAACTGATGAGGCTTTTTTGCAAACCAAAACCTTGAATTACTATCTTGGGATCAGTTAAAAGCAAAATTATTAAAAACAAAATTTTAGATGAAGTTCAAATAAAGCAATTTACAGAAGACCGCTGGCATTTTGTTCTTACTTGTACAAGTGAAATATTGCTCCTAGCTTTTGAGCCACCTGTAATATTTCTGTAAAAGCCTTTCCCAGGATACTATAATGAGTTTAACATTAGCTTTCTAAGTTTTTCCTGACAACCCCAACACCACAATATTTAGCCTTCTTCAAACATTGCTGAAGTCCAAGCATTTACGGCCTTGGAATACAGGAGTTTGTGTGGACTGTAGGATTGGAGGTAACCCAAGACGTGACCAGGGTCATAGCACTGTCGATGGGGAGGGGGGAGAGCAGGGGGGGGGGATGTGTGTCTGTTCTAGGTTAAAGCCTAATAGAACTAAATATTGAGGACTTATAGCTGGCACAGAGACAAGACTATAAAGACAAGTTATAATTTATACAAATTATATTTTTAGTTACAATTTATATTAGTCATTAAATTTTAATGTATGCTGCAAAGAAACTTTTAGCCTAGAGAAAGTTTCTGATATTGGAAAAACTGATCAAAACAGCGCATCTGAATTCTGTAAGTAATAGCAACACAAGCTAAAAATGAACCATACATATTTTGTTAAAGCCAAACTAGCATGCAACTCCTTATGCTGTGATGTGCTTTTCAATGATCTCATTGAAATACATGCAAATGTATGAATGATTCAATAAAATCCTTCTGTAGGTCATAGATATAGTTGAAGTATTCACCCGAGCAAATGTGAAATTTGTGAAACTTTGGGTGTAACACTTACATGTACGTATACAAAGTCAGCTCTTGGAAACTGCCCAATAAAAACCTCAAAATCCATGTATCCCTCTTTACTCAAACATGTCACTGAGTTTAAATACTGTACAGAAATCTGCTTCATGACAGTTAATACAAAAAGTGAAACTAATAACCATACATCTGTTCTTCCCTGAGGACTTCAAGAGGAATATTTATTAATTTGATTGGTAATTTAAGCTGTACCCAAGAATATTTCACTTATAAGAGGGGTTGCATGACCTACTTCTGGTAGCCATGATGGAGCAAGCACTGTGGCCATAGGAGTCCATGTTAACAAGACCCCAATATGGCTAAGTCGCTACTGTTCTACCAAGGTGATGACAAGAGGTGGCCAGCATTATGATGGAAGGAAACCAGGCAGAACCAAGGGGAATTTAAAAAGAATAGTGAACTTAGCAAAAATAACAAATTAAATACAACTTTATGGCTTATCTACTTTGGCATATCTATTTGCCTCTTTTCACCATAATCGTTAACCCTCTCCTTTCTGTCTTAGCTATTTAGCTCCCCCTCCCCTCCTCCAGTGCCCTCCTGGGTTCCTTTGCTCCACCAGGTTACTTGCACTAGCCTGACCTACCTATCAGAACCCTCCACACCAACGCTCCCCACCAACCCTCCCGGCTTCCTCCATGTCTCAGGTGGAGAACAGGTAAAATAAGGCCAAAGTAAGATACTTAGCAGAAGCCCCTAACTTCCTGTCTGCTCCCCGGCAGTGTTTATTTGTGCTCTGCCCCCCTCACCAAATCTTTACAGCTTCGCAAGGTTTGCTGGATATTTTTCCCCGCGGATTGGTGTGGATACAGCTGAAGGGATCAAGTCAGGTTCTCAGACAAGGGAATTCCTGCGCAGCGTCGCACTTTGACCTGCCTCGTGTATCTGTCTGGTGTCAGAATGAGGTTGCTTCACACACCAGGCCTTTGTTTTCCCCATCAGTTTTTGCCAACATCTAAATGGCTTCCTGTAGATTCACTTTGCAGGAATCCACCAGAATCTAGCCCAAATCTACATGTAGTACTAGAGCTGTTGTTCCTAGTGAAGATTTTAATGCATATAAAAGTTAATAGATTGTATGGATCACATGTTAACTTTAATGTTGTGAACTTTCAATGCCCAATTGTCGGAAGTTTGGGAATATAGGAACGTTTGGACATTTTGAAAAATTGTTATGACTTTTCAGGGATCTATCTGGATTGCCCTAGTTTTGGTTTATAAAACTGATGGCAAGAACTGGATTCCTGGATTCCTATTGAAACTAAAGACCTGCACACACCTGGCCCATCTCTGCGACACCTGGCCCATCACTGCGGCACCGTAGACAATACTCTACTTCTGAGGCTACAGGTTTTGATCTCACAACATGTCCTTAAAACAATGCACAACATGTCAGCAGGTCTTGCACCAGCCTTTTCATCAGCTGATAAGAAAAAGGGGACTATTCCCTCACAGGAAGTGTAGATAATCAGCATTTCCTGTACAGAAATTGTACACAAATAAATAGAATAACTCACTGCCTAAATCTGAGGCTGTTCACTAAGTCTTAATAGAGTTTTGTGTACCAAATTTAAAATTCCAATGATTCAACTCCATTACCCCAAATCCTCAACACATTCAACAAGTACTGTGTATAAAATATTTGACTCGTACGATGGCGGCCAAACTTGTCCGAATAGCTTGTCCGAAAATATATACCAACTACTCTAATATGCCAAAAACATGCCCTAGATGTACGTGATGTCTGTGGTTGATTTGTTAAGGATTTAGGCTGCTGATTTGATCTTTGATTTACCAATAGAGAAATTATGTAATATAGTAGTGGGGGAAAACCGCTCAATGCCTTAAAGTATACATGATATGCTTTAATTTTATTTCATAATGTGCACAGTATGATGTGTAATAACATAACAGCACAAACAAATTTTTCAACATTCGCTTTGAGGTGTGAAAATGGCTTCAAAGTACAGCTTTCTTAAGGCCCCAGCGGTCGGTCCAGAAATTTAGTAGCTTGCAGTGATGGCATAGACAATGATCCTTGTTTAAAAAGAACTCTGTGGGAAACAGACTGAATGGGGGCGGGTGTAGGAGGGGGCACTAAGCTGGCCTGAAGAAGCCATGCAGTATCTGTGTACATGTCACTTTGTCAACACTGCAGCCACATGGTTCACCAGGTTTGGGGCACTTCAGGGGTGTTCACCCAATTTCCGAAAAAGGGAAATGATAAAACCTGTCATTCATGTCAACTTTATTCAGAGATTATGGTTGAGACAACATTTTGCTGTTGTTCACAAAGAAAACATATACAAATATAAAAGAAAAAAAATTCATTGACAGAAACTGGAATAGAACCTTAGACCTTACTCTAAAAGCCAAAAGTGTAGCTGGAAGAAAACTTACACAAAATAAGTCAGGAAACAGGTGATCAGGCAAGAGCTTAACTTCTAAAACAGCCCCACATATGTTATCAAAATCCCAACAAATAGGCCTGTAAAAAAAAAAATATAAAACGAAACATCTGGAAAGAAAAGTCACTCAGATTTGAATATACACACATGTATAATGCACAGAAGTGAACCTTATTGTGAAACCAAACAGGATCAAACAAGAGCACAGACGGTTGTTTAGATAAATGACTAACTTTCCCACGCTATGATGGTATGCAATTCACTGCACAGAGATGTACTGTTGTGTACATTATAAGTACAATACTTAGGTGCTCCCAAATGCCTGCGTTTATGGTCTATCTTTCCAAATATACATGTACATATATATGCCGATATGTAGGAAAAAAAATGTGTTTTTAACACATGTAAATTTACACATCAGTACAGATATTAATACTGGCACTTATCTCTTGCCATTTATCTAGAAGTCACACATTAGATGTACATTAATGCAATATAGACTCCATATGATATATCTAGACCTTGGTACATATGCACACAGTTCTGCTTATGTTCTAGGTTACGATTCCTTTGCAGAAAACGTATGTACATGTTTCCAAATTCTTCAAAACTTTTAAAAATTCAGTACTGTCAAAACAATAGCAATCTGAGCTATTCTTATAAATTTAACTTGATAAAATACACATTTCTGGCCAAATATCTCTGGTAAATTTAAGTCTCATAGGTCATTCACTTAAGGAGTGAATAGGGGACGTTGACCTTTTGTGGTAAGCTTGTGTTTTTTTGTGTCCAGAATGAAGGCCAAAATTTACTGCACCAACTGCACATAACACATTGCTATTACACACACGCTCTGCTTCGCCAGTAAGTCAGGAAGGAATGGGGGGGGGGGGGGAGGTAAATGTGCCTGCTGTCATGAGGTACACTGCGCACAGATAATAAATATTGTGTTAAATGATGAGGACAGGCTGGTGTTATTGTGGGTGGGTGTGGGAAGGCAAACATTCAGGGTGACAACACACAGGCTGACGGACACTTAATCTATCCTGTATGTGCTTTGAATTGGTTTAATATGGACCAGTTTACAAATACACAGGTACAGCAAAATCTTTTGTGTGCAGTAAATAGGGCAAATATGAACAAATAAACACTAAGCTACATGTTCATGTAGTGCGTGTACACATCTCTTCTTGTATCCAATCAGTTTGTAGAATGCACACCTGTTTATAAATAAAGCAGTCAGACAAATAAGAAGTCAAATATTTTGTAACTGTAAATCGTACCCTAATTACTCGCCCTGTTCGTATATGAAAGAGCAACTTTCAGTACAACTTTTGCACATTTTTTATTTGATTTTGGAGACAACACTACATTGGTTGGATTGCCAGACTTAGAGCTTCACAAAAAGTACGTTTTATCAATCAACACAGAATACTGCCTAGCGAGTATGCTTGAATAAGCACCTCGCATGCATGCGAAAAGATTGATGAATTACATTTACAGTGTGAATATGAACAATTAAATACAGTCATACAACATTTTTGTATCTTATCAGTATTTATATGCATGTGTACATATATATGTAAAATGTAATTCACATGCAGATACATATGTACCTATTTACCAATACATGTGTACACATATATATATGTACCTATTTACCAATACATGTGTACATATATATATATGTACCTATTTACCAATACATGTGTACATATATATCTGTACCTAATTACCAATAAATGTGTACATATATATATATATGTACCTATTTACCAATACATGTGTACATATATATATATATGTACCTATTTACCAATACATGTGTACATATATATATCTGTACCTAGTTACCAATGCACATGTACATATATATGTACCTATTTACTACTACAGGTGTACATAAAACTGTACCTATTTACCAATACATGTGTACATAAACGTACCTATTTACCAATACACGTGTACATATATATGTACCTATTTACTGATACACGTGTACATATATATGTACCTATTTACTAATACACGTGTTCATATATATGTACATGTACCTATTTACCAACACACAAGTTTTGTAGTAGCAAATACAAAGTAGTTACAAGTTTAACTACTTTGATTTGCAGCTATCAGTAAATTTGACATGGTCATGTTTACGAATACCAGTACCTGGTACACAAGAAGTGTGACTAATTTGTAGCTATGAATAAATTGGAAATGTGCATGCTTATGAATGCACAAGTTGTTCAACTATTTTGCTGCTGTAAGAATCAACAGGATATGGATGGTCACGTTTATAATAAGATTCATGTCACCCTAAGTAGCTTTATTATTTATTTGACTGGTGTTTCACACCTTAATAAAGAATATTTCACTTGTATGTCAGCGGACAGCATTATGGTGGGAGGAAACCAGTCAGAGCCTGACAAAATCTACAACTATCCGTAGGTTGCTGTCAAACCTACCCGCGTACGACCGGAGAGTTAGACAAAATAAGCTGGACTTAAACTCACAACGACTGCATTGATGGGAGGCTCCGCACTGGAATGCTAATTACTTTGGGCACCTTGGCCCCACTAGGTAGTTTTAAGCAGACTAATATGGACCAGTTTACAAATACCCAATTTCACTTTTTAGCAGCTGTCAACAACTGAACATAAAACACAAGAATAGTTTCGTTCTACAAAATAATACTCATTATGTCATGTAATAAGCTTCTATTTCTAACTGCACCTAAATGACCCAAACTTTTGCCCCTGAATAACTTGTACATTTTGGCTGAATCTGAGAGTTCCATGAGAGGTTTAGAGATTTGCAGGGAAGGTAGGTTGATATCCAAATTTCAATGCATCAATGAAAGTAAAATTTCATGAGATGAATCTACCTCTGGAAAATGCAACTTTTGGGGTGAACATTTACATCATTTTACCTTACATGTAACTGCAAAATAAAATATTACCATAATTACTAAACAAAGAATTCTCACAAATATCCATCAATGGGGGTTGAATGACAACCTATTTTTTCTCCCTCTCCCTCTCCTTCTCTCTCTCTCTCTCTCTCTCTCTCTCCAGGACATGGCTAAGATTTCAGGACAATCAGGTTTTCCAAAACTCAACATGTGGCTCTAGACCACAACAACTACTAGCTGGTATATGAAGGTACAAATAAGCACCTACATACTAAGAACACGGACCTGTCTAACTGTAAATATAACCAGTACAGACGCGGAATCTAGGTCTTTTGTACTTTTCTTTTTGAGGGTGTGTTGTCATCCTATGTCCAATACTTGACAGACTGGTCCCAATAAATCATGACCATGATTTGTAAACTTGTTTCAAAACCGAGTTGGGGGGGGTAGGTCTTATGCAGTCAACCTTGACTTTAAGGCAGAGGGGGCATCCCCAAATTCCCAATCTGCAAGTGCAAAGTATGCATGTACTACTGACAACATTCAACAGTTTGGACAGGATATCAGATACATGTATCTCAAACAGTTACATGTATACAGAAATCTGAACAGATTAACAATATCTAGTTTCTCCGCTAAGTAGTTGTGTCTCCAAGGATTGATCGAGGCTAAAATTTAGATTTTACCTCAGAGTCAGTGGTACATGTACATGTAGCAAGGTGAATACACACTGTAGTTTCATAGCAAAAGACTACATGTAATTAACCAGCCCAACTGGGACAATCTAACCACTGCAGCAATCTTACCACTGAAGCAGCATTCTTCCTACATGGCCATTCATTAAAAATTCTTTGTTGGGCATAACCCAACTCTATCAGAATTTTTTATTTGTTTTCTGGCTAATGAAAAAAATAGATTTTAAAGAAATTTATCAAAGGTTCCTTTTTTTAGAGGATTGGTTACAAGAGACTCAATGAACATAATCTTAACGACGGCCTGATTCAACCAGACTCTATGAAACATTTCTGTTGATAATGTAGACGGTACAAATGTCCTCAAATTCATGTGAAACATGCTGATTGACAAATATGTATCTGTCCTATCACAATGAAGAAAATTCATGTTAAGGAGAAAGACTTCTCATTACAAGAAGTGCCCTCAGTGACATTTTCTGGTATCATCAAGCACAAAGAAAAATCAAAAACCCCAGGAATGCACAAGTCACTGCAGTCAGCAGTGACGACATCACAAATCTCCCATGTGTGGTAAAGTTTGGAATTTCCTGGTAAACATAAAATAAATACCTTTCAGTCAATGCTTCAGCAAAGTTCACCTTACATTTACCATGATCCAACACCACCCATAGACAAAGTGGTGTGTAACAAAGAGGTATGTGACCATGCTGATTTATTTATTTATTTATTTAGTATGGTGTCTTAAGCCATACTCAAGAATATATCACTTATACTGACAGTGGTCTCCATGAGGTATCCTGACCCTAAAATACTGATCCCCCAGATAACATCTGCAAACAAGACTGTCAATTTTCCTGATGATGTCGCATTGACCTCCATAAAGGGCTGCTGCTCTTAAAAAAAAAAAAAATGGGCTTAACAGCTCAGCATTATCTAGGTATGCCAGCCAATAAAGCATTACTGGTCCACAACAACCAGTGCAGGAATTTATGCCATGGCCACCCTGTAGAGCAGAGTTATGCAACTACAAGCACTGCCTGTGTGTGAGGATGACAAACATTCCATGTCCTCATGTCCGGGTCGAGCAACCCAACTTCAAAGATGTTACCCCCCTTCCCCCCTCTCTCTCGCTCCTCGAAAAGCAAAGAAATACTGTCTGGATAAATGGTGCTTCTGTAACAATGATCACAGCATTGATGATCACATTTCCTGTAGCTTCCCTGAGTAATGGACCCCTGGGACTGCAGGTCTCATTAATGTACTACATGTATCTCTACTATTTGATTATTAGTCACATTCTCACAAGCATTTACATGTACCCTGTGAAAGATAAACTCTGAAAGCAATTATCCTGACCTACAGCTAGCAGCAGGAGACGGATTCAAGCCAGAAAGCATTCAGGCCACAAATACAGGGAATTCAAATCTTAATTAAACGACAATCACATATCCACTACAAGACAATGACATCATATCTAAGGGATCATAATTTGAGCGCACTCACTTGAATTTTTCAATCTCAATTCAAACATGTTTAGGAATCTGTTAACAGATAATCATATCTCAATTATGAAACATTTCAAGGACATTCCAAACATCACTTTAATTACGAACTGAGAGAAATTGACGAAACTGACCAGGTTACCTTAATTATACATATGACTACCTTATGAATATATGTATTTGGCCAAGTCTAATGAAACATTAATTTCAGACAGCTTAAAGGAGGAGTTAATTGTTCAATTTTACAGAGTTACTTTTAAACAAAGTTTCAATTCAATCAGTGATCACTAATGCCCTAATGTCGATCAAGCCAGCACAGCTTAATAAAGAGATTTATGTACAAATGGTAATTAAAGATCTGCAATTTAAGCATCACAGGGGTCAATTCCACAAAGACATTCCTGATTTCAGACAAAATATAAAACGTTGTCACAAAGCCTAGTTTTTGGTTAAAGAAGTTAAAATTTGACACATTTGTCTTCAGATAAGATAGATGAGGTAGTCAAAATTTTTAGTTAAGTTCAAGTTTTTAAGCTCAAGCGGCTTGAAAATAAGCTCTAAAATCATATTTCAAGTTTTGACTTAGAACCGGTTTTGCTAAATTGGCCCCAGAGATACAGTGAATTTCATGAAGCTAGTGCTACCCCCATTACATTAAAATTAACAACCATAAACAAGCAAGGTATTTGTATGGCACTGTGGTCAATTTGTTCAGCTAATCTGGCAATCAGGGAATATTTGATATTTACTCTGCACACTTTACCAACAATTAACCCTGCATCTCATAGCTACCTGACCAGATTTAAGCCTATAATGCTACGGCAGTCACGTCTGTATTTTTTGCTGCTGCTTTTTTTTTTTTTTTTTTTTTTACTTGGTTTGCGAATGGACACAAGTCCCTGAACATAAAATTGAGCAGGGCAAACAAACGAACAATGTAAAAACAAACACACTAAAAACAAAAACCAACAGGCAAACAAACAAATAAGCCTTTCCACAATCGAGGAATGGTGCAGCCGTCTGGCATGCCTTGAAGATCTAGCCTATGATGCAAGTCAATGGAGAACAGTGGGGTGGGGAAACAATGGGGAGGAATTGTCTGCGTAGCTTCTCAAATGCCAGGGACGGGGAGGCCTCTGCAGGGCTGCAGCGAGACGTCTTAATCTATCCCTGATCCAGACCCATGGGAGGCCACGTGGCTTGGAATATGGAGCAGATCAAGTATGTCACCTCCAGTGAAGGAGACCTGGGCTGGCAATGTGAAGGACCCTCCCACCTACAAACTCCTCACCCTGACTGCTCCTGCTCCAGCAATCTCAATATGGGTTGCATGATGAGCTTTACCCATGATCCAGACATCAATAATTCCTTGACCCAAATTCTTTGTTTTGTCAAACTGTTGAAGCTTTGTAAATGTTCATTTCATCAATGAAATACAATCTGCTATATTTTGGGGGGGAAGGGGGGGGGGGGTGCATGGAGGGAGTTGGGGATCACAAACCAGTGTTGATAATTTCTAGTCCAACAAGTAAGTATATCTATGACACAACAGGAAATATCAATTTTCTTTCCTCTTAGTTAAACAGGACCACCGATTTAAGAGCAATATGCTATAGCTAGAAAACATGCAAAACCACAAATCTTAATTATAGAAACCGGATCACTTAAGGTTAGCTTTATTAAGTGCATGAATATAAAAACAACTCTACATGGCAACAGGCAATTAGGCCTGTACAGAATGACCATATATACATGTACCTGCTAGATACCACGGAGATAAGGTGACACTTGCAGAGAAGTGTCATTTGTACATGTAACACCCTTTGCCATGTCTGATTCAACACAGGTGACAAGAAACACCGAAGCTTCGGTTAAGATGACAACATAAGTTCATCTTTACAAACAGCAGCTGTCTCAACAAGTGAAGGATATGTGCCTTTTACTCATACGACATAGGTAAACAATACGGGTAAATCACGTCCGGTATAACATATGGTATGATAACACAATGATCTGCTAAAAAGAAAAAAAGACCTTCAGTGCAGTATCTATAGCAACATGATATCACAGAAACATTTCTGTGATAAGAGAATATCATTTCTGTAATAACCAGCAAAAAAGCAATTAACGACAGAGACACTATTTACCTGACTTCATGAAGGTAAAATCCGAGGCCTCACAAACAGCAATCATCAGTGTACAATGACACGTCAAGTCACACGTTTATGACACGTACATGTTTTACCTGTATGGGTCTACTTATATATACATACATTCTCTTCCACGTATACAGTCCTATTTTCTGCTCGCTTCTGACCTACATCTCTGTTTACATGTTATGGATTGACATATTTATAGGAACAATGCACCCATGTCAAACCTAATGCCTGTCATGAATGCACTGCTGCAGAAACAGAAAGGTATTCCTGCCAAATTTTTCCATTCGGCTAAATATAGTAATGCTTAAATAATTTTGTTATTTATATACAGTTAGGCCATTTAATATTGCGCCGACAAATCCATACATAATGTAACAAAGGACCCTGAGGATAACTTCCCCAGACGTGGTTACTTTTGGTGACAGTACTGTGTACATTTGTTGCACAAAAAACTTTTACATTCCATTTTCAAAACAAATCCTTGAATTTTCAATAGCTACTGTAATTCTTCAAACTTTTCACATGTTTGTATGGTGTTTATTCAAGCATATCATCAAGGTATTATTCCATGTCGACTGAGAAAATGATACCTTTTGTGAAGCAATAAAACTGGCCGATGCAACCAATGTAGTTTTGTATCCAAAATCAAATTCAAAACATGCATAAATTGCATGAAAAGTTGAGGGAATTAGGGTTGAGGAATTAGGGTACATGGAAGCCAACAATGCCTTTACATTCAACAAAAGTCTAAAACAGTCTTATCACCATATTTTTGTGCCACGTGCTGAGCAATAAACAATTGGGTAAAATATGCATTTAAAATGCAAATATATCACCTGTAACTTTCATTTCAACTGCTAAATTTTGCCAGTTAAGGGCATACAAGTATGAAGAATAAACCATCCTGAGTCTAATGCGCAGTGATGGACCACAATGAATCCAAAGTTTAACTCATGGCTTTATTTATATGTACTCATTGAGTGGAAAAGATATTGGCAAATCAATTTGATTTGTAAATTAAACCACACTTTTACAAAAGAAAACGATGGCTGTACACTTCAAAACAGATTAAAAGCTACAAGTGCTCGAACCGATATTAAAAATAATAATTTCCTCTTTTTTACTTTGGACACACGCTAGGATAAAACATTGCCATTACGGTCACCATGACAATTATAGTGCTCAAAATACCTCACCTGTCTTAGTCACAAGTACAAACAAGTGTAATTCGGACAGGTATAAAAAAAAACACAGCAGTCTGAATAATTAGTTCAATTAATAATACACAATTAAACGTAATTTATCGCTGTATATAATGTCATCCGTTTTCCCCTTATGATCTAAATTTACATATCAGACAGACTGAAGTGTTTTAACCATGTGAAAATGTAGATCTATTTTTATCTACATGTACACATTATCCGCTTCAATCCAACCCAGCCTAGATGACTGCAAATGACACAGGTCATGAAATAGATAGGTGCAAAGATTAGCACTAAACGAGTAGCAATATCTTCAAACCAAATTCAGTACAGAAGCATCTTTTCTCACTATCTAATGCAAGGGGTAAATATCTAGACGTATGTGGGAAGGTCTGTCCGCAACCTGCGGATGGTCGTGGGTTTGTCTGGGTTCTGTCCAGTTTCCTCACACCATAATGCTGGCTGTGGTCGTATAAGTGAAATATTCTTAAGTACGGCGTAAGACACCAATCAGATAAATAAATAAAAAGCTAGATGCATGAGTAAGGAAAATATTAATTTGACACTTGAATCTTACCTGGCCAAATTGACTAAAGACACAGATCTCCTACATATACATGTCCCCCTAATCACTGGGATGCTGCGACAAAAAAATCTGGTTTACATGTACATAATCTACCACATACACTTACATGTATCAGTAATACAGACTGATATCAACTGTCACCTGTGGCTCATGGTCAAATAGAACAAGAGTGTAATACAGACTGATATCAACTGTCACTTGTTGCTCCAGGTCAAATAGAACAAGAGTATAGTACAGACTGATATCAACTGAGTCACATATTGCTCCTGGTGGGACAGAACAAGAGTGCAATACAGGCTGATATCAACTGTCACTTGTTGCTCATGGTGAAATAGAACAAGAGTGTAATACAGACTGATATCAACTGTCACTTGTTGCTCCAGGTCAAATAGAACAAGAGTGTAGTACAGACTGATATCAACTGAGTCACCTGTTGCTCATGGTCAAATAGAACAAGAGTGTAATACAGACTAATATCAACTGTCACCTGTTGCTCCAGGTCAAATAGAACAAGAGTGTAGTACGGACTGATATCAATTGAGTCACCGGTTGCTCCTAGTCAAATAGATATCAACTGAGTCACATACTGCCCCTAGTCAAATAGAACAAGAGTGTAATGTAGACTGATATCAACTGTCACCTGCTACTCCTGGTCAATTAGAACAAGAGTGTGAAACAGACCAATATCAACTCTATTACATATTGCTTCATGATACACTGTGCACACATGTCAAACATTTTGTTCAATGTATCAACTGATTCACCTGATGATAATGACTACAAGATACACAAGAGTATAACAGACTGATATCTGTATCAACTGACTGGAGTTACCCCAGTAACACACATTCTTCCTCCTCACTGAACTCAGAATAACAGAATGATAGGGGAATAAACATGATATGTACAGCCTCATATCAACTCTGTCACCCTGTAACACACACTTCCTGTTGACAGATAATGATAACGTAATGACAATAATGAGGAGTGATATCACCTGAGTCATACCATTACACACACCTGTCCCATGGACTGATAATGATAATGTAATATACACAATACTACAGAGTGATATCACCTGAGTCACCCCATTGCACACACCTGTCCTACAGACTGATAATGATAATGCAATATACACAATACTACAGTGATATCACCCGAGTCACCCCATTACACACACTTGTCCTTCAGACTGATAATGATAATGCAATATACACAATACTACAGTGATATCACCTGAGTCACCCCATTACACATACTTGTCCTACAGACTGATAACGATTAACATGATATGCAGACTATTGACTATAACTCACCGTAATACCCCCCACAGTCCTCATCGACACATATGCTGCACATAGTTTTGGGCACGGGCATTTGATACTGTTCCCCTGGACACTTCATTAAGATTTTATGGGAGGTAGCTGTTTTCTGTAGCACAAGGGAGTCCAACTGCGATTAAGTCTGCGTGAATGAAGCTAAATTTAGTGAGCAAACTACAACATGTGCCAGATGATATGATCGCTCTCTAGCCCGTTTTTTTAAGGGGAATTTTTTTCTTCTTCTCACCCCGTCTCGTTCCAAGGTAGGTGGGACAGAAATTTGTGTTGAACAGAGAAGCTTTCGTAACCTGCAACACTCCAGTCAAATTGCCACCACTGTGTCGGCAGACATGTATATTCCTCAGTGAGTACAACACCAGTCACCTGTCTTAATGCAAGCTGGCAGAGGTCTGCATGTCAATGTAAATCCATGTGCAGGTAAATTAACCTAGCCTGTCACTTACGCATCACAGCCCTTACACACTTACACAATGATGAGTTGCACTTAACGGTTTGAGTATATTATTAGCAGCAACAACAACGCCACCAGCAGAAGGAACAATAAGGTAATTTCTGTATATTTAAACACTTACTGAAAAACAGGTCCCACTTATGAAAAAAAAACAAAAAACACACACACACATATATATATATGTACCGTATTCAGGTACAAACTTCAGTCAAAAAGCTTTGTCTGCCAAGTTACAGCAAGCTAGAGGCCAGGCCAAGTTTTTGAGTACTGGTAAATGGGGAGCAAAGCACAGCATCTGTGTACACAGTTTGAAATTCCTCGGCTATGAAAACTTCTGCACAGTGTTGTTTCGTTGTTTCCGTCTGATCCCAGGCTTCTCTGTGCAGTCCCAACTTTCTTTTCAGCTCAACTGTCCTAGCACCTCTCAATGAAGGCTAAGCTGCCTCTAAGTTCACTGCCCAAGCTATGGAGGGTAACTGTTTTGTCAACACACTGCTGTCTTCAGCATGCCTGTAGATCTATTAATGTTACAGGAGAGTGAGGTCAGTCAATCAGCCTTAGCGAAAACCTAAGGCCTTAGGGAGTTCCCCAGGGTGACCTGCTAAGTCTGTTCCCCTCCTCACAGGTAATAAGGGTTGCTGTACTGATGCTCTTTCTCTCTCAATCTCTCCGACTCTGCCTTTCACAGACACACACACTGGAAAACCTGGCAGACTCTTCAGCTGTGTCTAACAGCCTGGCAACCGGGAGCACTGACTCTTTGGCCTAGATTTCACAAAGTTCCATAAGATATAGAATCGGCTGGTGTCACGCAGATATAAATCCACATGGGCAAACTACATGCACTAGTTCGTTGCCGTCATTTCCATGTAGAGAAGAAAAAAACATCAACCCTAAAACGCAACACTAGGCAACATATAAGCCTCTGTAACTCCAGCTGGCAATCAAAAACCACCAGTTCTCTGGCTTATAAAGATATGTAATACACCTGCTATATAGATCCACAGAGATAACTTTTCTCCACCAGTTTAGATTTTTTGTGTCCTTAAGTCTGAAATCTCTCCTTTGCTTCTTTTTCTTTTTAGCAGGTTACTTCCGATCTCTTCAGCCTGTAATTCTGCCTGGCCCACAGTCCCTGCTGTACTTGTGCATATGACCTTTCACTCATTTAAATTTCACTTCACCCACTTTTCCCCTGGTTGCTTTTGAACCAGACCTTAAGAATTAGCCGTGCACGCCTCTGCATGCCTTACCCCACACATGCACAGCCCCTCTGCCTCTCTGTCTTGAATGGATGAATGGCTGGACATACACTCCAACTGCTTAATCCTCCCTCCCTCCAGGAAATGCCTCAGAAGCCCTTGCAGCCAGACTTCTCACAGCTGGACTATGCTAGGCTGAACTGACCAGGATACCCTGATACTCCAGCTGATGTACTACACATTCTAAAAATCACACCCCCCATCTTCTCCATGTCAAGTGAGCAATGTATAGTTCACATTGACAGTTCAGAAAACATACATGATACATGCAGTACAAGTAGTTTTAAAACTCCCAATAGTAGACTACAATTTGTATAAAGCAACAATTTGCCTCGTATAAACTTGGGGACATGTAAAAAAGATTTCTCCATAAGCAGTTTTGTTTTACATTGTGCATAGCAATGTGTATCTATGCTTTAATATGGATCAGATGGATGTACATGTATTTCACAACACTGTTAAAGACTAAATCTCTGGACACTCTATGCTTCAAAGCCAAACCATTTGGCATTGTAGAAATGAAGGTATAAAATTGTGGTCACTGACGTCCATTATGAATAATGTGAAAACATTTTTCAGGAGTGCAGTCTTCAAAAAACTTATGAAGTCCTTATCCTTAAGTCATTACATGAACATGAAATACACTACCAAAGCATATAAATACTGAGTCAACCAAGGCTTTGCAACCTTCAAAATTAGTATCTTCGTGTATACAACAACAACAACAACAAAAAAGCAATAAAAACAAACATTATTTGGGTTTCTTCATTTAAAACATTTAGAAAAATTCTAATATTACAGTCTATATGTTATACTTCATATGCTGAAACAAATGTCAAACGAAATAGATAATACATATAATGACTCAACCATTTACCTCTCTGTAATCATTCATTGACATGGAACAGTTCAACATCGCTTTTTATTTCTGAAAAAAAGCGACATGAGGGGTGGAGGGGGGGGGGGGGCAACATAAAAATAATGTTGATAGTTGAACACAACATGTACAATACAAACAGACTCATGACTTGTGACAAAACCAAGGCTGAAACTTGGCAAGTGAACATGAAATATTAAAGGTCACACACCACATGGTGATTGTCCTCAAAACAGGGATGGAGGATCAGAAAACATCAAACATTAAAACATTTATGGTAAATTTCTGTGCTGCAGTCCCAATGATTCATTCACTGTACCAGCATAAAACCATCTGGTCAAGACAGTGGCCTGATCAGCAACATGTGGGGAGCATTAACAGCTCTATTACTGAGGCATGGTCAAGGATGGTCAAGCCTGGTCATTCACTAACCACTCTAACCCCTATGGGACCATTAGATATGAACATAGAAACACAAGAGAGATAAGGGCACATGTGCTTCCCACTGACATTAGGGTAGACCACAATGTTATAGTTCCCTTCCTTCACTGAGAACAATGATATTCCCTAATTCCTCAACCTTTTCGTAAATGAAACAGCAACTTTCATTGAAATTTATGAAGATTTTATGTTCCGTGCAGAGTGCACATGAACTGATATGATAGACAGTTTCAGGAATTCTATACAGCCTACATCTAATTTGCATTTTCCAACGAATCCGTATGATTTTTCACTCCATTTCTAAAAGATCATTAAAACTTACAAATCTTTCACTGATCTTCATATCAATTTGATAAAAAATATATAACATTCATTTATGTCTGTACACATGTTTGTTCATAACTCTAGCCTTAATGACCTGGAGTTGTGCTGCTTTAGGGTACATCCCCAACCCACCCCCACCTCCCTTCGTGATCGCCCCCCCCCCCCCCCGTCTCCCCTATAAAATGTAGAGTACTGGGGTCCAAATGTTACCCTCTGTCCCCCACACATGGGCTGTCTTAGTTTTTCAAGGTCCCCCTGGAGCCCAGACTAATGTCCTATGTCAACTGAGTTAACAGTTTTCCCTGTTGGAGACACCAGTAGATGCTATCAGATTGTCAACAACTGCTTTTGATAAACTCAAGAGGAAGGTTGGAGCCAGAGTGGTGGGACTAGGGTAGTGGTGATAGGGGATCAGGGTTGGGGTTTGGTGGGTTTTAATGACCTTATATATACATATGTATAAATACTGGGGGGTGAAGAAGGGGTAGGGTGTGGAAGTGGAGAAGAGAAACCTCTAAATATTGGGCTAGGAGTGAACATGTTATATGTGTTCCTATAGATGTCAGCAACATTCGCATTTTGGCTGACAGCCATTCTTTTCAGTCCAAATGTCATGATATCTCACAGCACACTTCAGAATCTTAGACGTAACCCTAATGGTGGCATGCTTACATCATAAACAATCTCTTTCACCCGAAATTCTACAATGCAAATCGTATTCCCATTCGCAGAAAGTTGTGGCAAGATGAGAAAGTGAAAATGCCACTTAGAAAATTTCAAATGTTGCCATTTTATTACTGTAGTGAGGTGATTCATCTTCAAACTTGAATTGGGGTGCTAATTTCACCCCTGATGCTCTGTTGCGGCTACTGTACAAAAAGCGTGCAGTTTGAAATGCATATCTGGCTTATACAAACACCATCTAATAGTGCATGTTGATGCCTAAACTGGTAATACTGTTAATCTTTAACCTTTTCGACTTGTAAATCACAATTTCTGCATACAATTACATGCAAAAAATGAATGAAATCAAAATGAAACAAAGATGATTTATCTGTGTCACTTATGGTGCAAACTTAAAAAACGTGTGCGATTCATTTCTGTACACCACACAGTTCTCCAAGAACTGGTGGCAGAGGCCTTTGAAAAGGCTGAAGAATTACGGTATATGACACACTTCCCACTCACTGTATCTTCTGAATTAGTATACAACATGCTAAAACATTATCCTACACATAAAACTTATCGAAGGCCTCTAGGAGAGACATGCGAGTTCGCAATACTGTGGTTGGCAGCCATTATGGAATAATGTTCATCAATAATGTCCATCAATCCCTCCAATATGGTTGACAACTGTTTGTGCAGCTAGAGTGATGAATCAAAAACCTTTTAATGCTTGCACAACCTCACAAGAGGTTTCAGAAGTTTCATAAAATATAAATGTATACACTTTGTCACTCAAACTGTATAAAAAATGAGTTCAAATTGACAACATCCATGACGTCCCCCACACACTTGATGTCATCTTGCACTCAGGTCCTAGGGAAAGTCAATGGCCCAAAGATGAATATCATAACTTTGACGGACTGGCCCATCAGCATACATATCACTGTGATTTATAGAACTGCTTGTTCATTAACAGTTAGAGCTTGGTATATGCATCATTTCACTACACTACAGGCTTTCATTGCTTCATGGTTTAGACATAAAGACAAACCCATTTTTATTTGCCAGAATATGTTTACAAGCCATGAACTCTGTAGTTACTGCAACTCAACCTTTTCACACAGTAACACACTTTTGCCAGTGGAATTTATGCATAGAATTATTACGAAATTGATGCTAAAACCGTTTTGTTTATGTCAATAAAGATGCAAGCTTCGTGAAGCTATGCAGATTACATCTATACACCCTATAGTTCTCTCAGAATGTTTCAAAATATTGGTTTGCAGAGGTGGATGAAAAGGTTGAAGCATTAGGATCCTCCAGCCATATACATGCATATTCAACATGCACAAGCTTTATTACCAACCCCAGCCTTCCTACAGTGTTTGCTTAGAAGAATCCTGATATCACAGCTGTGATTGTTTACAGTAATTATGATTGATGATCTTATCTGTTGTAACAGGCAAGAAACATTTTCAAGAAAATAGCATTTTACCACCTGGTGGTCCTGGTGGTACTATAGCTTTTAAGTGCTGGGTCAAAACATTGGCAGTGATAACTCCACTGTTACATCAAATGTTAATCAATCTATCAAAAAGATAGGGTGGTGGAAGGGCTGGTGAGGGGGTGTAGAAACATACACATGAATATAACAAAATAATACATCAATAAACGCTCTGTATATTTGGAGGGATGGATGGATTGACGGAATGATTAGGGGGTTTAACGCCACATTGGCAGTGTCTCAGCCACCTCATGGCGAATCTTTATTTGGAAATCCTCCAAGTTGTTGCCATGGTGTTAACACTTTAATACTGGGAATGTGTCTTAACATGCTGTAGAGTCTGGATGGAAGAAAATTAAACAGCCTGAAAATCAGCAAACAGAGTTTCACACTGTCCTGTGTAACCTTTTATCTTCAAACCAGCTGGGTTGGTCTGAAATGCTTACAGATAAATCAATCAAGGTGTTTAAACTGGAAGAAATGAGTTCAGCATACATGTATACAAGATGTCTACAGGAAGATCATCCTTCCTGGTTAGTGACATAGGATCAAGATCAGTTAGAGCAAGAACCGCTCTCAGCTGATTGATACATGTAGTAGCTCCATTGGTGAGCATCCTGTCATTGTACGTACCCCAGGCACAGGACAGTTTGCAAAGAAGAAACTAACTCTTAATTTCTGACTTTGTGAACACACAAGGGAGAGAAGAAGCCAGATAGTGTGCATATGTACTAGTGTATCTCCTCCCTCGCAGCCCCACACCCCCATCACACCCAAACCCTGTCCACTTCATTTCATTATATAACACTGTTCTGTGTAAAAGAACAGACAATCAGACAGAATACCTGTGCTTTAGCAATGCTTCAGCAATCACGCAGCCATATAAAGACAGACAAACAGACAGACAATCACAGACAGACAAAATAACTGTGGTTTAACACTGCTTCATCAATCTTGCAATGATATACAGACCGACAAACTGACAGACAATCACAGACAGACAGAATAACCATGGTTTACCACTGCTTCAGCAATCCTGCAGCCATATAAAGACACACGGACAGACATTTCATGACTATATATATATACATGTATTATATATGTTGTTGTAAGTCCACTTTCAGATTCCTTCCACAAAAAATGACATACCATAATTAAAGAACATATTAAAGAACAACTGTCGTTGCAGATTTGGGCACATTTATAAGTTGCTTTTGGGGACAAACTACACTGGTGAGATTGACCAACTTCAGGGCTTCACAAAAATGTGTTATTTGATCAGTGTACACATAATAATGTGTTCAGAATATGCTTGAATAAATACCTTGCAAACATGCAAAAAGGTGGAAGAATTACTGTAGACGTTTAACTTCCTCCTGGACCATGCTGCAGACCGACAGACAGACAGACAAAGTCATGTGAGTGCAAGCCATAAAGGAGACCACTATGCCTTGGATTTATCAGTACAGTGTACAGTATATACCTAAATATATGCAAACCGGATGGGTTATAGAGCTAGGGCCTGGCAAATGTCTAACAATAACAAACCCGGTTACATAGCACACAATCGTTATGCTGCCTGCCTTAATGGCCAACAAATTACCTCCACCGACTGAGAGCACATCTCAGATGTGGATTAAATAGAATCATTAATCTCCATTTTAGATGCTCCCATGATTTTCATTTACAGATTCCAGAATTGCATAATTCAGAACGTATAAAAGAATAAATGGAGAATACTGCAGACGTAAAACAGCCGTCTCTCCACATACATGTGTGCCTCGTCAGGATTAGGACTTCAACCTGTACTGTTCACATGCTGGGTATGGGAGTATTCTGAGCTACAAATGTAATTCTACGCAATGCACTTTTTTCAAATACTACACATTTATGAAATATTTGTAGTTTTCATATGTATGCAGATAATGGAACAAAGTTAATGTACAGGTTTTTGCTCAATATCCTATTATGACATATGCCCTCACATATACTGTAAACCTTCAACCTTTTCACTTCTAAAGCATATTTTTTTCAGTACAATTTATGAACACAAATATTATGAAAATACTGCTAAATGAATTGTTCGTGTCACTGAAGATGCAAGCTTCATAAAATTATGCAAATTGTTTCTCTACATCCTGCCGTTCCCTCAGAAGTTTTAAAAACATTGGTTGTAGAAGGTGTTGAAGAGGAGAAGAATTAGGGTACATAGAGTTTTGTACATATAACGATGTAAAGGTTGACTCAGCCTAAAACTCAATTGTAACATTCACTGATCTCTTAATGTAGCTTGATGTACAAGGTAATTAAACAACACAGCCACAGCATAAGAAAAGATTGATTATACCCAGAAAACCTGATCAACTATTAAGTAACAAATGAATAAGCTAAGGACAAATACATGCAGCTGTACATAGTCTATTATGTAATTTTCAACGAACTCCCATCCCATCTAGCTCATGTTGGCTTCCTCTCCGGCCGTACGTGGGAAGGTCTACCAGCAACCTGCAGATGGTTGTGGGTTTCCACCGGGCTCTGCCTGTTTCCACCCACCATAATGCTGGACACCATCATATAAGTAAAATATTCTTGAGTATGGCATAAAACACCAATCAATCAAATAAATACATAAATATATAAATATTTACTTCATCCTTCTGTCTGACACATCACATTAATGTAAAGGCTTCTGACATGACACATTACTAAAATGTCCATATAATCAGATGTCCTGACTGCATGTAACTTTGGCACATGTACTTCTTTGTTCAATACATACATGTACATATATGTTTTCAGTCAACATACAAAGCAAAGTAAAGCGCAGTTAGAAGTGTCTTCCAGATATGCACGCTACTTTTATTAACTGATCCATCGGTCTTATGGTTAGGAGCAAATCAAGAGTACCTTTGTATCCATGTCTAACAAATTACCTGCATGTATAACTCACATGCATCCACATTATTATCTCCGAGGAAAAAAAGAGCAAGGATACAGTGATATATAAAATAAGTTTTATCACCATCAGACCTACATGTACACCCACAAGGCTACTGACATGAAAATTATAGGCCACAATTTGAACACACCCTTACAGGTAACTTGAAATATCTGGAAACCAGTATTAAACATTCCACAACACATTATGTTCAAACAATTAGCCACAAGCCTTCCACTGAATTCATACTGACAATGATCATAATTGAAGGACAGAGCAACAACAACGATTTTAGGTTTTAAAAAAAATGTTCCCTACAATGCCTAACAATCAAATTGTTTTCACATTTTTTCTCTCGCGTGAGTCTTCAATCGTTATAGAGGTAATTAGGCAAACAATTCAGGGACAGACTCAGCATGGTATCACAATCATGCTATTTTGTGACATTTTCTGCTCAACTAAACAGTGAACACCGATTATCAGGTCAGCCTACATACATGTACACATGCCACAGAAATACTAGTGAGTCTACACTGTATACACATTAATATATGTAAAAACCAATTATGAAATAAAATGCCAGTTTTGAAATACAAACTTTTTTAGAAATAAAAATTAACCATAAAAATTAACACACTGGAGAAAAAAAAATGACCAGTTATGACAAAATTAGGTGTATTCTTAATTTCACATTTGCTAAATTCATATTTATATTTCAAACGAATGGCTAAACTTTAGGTTAAAACACTTTCTTTAGTTTTCTGGTAGACCTGAGGGATATCTATTATGTAACGTTGCATCAACCAGACACTGGATGTGCATGATATGGATGCTAGTTATGGTGGGTGGATGAGGATAGGTAAAGGGGGGGGGGGGGGGGGGGGCAGTGCTGGGGGAAGGGGGTGCTGGGGGGAGGTGCTATTTCCAGCCAAGGCCAGACCACAGCCTGCCTGCCACAGCCCAGGGATGCTTTTAATAGCTTATATATAGACCTGTAAATGGAACATCGCCCTTGTGTGGGGTGTATCCGCATACCTGGGACTGGGTTAAGACCTAGGGTTCATGAAGACAGACACAAACACTGTAACCCACAGCTTTACATTGTTCATATAGACCTCTCTGTGTGAAAAAATATTTCACGCTCTTTTCACCTAAACCTACATCAACCCTGCCTTGTTTTGAACTCTGCCCTTTTGGACTCTGTACTCACTTTTGCTATGTGTAATTATATAGATACGTACACGTGTTTGCAGTATTGGGTTGGGGTTTCACCTGATGTTAAATTAGTTTATTGACTTGTATTTCTTGTATCCTTTCACAATACTGGTGAGAGAATCTAAATACACTGTAATTCTTCAACCTTTTTCCCATGTTAGCAAGGTGCATATTTAAGCATATTCTGAGGGCATTACTCTGAGTGGACTGATAAAATTATACTGCCCTGACATCAGACAAGCCAATCAATGTAATTCGTTCTCCAAAATGAAATGAAAAAGGTGCATAAATTGCACTAAAAGTTGCTTTTTCATGTGCGAAAAGGTTGAGGAATTAGGGCAGGACATACATACATGTAAGGCAGTAAATTGTATGTTCTTTAACTCCGTGTTAATGTGAGCATGTTCTCACAAATGGAAGGGTTTGAAACATTGTAGCACTATGATGATTTACTTCCATGTCCACCTATATTTATTTACTTATTTGATTGGTGTTTTACGCCATACTCAAGAATATTTCGGCGACCATTATGTTGGGAGGAAACCGGGCAGAGCCTGGGGGAAACCCACGACCATCTGCAGGTTGCTGACAGACTTTCCGCTGTACGGCCAGAGAAAAAGCCTGCATGAGCTGGAATTGAACTCACAGCGACCACATTGGAGAGATGCTCCTGGGTCATTACGCTGCACTAGCGCGCTAACCAACTAAGCCACTGAGGCCCCTGTCCACCTATTTATACAGAGGTCTGTACGGGATATACTGTACATGTACACATGTGAGTTAAACTATGGTGGTCCATTTCCTCAGAGAATGCATGACGTTCTACTCCAACATCATAAAAACAGATAATGGCACTTATTCCTCAAAGCGACTCGAGACAATCTGTAATAACAGTGAACTTTTGACGTCTGGTTAATGGCATGTAATAAATTATGTAGACAGAGCAAGACTATATAACACAGCAGTTATAAAAGAATGCCTACATGTATGCAAGAATAGAAAACAAACACGCAAAAAAACAAGCACTAAGCTGTCTGCTGATAAACTGATAGAAGATTTGAGAATATATTTTTAACTCACTCAAAGAAAGGGCAGATACATCAATTAAAGCAGTGAATTTTATCCTAAAAACAAACAAACATTTTTTCCAATGTATCCCACAGACTCATGAATACATGAAGTCTGAAGATAAATATTTCTACCATTTGCAAATTTCATTAAAAATAAAAATTAAGACACTTCAGACTTGAACCCTTCATAAGGGTTCTGCATGCATAGTAAACAGCCTGAACGTTGCACATTTCGCCTGATTTTGGATCTCAGAGAGGTGTTTTGAGGTTTATTTAAAAGGAACGTTGGTGGAATAAGGAAAAATGTAAGTTGCAGCACCCAAAGTAACATCTCAGGGCATTCATTTTCTTTGCCTTCTTATGAACTTTATTTTACTAAATTTTAAGTCACTGGCTGTATTTCAACCTTGGCCTAGTTAGTCTATAGACACAATGCTTTCAAATAAGTCTTATATTCCATAACGCTATTTATCTGAATGATGAATGCCAGCATGGTCTGAACATTTTACAACCTTCTAGAAATAGCCATTGAGTCATGTAGTGGAAGGAAGTGCTTGACTCTTGACCCTGCCAACAGGAGGAGTTTCATCTTCAGGAAGGAGCAGCCGGAAGTCAAGAGGCTAGGAACCTTTCCAGTCCATTTTAATTGGTTGGGTCCAATATCAACGGAAATTAAAAGTCCTATAATTCCTCAGCCTTTTGCATGTTTGCAAAGTGTTTATTCAAGCATAGTCTAAAGGCATTATTCTGTGTAGATTGATAAAATTACACTTTCTGTGAAGCCCTGAAAGTGGCCAATCCAACCAATGTAGTTTTGTTTCAAAATCAACTTAAAACTGTACATAAATTGCAATGGAAGTTGCTCTTTCATATGCAAAAAGTTTGAGGAATTAGGATACCAGACTTACACTAGACGATAATTTCTGAATGTATGTTCATCTGTCAAGCAGTAAACTTTTTTGTCTTGATCAAAACTTGATCGCCACCTTATCAATATTTCAACCATATCACGCATCATTGCAACTTTCGAAACTGTTCTCACTTTTTCAGTGTGCTCACCCCCATTGTATGTGCCTTCACCTACAGATGCAGTCAACCAACATGAATTATGTCGCGGTCAAGTAATTCTTTCTTATGAAAATATTTATTAAAATAAAATGCTGCTCTCCCAGAAAAGTTACGAAAGTTTAGTACAATTTAGTCCAGTGCATCTGTACACAACAAGCTCTTGCACAATAAAATTAAGATAGATGTTGACTGCAGTTTTCTCCCTATCCTGCATCAGGGACTGATTCCACAAAACCCAGTTCTGACTTCGTCAAAATTTGAAATGTGACTTTAATGCTTATTTTTAGACCATATGATGAAAACAAGGAAACCTCTAACAAATGCTCTTTTACTCTACCCATTCTCCTCCCACTGACATTGTGTAACTGAAATATTCTTGACCAAGACATAAAACAGTAACGAAGTAAGTACATAAATAAATCCTGTTTAAGACAAACACATCAAATTTGATCCTGGATTAAGTTTTAAGCACTAAACCAAGTCAAAAATTGCTTTGTGAAGTAGCCCCAGGCACTTGCATGGTTAAGTGGATATTGTTTTCTCTTTATTAGGAAAAAAAGGGCATCAGAGTCCGGGTTACATCCATACGTTCCATACGCAGTGATAAAACAGCTGCTGCATCAACACACCAAAGGTACATCACTACTCCCCTGGAGCAACCAAACCCGGAGCAGCCATCCCCAAAGGATGTGGTTTTCTGTGTTTATAAAAGCCCAAGAGGGCTGGGTAATGTGAGTCCAGGGCAGGGCCGGGCGGGACACGCTGCCCCAACCCAGACAGGGGCGTGGAGCGAAGTTCTGTACAAGAAAGGTGTTGAAACAGGGCGAGCTGATAAAATCCCAAAACATTCACCTGCCAAGAAGGGGTTCTCTGATAACATTTTTGACAAGATTTTATCAGTTCTCCAGCAGACAAGGTTAGTTTCGCTTCTACAAGGATTGAGTCTAGGAACATGTAATTAACACATCTTCAAGTACATGTGCTCTGATAATGGAGTAAATAATCTCCCTGCGGTTGGCTGTATTGTTAATCTAAGTGATGGAAGATGCATGACATACGTCTTATATATTCATACCTGTACCTTTCAGATTGACTAAACATCAGGTATTGTTATCATTTCGTGACATGTTTTTTATGGATTAGTCTCATAAATGCCTAATGACACTTGGAGGATATCAGCAGGTTCAACTTTGGCAGATAGTCAGAGTGTACATGTACATGTATACAGTAGCTACATATATATGTCAGACTAAATATTTATCATCATGCTGATGACTCAACCATTTGTCTGGATTGTTTCTGAGGCCAAGACATGTATGCATGACTACATTTATGTACTTGTAAACAAAAAAAAACAGACAATAACGGCAAATACGGTATAACCACAGATTTTCAGAGACCAAAATAGTTCAAATCTATTCACTGAGAAAAATGGTCAAAGATATCAGGAAAAACCAAACATTTTTTTTTCTTTTTTGAAAGCAAACTTCTCATATCACAGCAAAAATATGAAACTTCTTCTTTCTAGTACACAACAAAAAAATGAGAATTGCTTTTAGAAAAAACAAGGGTATCTTGCATGCAGAAGTTAGAAATGATAACATCATATGAATAAAAAGTCATGAATATATGAGTCAAACACAGCAATTAGATCTTGAACACAGCAAACTACATGTACAATAAATATGTGTAACCATACAGATCAACACAGACACTGTGCAGTGTATTCAACCGGCCATCTAGCTTGCTTAGCTAAATAGCTTGGGCAACCTTTTGATTTATTTATTTATTTAGTTGATTGGTGTTTTACGCCATACTCAAGAATATTTCACTTATACGACGGCGGCCAGCATTATGGTGGGAGGAAACCGGGCAGAGCCCGGCGGAAACCCAAACCCATCTGCAGGTTGCTGTCAGATCTTCCCACTTACGGCCAGAAAGGAAGCTGCCATCTGCTGGACTTGAACTCACAGCGACCACACTGGTGAGAGGCTCCTGGGTCATTACGCTGCGCTAGCGCACTAACCAACTAAGCCATGGAGGTACCAGCAACCCTTTTGATTCTCAAAGCTAACAGTCACACCACTTCTGTATATGCAAATGACACGAAAATATGAAAATTTATCATCTGGAATCCCAAAACTTTGACACCCAAACCCTTTCCATGGGACCCTGTGCAAACTCTTTCGCACATTATGACAATAATTTACTCTAAAATAGCCATCTAATTACAATAACAAGTGTTTTGAAACCTTAAGATACATACACCCATCCTGGTGGAGTGATTAAACAGGCAATGCCATCAGACCTCAAAAGACTGAAATACAAAAGACCCTCATACTTCAAATGAAAACAAGAAGCATTTCTTTAAACACGTTGTTGACACAAACAGCCAATATATTGCAAAAAAGGGGCAAAACTCTGCAAATTGAGATAATGGTGTTCAGTCAAGTTCTGCTCAGGTGTTAGAGACAAAGTGAACACATTTTATAACTTGACGGACGCAGCCCTGGAGATATAATTAGGTAGTGGCAAAGACAAAATGACAAATTGGCGAACATACATCATATCATCATACCACCACAAATACAGCAGAATCTGATAACTGGGTGCACTGAAACAATGATGAATGGATGCCAAGTCCATAGCAGTTGATCCCCAACCTGGATAGACACCATCTTTGAAGATTGCGGATGTTTGGCAGGAAAGGATTCATTAAATTAGCACTAAGTTACTGATAGGAACCATGTGATATCCATCCTGTTTGCTATTGTTTGTGCCCCTGTACCTAGCAGTCTAAACACACATGCAGAACAGATGGAAGTCAGAAATGAGCTTATGTGGATGGGAGTTTTATACATGTGGTCTTACCAGACGGGCCATAGAAAACTAACATCCGGGAAATACATGCAGTCCATGCTCTAAAAAAAACTTTAGTACCTTGCTTATAGATATGGTTTTATACCAAGCTGAGCTGGGAAATTTGTGTGGTATCCCTACCCCACCCTTATGCACCAAAAAAAAAAAAAAAAGAAAGCAATGCACACATTAAGACCAAGCGTGGTAAGTTTCATTCCAAAAATGTTGCTACAGTGTTACTTATTTTATGACAACAGTCAATTTGAATAACCTAGCTAAAACAGAGAGGAATTTTGGGGAAAGACTTGTAGATGTAAAAATGTTAAAGAAGAATTATGCTTTCTAATCTAAAGAGAATGAAGACATAAATGGTAAAATAATAAGTGGTATGAGTGGTAAGGTGTTCAATCCTCTTCTGCACAGGTGGTAGAGAAAAAAACAGTGCAGCACCCAATGTCTTCAACCAAGAAAGACTCCCTCCAAACACAGATGGAGTGTCAAAAAAGGAAAGAAACACAATCCTCCACTTATCACAGATTATCTCTTTGAAGTAGAAGGATCAAAGGGCAAAGCTTATTTAGGTCAGCTCTACAAGTGGTTACTATCAGACAGCTGGGGGAGAGCTGTGAGTAGCAGACAGTTGCCCCTGGGTACTGGACTAGATCCAGGAAACCAGGTAACACTCTGACAGGTTGGGGTAACTTAAACTCTGGAGTTGTTCAGATGCCCTCTGCATCAACCTTGCAGTTTAGCTATTGCTTGGGACAATCTATCTTCTTTCTCAAGCATATGCATTGTCCCATAGTTCATTTTACCCTGGCTCCTGAGCTGTCTGATCAAAAGTGTTTTGAGGTTTAAGAATAGAAGCATGCTATAACTGTTGTCCATGTTGTAGGTATGAGTTCATCCACTCCAATGTTCACTGATTGACTTATTTGGTCAGCGTTCACTGGGACACTCAAGAGTTTTTCATTTGAAGGAAACTGGAGTGCTTCAGTCAAATCACCAACCTTCGGGAAATTACAGATGCAATACTGGGGAAGACAATGAATATACGAATGCAACAACCCAACATGCTTAATGTCAACATGTCTTCAAGAATAATGAAATTATTCTAGAAATTCTAGAAATTTCATGCTCAATGCCAGATTTGAACCCTCGCCCCCTAAAATCCAGTGGTTGGGAATCATGTACCTTGTGAATCAGGAATGTCCTACTCCATTCAGACATGAGTATATTTATACCAACGCCTCATCCAGATGGCCCTTGGTTTTCTGGGTCTGCACTTCCACACCCTACACACATTCCCATAAAATATTTTAAGTATTTCTAATATGAAAAGCAGCAGGGGTAAACATTTCACTTCACAGATTAATGACAGACTAGAACAGACTAGATTTTTCACTGCATTAAAACAGGGTCTGGTTTCAGACAGCATAGGGCAGGAAGACCTCCAAAAACACCACACATGTGTGCCTAAGAAGATGACTTTATCATAAACATCTGAGTGCTTCACTTCTGACCAACCCCTGACACTGTGCCAGTGTAAAAAAATGTCCAGAATTTGAGTTAACTATCTTTTGTTCATGTTTGCATTAATTACTGATATTTAAGGCTTAAACTTTATTTCGGCCCAGTCATTATAAAGCTGCCCCATTAGTTAAAAAGCTCATCTATTGATTCTGACTAGTTATCTATCCATCACCAAATGGATTAGCATAGATAAAAGCTAATCTTTTATCTGGGAGACACTCAATAAATGTTAGCATCTGACTTATACTAAAATCTAGTAGATCCACTGATAAGTACCACCTAATACACAGGGAGTGTAATTAAAAAAAAACAAAAGGATTTCTGATGATGGCGACATCGAATGATGAAAATGATGGTACAAAACGTAGCTTTCGTTTTTCAGTTACGGTACAATGCTGGTACTGACTTATGCTGTGGCCATACTATATACTCGGACCTAAGGAGCCATCCCACAAACTACAGTGTGGCAAAACATGCAGCTCAAAACAAAGGGCCACATTTAATACTGTCTGACCTCTTTGTATTTGACATGATCAATGTTGGACTGATCTTAGACATTCCCGACTACGCATACACCTCATCATGGCATTATGGCATAGACCAGGCTGGTATTGATTTTGTTAATATGATGAAATTTGCTGGCAATTCTAAACTTACCATGATAAAACCCTCTGTTAAAATTACACATCTAGAAATAGACACACCTCAGGCCGTTAAAAGGCCTTTTCGTTATGGGAAACCTGACCGACCCACCCCCCAAAAAAGGCCTTTTCGTTATGGGTAACCCTGACTGACCCACCAAAAAAAAAGGCACCTTACTCAAGCTTTTATTTGACGTTTTGATGGAATTTTTCTTTTTGATATTTCTTTCAAGTTTAATTTAAATAAAAAAAATGCCGTACCAACTGACCTGATAGGGTTGTGCTACCCTTGGCCCCACAAATCATTTTGTAAGGAAGGCTATATACATGTACATATATAATAATATGGAGCTAGGAAATTAAATATTTGAATCTCCATCACAAATGTCTCATCTGGGTTTAAGTATATTTATCTAGAGGAGTTCTTGAAAGTCATCCATTTGTACGTTTGATTATAGTGTGTAAAAATCAAGCTGAGTTGACTAGGAGTGACCTTTATCCAGGGAGCCTTGGACTGACCCCATTAACTATGGTTCACCCCCAGAGGAAGACTGGGGCCAGTCTCAGGCCAACTGAAAACACCAGAGTAGGAATCTGTCCTCCACATGCTGGTAAGATTCCATCTCAAACAAATCAAATAAATCTTCTAAGTTTTCACAAAAGTAAACCATAGCCCTAGCCCCCACCCCCCAGCGCCCAACACCAATGTAAGGAGCTAGAAAGATCAGTTTTCTATCAAAACAGGTTGTTTCTCATAATAGTTTTTCTTCTGTGACTATACACTGTCTACTGTCCTATGAGTTAGGCAGCAGCTTGATACACATAAACTGTAATACATCAGATGAGGTGAAGTCTAGTGTCCCCTATTAAGCCATGTACTGAGTGACAAGTGGTCCACATCATGAGGGTCCCAAAGGGGGTACAACCATCATGAGGATCCTGAAGGGGGTACAACACAATATTTACTGCCAAAAAAAAACACCAAAAAACAAAACAAACAAGTCCTAACTGACAAGTACTTAGCATGAAATTTATGATCTCAAAAATTTACATTCAAACCCTTAATGTGCTAAAATATATCCTCCGCTTCATAGGATTTATAACATCATAGGATTTTATAATATAACACCTGAATAGGATTTATCACTATGTACACCGTTTTAAAACTCAGTATACTTACACATATACCTACATGCAGCAATGTCAATAAATTAAAATAGCTCTACAACGTCCTCCTCAGAAAAATGCTTCGAGTACAGGAGAAAAATTATCTGATACATGTATTCATGTATGCAATCTTCAGTAAAAATAAGAAAAGCATAGCAAATAATTAATGAAGCAGCCTGAATTGGATTAACTAACAAGATGTAATTGGCTCAGCTTTCAATGTTGAAGCAAAGTTCATAAAAATTGACAAAATCATCCCAACAGAAACCCTCTACCCCAAGTATGTCGATTCAGCCAAATGGGAAGTTGCTAAGACTGAACCTTGACCAGTGCTGGTTGGGATATTGGGAGGGGGGAAGGGGGAGGGGGGTAGCCATGGGAAGCAGGGATACTTGACATAGTGGAGACCAATCTTCTACAGTTGCATTAATTCTCTTCCCCGTGTATGCATGGGTACATGCATGTGTTCTATTTCTTCTATGCCTAAAATGATAATTTTTTTCAAAGTGATGTAGTGGTCTGGTACCCTTATTAAAGACTGCAATAACAAAATAAATGGGATTCATCAATCTAAATTAACTAAAACTCTTATAACACAGCTAAATGTACACTTCCTGCTAACCATTCCAAACAGAATGAAGAATTTTTACGCAAGATGATGATATACTCTTAGCCCACAACTCCTAAGACCACAATCTCACATCCTATGGATCCATCCATCTAAATTAGCTAACGCTCTCAAAACACGGCTTAAATGCACACTTTAACCTATCTATACCAAACTGGCTCAGGATGTGCTATGCTATTATGGTTCCAGTCAGACAAGACGAGCTGTAGAGGTGTTCTAGAGAATCTCTGTTGGCTTTTCGTCTTCATCTCACAGTATATAAACACACAGCGACTCCGGCTGTCTTACAAGTAATTACCCAAAACTCACCAGCCCTCTTAGTCTTACACAGTTGATTACCACTACCAGAAATTATGCAGAAGTGGCCAGGATACAAGACAGAGAAGCTTTGTCACACCAGGTAGAAATCCTGTTACCCTTTCATGTGTAAAACAGCAATCTCATTTAAATAATACACATAATAAAAATGTACAATCTATATGTAGTTAATAATAATATATAAAATAACACCAGTTAGTGTTCTTCTTTTTTTTTTTTTTTGAAACAATGACTTTTTTTGATCTATTAAGGTGTTAAAAAAGGATTAATTTCTGAAAGCTAAATATGGATAAATGTTCCAAAAGATCTGGAAACAAACCAATAGACTATATCTGAAACTACATGTGACCGCTAACTTTACAATAAAACTAAAAGACTAAAATTTATGAATTCTATTTCTTTCTCATTAAGTCCTGACTATTAGAAGGCTTACAATGTGTGGGGTTCATATCTATGTATACCACCACATAATTAAAACACCATTTCACCAGTCAGCCAGAATAAAGATGTGCAGATAGCCAGGCCAAGTTGATAACCCAGTGGTCTGTCAGTTTTTGTAATGATAATTAAGCCAGTCTGACAGGAGGAAGCTGTCATTGTGTGAAGGCATTCCTAGACAGATGAAACATTCCCTGGTACACTGCCCAAATATGAACAGGCTGATCATACAGAGGCTTGAACTTTTCCCCTCCACATCAAGCAACATGGCAAAAAAATCTACATGTAGGTGTGGTAATTCCACCACTTCTAAACTGTCATAATTTGTAAACCAATCACGAAATGCTTCACACGCAGCATAACCAAACAAAGTCTGCATCGTGTCAAAACATTACTCTAGCATAACAGCGGTTAATTCATGGCCTGATTATCATCACATTCAAATCATTAGCCAAAATAAAGAGATAAGATATAATATTGTACACTGACAAGTTAAGTGGAGTATGCAGTAGAAATATGCCTTTTTTGTTCTCACTGCACAGTATTTCATTATTAATCCAGCCACAAGGATCATACATTACCTTATTAAAGATATGCCAGAGTTATCTCCCTTGTAATGTGCCTGCGTGTGTTCACTCCAGATGTGTCTCGAAGGCTACATTTACATAGGTATGTAAGTTTGTGTTAAAGACAGAAAATAATGATAAGAGATTTTATTAACACTGAAGGTTAAAAATGGAAAAATGGAAACTGGTGTAGAAGCATCTTATCCGGGAAAGAACTATAGACAGAAAAGTTGTTATAAATATTCTGGGCCTACATTAAGTAGATTATGAAGCATAGTGTTGAATAATAATGAGATTCATATTCAGGTTATACAAAACACATGATGACATGCACGCACATGCATTTCTCATCAAAAACCTGCACGAAGAACTGCTCAGGGAAAATGTCTGCCTTGTTTTCAAGTGGGAACAACAGGTTTCTCAGAGAATTTCCTGGAAACTAGACGACAGCCACTCCACAAGTTCATTTCTCAGCTTCAGATTACTTTTCCAGACGCTGCATGATTATGTAAGAGAACTGTATTTATTTTAGGTCAAACAATCCCCACATTAACCAGTGTGCTTCTAATGCAGTCATGAGGGCCAGAAAGTGTCTAGGAACAGTCAGACAGGGGTAGAAAGGCCAGAGGAGAAAATTTGGGTGCCACATGTCAAGTGACCTTAACAGAAGACAGATGGGAAAGAAAAGCTATCAAAGTGGCTGTTAGTTCATACCTAGAGAAAAAAAAAATTATACAGCTCTAGCTTCCTTGGGCGTTGATATTCATAAACGATGACATAAGCCAGAAGCATGCATAAACTTCCGAAAAAGGGGAGAATTTATTTATCAATAGCAGGATATAAACACCAGCAAAAATGGAGTCATGTTTCAAGACCACTCTTAAACTTATGGAGCTCAATCTCTCTGGCAGAAGTTGTGGCAGGCTTCAAACCTGCAAGAAATTTAATCCCCAGACTAGCAAATCAAATTACCAATCTACTTGACATTTGAAACAGAATAGTTTTAATGTACAAGGTCTGGCAATGTGAAAATGCCATGGAGAGCTTATCGTAGGTGGGTTGGCCACTGAAAAGCCATTGGCTCCTTGCTGAAACCTATGCAGCTAAAGCCAGCGCAAGCCCAACTTGATTATTGTCTGTCTTTCCACGCAGATTCTGTCACAAAGACACGTCCCCGCACAGAAATGGCCCTCCCACGTGTGGAGTCAATGCGCAGGAAATTGCATGTATTATGCAGCAGTATCAGGCATTTCTGTTTTCATTTTGTAACGGCCTTCCTTTAAACGCATGCTTGTCAAACTGAGTTTTTTTTCTTTCCCTTTGATCATAAATTAATTAACAGCATATGTGACTGCCTTAATTCTATCCACTTCTACAACCAACTGTTTTATCCTTGTTAACAACATATTACACTTAGCTTTAGCAAATTTATCATAGTGATTTAAATACACAAAAATATACAATATAGTTAGCAAAAAGTCACACACAGGCGGCCAAAATGTCTTCCCTTGAATCACTAAAACACGAGGTATGGGTTGAACAGTGAGGTAAACGGTAAACTCACCAGATCTTGCTGCTCATTTTGACGATCATCATGAAACATTGTGACAAGCCTGACTGCAATCTTTATTTATTGTCATGTATTTTATACCTTTAAATTTTTGAAAAATATGAACAGCAGAAGAGTAGAATCACCTCCAACATTTTTTTAATAATATGGAAGGACTTCATCTGAATGCTATTAGCCTTAACCTTTCAAGCTGCTTTGGTTCTGCCCAAATTCTTCCGACCACAAGGCTGGCCTCTGGTGTAAGGGAGATATTCTTGAGTGCAGTGCAACACACCAATCAAATAAATAAATAAATAAAAAAAATAAAGCTCGTTTTGAGGTTATGTTCAAAAGTTACTTTGGAAGTCAAAATGTGCAACTGTATTTCATAAAACTAAAAGTTCTCAGATTTTTCTGTAAAGCCTGTGTGATTTTATAGGAAGATTCATGGATTTTTGCAATTAAAAAGAAGGGGAGCTAACTTTTATTCCTTGCTGTCATAATCACACAGGGACTTACCCATCAGTATGTCTGCAGCTTAAAACCACTTGGTATAAACACTTACACATACATACAAACACCTACTTGACTTACATACAGCATATTAGTGTAGCAATGTGTCTTGATATAGTCACTTTAGTACTGACCAGCGCTTACCACTCGTCATATGTACCGGTAGTGCAAGCTGTCCAAATAACTCTAAACAAAGGCTTACTGTAAATCTTAAACCTTTTCAACCACAAAAGCAAGTTTTTCAGTGGAATTTATGCATCCAATTACTATGAAAATGACGCTAAAAAAGATTTCTTTCCGTCCTTAAAGATTGAACCTTTATAAAATTGTGAAATTATTTCCCTCAAAATGTTTCAAACTATTGGCTGCAGAGGCAGTTCAAAAGGTTGATGAATGAGGGCAAGGTTAAGTTGTGTTTGGTCTCTGATCAATATAAGTATGGATGCAAATTGTCTTTCAAAAAACTATGTCTAAAATAATAATCTCAACAAATCTGATAGAAATAAAGACTGTTGCCTAATTCATACCAATTTTTGTAGATCCAAAGCATTTCTACTGATCCAACAAGTAGCATGGCCTGTACACATGTACAGTACATCTATAAACCCACATACAGTATGTTATTTTGGTTGCTTCAAGTTCAAGACTTGACCCAATTGACAAAGCTAGCTATACAACCATGGCCTCATTTAAAACTATGTCAAGAAGGAGAATGAAGACAGCCTGGAGTTCTAGAAGTTTGTTTCCTTCCTGTAATAGGTTTGAGAATACCAAGCCACATTGTGTCTCAATAAGTGAGGAGAGCATGCCAGAAGTGCATGGTAAGATCTACATTAGCACTAACCCTATGGGCTAAAGGGCTTCACACACTGTTTTGATGTTAACAAAGTTTAAAACTTCAGAAGAAATTGACACTTTTGTTGTACATAGATGTTTTGATGGAATATCTACATCTACATGTCAGAAATATGGCAAGCTAAACTGTTGCAGTATTTAATTTTTTTTTTTTTAATATATACTGTACATCAACGGTGCAACAATGCCATCTTTTTAAAAAGTTTTCCTGAAATTGCATTAACCAATTAGACAATGGATAGCATAACACCATGATATAGAAAACCACTAAATAAAAATATATGCAGTAGGGCACCAACAAATCCATGGCTTTCTTTATCTATTCAAGGAATCTATATTCTATATTCAATTTTGAAATAAATTGAATGTATTTTTCTTTTAAGAATTTTTAAATTACGATTTAACTTCACAAATATTCTGTAATGCTTCACATACATGTATTATGATAATCTGCATTACCTCACCAAGAGCAATAGGTCCATCTTTATAAATATAAAATTATTATATCAGCATGTCCAGTGCACATGTGTGCAGAGAAATGTGTCAAAGCGTGTACTTTGGACATTTTTGGCTTAGGTCAAACTTTTATTGTGACTGTCAATAACAATTCTTGGAATACGTCTCTGAGCAATCCTCTTCATGAAATGGCACATACATAAAGGCAAGGGCTCTTTCAATAGCTTGATCTATTTGGCTGATGAAACGATGCAGAATTTTTCTCTCACAAAACAGCGATCAGTTATAAGGTTGTAGGAAAGACGAGTAACTCGCAAAACCAACCGCCTTTTACACAGTACTGCTGCAATAATTCCACACGATATTGGCGGACAAAGTAAGTGGTTTCAAAGAAGGTTATTCTACACAAACTGCCACAAAAGTGTCACTGAAGGCTTATACTGCATCAATTTAGGCACCATGAACAAAGAGCGTGAGGAAATCTGCAAATTCCTGGCCTAAATCAGGATGGAACCCACATCTCATGTGCCTTAGTGACCGAAAGGTACCTCTTAACCACTTGGTCAGAACTTGCTCCCCTTCACCCACTGATGGTGTTAACCTCTTTATAGCACTAAGCCAACCTAGCATGCCTTCAAGGGCAGCTTCCAGGTAACCCCAGACAGCCAGCAGACTAAGATCTAGCCCTTAGACCAGTCACAGACAGACCGGCTGGCCGGCCAGAATGTTCAACCAGAAAGTTCGCTACCAGTGGAAATATTGACTACGCTTGGTATTTTACCAATCACCAGTTGTCAGGCTGTTGTCAAGGGAACAGCGACTGGCAGGAAGGTCTGCTCATAGAGACGCCATCTGGTCACCACAGGGACAGGAAATTAACTATAATACTGGAGGAATGAGACAAAAGGCTTGCAGGAATGGAGCCAAGCTTTCTGAAGCCATCCCACGCAGCAGGCAACAAAAATCTGAGCAGCATGTATTCCATTTGGTGTACATATTTGAACCATTTAATTACATGTAGGCGCAGACTTTGTTCAGCTGATTTAGGCATATGAAAACCCTCTGCATGCATTTGATTCAACTGTTCTACATGTAGATTTGACTACCAAAGCAGAACACATGACTTTTCTGTTTTAACTAATGAATGTGGAACACCTTAAGGTTTGAATCAACGAATCTGGAACACCTTAAGGTTTGAACCAACCAATATGGAACACATTAAAGTTTGAACCAATCAAATCTATAAACACAAAGGTTTGAGACTTTGAAATGTGGTACACTTGAAGGTTTGAACCCCTGAATGTGGTACACATAAAGGTTTAAACCACTGAATGTGGCACACGTGAAGATCTCAATCTATGAATGAGGAACACATAACGACTTGAAACCACTCACATGTTGGTACACATTAGGGCTTCAGAAAATCAAAACAGTTTACATGAGAAGGTTTGAACCGCAGAACAAGGTACACTTAAAGCCTAGAACCCCTCCATGAGGTTCGCATGAAGGTTCAAACCAGTCTAAACTGTACACATATGCATGAAGGTTGAACAGTTCAAAGAGTTCAAAAAAGGCCTTTAACATACTCAAGTTAAAAATACAGGTCGTTTACCCTAGTACGAGCAAATTTAGATAAAAAAAATATACAAATGCAGAATAGGACTCTAATAAAACCCAGGATTCCAAGTCTCTGCAGTCTGAATACATTTCAATTGATCGGACAGTTTTCATTAAACGTAGCAATAACTGAACGCAATCTAGATCAAAAGCGAGCAGGTGTTTCATCTCAAATATCTATTTGTTCCCAGCCATATTCATCCATGCCACACAGAACTACAGGATGTTGTTAAAACGGACCATGAGTTTTTGGTTTAAAGGAAAAGGTTTCTTCATGTTGAGTAATGACAGAAAGCTATAATCTCAAGAGCTGAACTGTCAACCCCACATATATTTTTGCCACATTTCTTTTAAAATGCCAACTGACTTGGTCTATAATGTAAATATAGTGGAGACTTCTCCACAAAGGGCCATACTCTCAGATCTCTTTAACACTACATCCCCCTGTCCCCTCCTCCCCAAATCCTAATGAAAAAAACAAGGCATTCAGAGAACCCCACCCTCGCTCAACTAGTGAACTAGACAATGGAATCAGAATAAAAATAAAAGTTGTAAAGTGTTATGGTGGTAAAAACATCACTGTGGGGAGTTCGTACACAAAATTGAGGCAGTAGTCTTTGATATGCAAATTGTGAACTGTATACGGCAATCAGTGAACAATTCTAACACTGTGAATGGCTGAGCAAACGCTGAGCTATGGTAGTAAAAAAACTTCAATGTAGGGTGCCTGAGTACCAACTCACTGGAGTGGTCTTTGATACGCAAATTGCTTCCCATGATTAGCTATAGGTGTACTAAGGGTGGCCACTGTTGCCCTCTGACTGGCTGAGCAAATACTCAGCTGACAACAGTCACTGTCTGCGTGGATGGTTTAAACATTGTGTCACAGTATAGGAAGGCATATGCATGAGCTAAAAACGAATTTCACTGAGAAATATCTGTCATCAGCTTCGCATGTCCATGTAATTCCAATTCAGTATGAGTCTTTATGCACATTTTGTTTCGTTACAATCAGAACTGTCTTCGTATTCCAGAAGAGCTACCTTTCCTGCATTTGCAATGGGGAACCCCCATTAAGCACAGAAAACACAGTTTCCGAAAATTACCACGATTAACTTTGACCCCTTTTTGGTAGCACTATATGCGAATCCGGCATATCTGAAGTCAGACAGGATCTCTCCGTGTTGTTGACATATTAGAAGTTCTCACAACACTGAATGGCTATATATCAAAATAAAGTGCAATGCTTTATGACCACCAGTATGCAAATATGCTCAGGTGATGCCAGGACAGGTGAGATTATGTTTCTGCCTTTCGTCAGCAAAAAATCTCGCCATAAACGAGTACAACTGACAGGTGGAGAAAAGTTGTCGCTTTAAACTCAGTTTGAGTGATCATCTGCTGGTAACTGGCAAGTAAGGATTTGCAGGGCGCTATGTACTATTATAGTTTTGTACATGAAGAGCTCTGCATGCATATCAATGAATACTTGACATGCCACTCCGCATGTGCAAAGCTACTGGGTGGTTACGCTCAGGCTCATCAATCCCCAGAGAGTTTTCTCCCAAATTCCCTTTCATTATAAAATGGCAATCATAAAACAATCAAGGAGCACCTTTTGTCGAGTAAACCTTTATGTACTAAATTCATTATAATTAAAACTAGACTGACTGCTCAGTGAAGCGTGAGCTTGTTTATTATATTCGAAAACTGTCTATATAATCCCCTGACCACAGCTGATGCACTCCTGTGGCGCCCAGTCGGTAAGAACCACAATCAACACAGTGAATCCTGGGATACACTTTCCCTGTCCCAGGGCGAAACTTCATGTTTTTTACCGCAATACAGATGTGGAAAGCTTTCTACAGATACTGTGTATACCAGATAAATTGGTATACACCTAGGTACATTTTTACACAAAGATTATCTAGGTAAGTGATTGCAAACGAAACTGTAGCCCTACAGGGAAGGCTTGTAGAAATTGGTGTTTACATGAGAACAGAATGAAGTCAATCTGAATGTGTTCACAAAACAGGAAAATGGTGATAAATCTGTTAAGAGAGGAACCCAACACCCTTCTTGTTCTCCTACATGTAGGTCAGCATGTGCATAAAAATTGCAGTCCTACGTGAAACTTTTCTCAATTAAAAAAATGGTAAATCTGGTGAAGTCTATAAATCTCTTACGCAATAAAGTCACAGAAACTCTGTACACAAGAAAATGTTGCCCTGTATGGAGGCTTAGTTTCTAGAAAACATGTTTACTATAGAAAACAAACTGAAGTTCATATAACTGATAAATTTTGGAATTGAAAGTCTATCAATTAAAATTATTAAAAAACGTTCACAATGCCTACAAAACTTTAACCGATAAAACAGTTCCACCTTCCATCAGTAGGCCCCTTGCAGATGTAAACAAGCAAAAAGAAATATTAAAAAAAAACAAACAAACAAAACTTTCAATCGCTTTATGTTGGAGATCCACGTATGACTGCTATTATACAAGAGCTAAAAAAAAGGCTTAACCTGCCATCCGAGAATGTGCATTTACACACCATACCATAGACTTGGGTGCAAAAAAGAAACAATTTTAAACCTTCAATCCATGTACGACAGCCCAATATACAAGAGCTAAAAAGAAAAAAGGTTAACCTTCCACCCAAGTATATGCATTTACACATAATAGCTTAGACTAGAGAGCTAAACAAAAAAGCTTAACCTTCAATCAATGAATGAGAGCCCATTATTCATGTACAGGAGCTAAAAAAAAAAAGCTTAACCGGACACCAACACCAACACCACCACCACTTTCCTCCTTCTGACAATACCTCGCCTTATTTTGCACAGGCGAGCTAAAAAATGAACATCAGTGTCTTCAGCTGTCTTCTGCCAAGAACAATTATTAACGACCACTTCACTAATGTTTCCAAGGAAACGGGGTGAAGTTTTCTCAGGAAAACATTTCTCGTTGGCACACCCATCATTTTCTGCATGTAATTTCTAAATACTTCACAAAGTCTCTCTTCAAAACAAACAAAAAAAGAAAAGAACAGAAAATTTTGCTAAGACAAGGTTTCCCCCAGAGAACAGCAGCCCTATACAGAATCAGGATATAAGCTCATATACAGGCTGTATCCCAGTTTCAAAGTTTTAATATACATTTCAGTCAATTAGCATAACAATAAAATTGACAAATTTTACAACCATGAATAGACAAGGATATAAAAATGTAAATACCAGTAAATTTCACTGGTTTGTACCTTCATTACTAAGATGTACAGGTGATTTACAAACCTTTCTATTGGAAACATACAAGTATCACCACCATTTGGTTGGTGCCTGACCGCTGAGTCTTGGTAAACAGAACACTTGGAATGTCACAAGTGGCGGGAATAGAGCAAGTTACGTGTACAGCAAATATTATTAGAATATTGGAAACATACAAGTATCACCATTTGGTGCCTGACCGCTGAATCTTGGTAAACAGAACACTTGGAATGTCTCAAGTGGTGGGAATAGAGCAAGTTACGGGTACAGCAACCATTATTAGAATATTGGAAACATACAAGTATCACCATTTGGTGCCTGACCGCTGAGTCTTGGTAAACAGAACTCTTGGAATGTCTCAAGTGGCGGGAATAGAGCAGGTTAAGTGTACAGCAACCATTATTAGAATGTTGGAAACATACAAGTATCACCACCATTTGGTTGGTGCCTGATTGCTGAGTCTTGGTAAACAGAACTCTTGGAATGTCACAAGTGGCGGGAATAGAGCAGGTTAAGTGTACAGCAACCATTATTAGAATATTGGAAACATACAAGTATCACCATTTGGTGCCTGACCGCTGAGTCTTGGTAAACAGAACTCTTGGAATGTCTCAAGTGGCGGGAATAGAGCAGGTTAAGTGTGCAGCAACCATTATTAGAATATTGGAAACATACAAGCATCACCATTTGGTGCCTGACCGCTGAATCTTGGTAAACAGAACACTTGGAATGTCTCAAGTGGTGGGAACAGAGCAAGTTACGGGTACAGCAACCATTATTAGAATATTGGAAACATACAAGTATCACCATTTGGTGCCTGACCGCTGAATCTTGGCAAACAGAACACTTGGAATGTCCCAAGTGGCGGGAATAGAGCAAGTTACGTGTACAGCAGACACACTCTGTGGTTCACAAGCTAGTCATACAGCACCTGCAGTTCATTAAAGTACATGTACCTAATAGTTAACCTTACATACCCTAATACTCTTTGCTCTGTAATTCCTCATCTTTCCGCATAATTTCCTTCCTATCGTACATGTAGCTGGTTTCTATCCTTCTCTAGAATGAAGACTGGTTACTTTCTGCCACATAGGCAAAATTTCTACTATTTCACAGCACGTGCTCTAAATACAACTACTTGTACTGTACATCCATACAGGAAATACATGTATCTGACAGCACTGAAGGCAGCCAACAAGGACAGTCTCTCTTTAAATCCAAAATTCATTTACTGTCATATTCTTTACTAAAAGCATAATTACAAAAAAAAAATATTTCATGTTATGAACATTTATGATTTCAAACTACATGAATTAAAATAGTCTCAGATGTTGAATTCTGGCAAACATTCAACGTTTGGTTAGTAGGAGTCGGTGAGTGAGTTCTTGGGGTTTAACGTCGTACTTAACAATTTTTCAGTCATAAGACGACAAAGGAATCCTTGCAGTGCATGTAATGTGCCTCCTTGTTGCAAGACGGATTTCCACCTCTCTTTTCTCCCACCTGAGCCATTATATTAAAATGGGTCAACCAATCGTTGCACTAGCCTCTTCATACTGAATGCCAAGTGAGGAAGTTACAACTTCCTATTTTAAAGTCTTAGGTGTGACTCGACCCAGGATTGACCCTGTATCAACTGCTCCCGAAAAAGACGCTCTACCAAATGTGCTATCGGAGCTGGTGGTTATTAAGAAGAGAAGAGAGTAATGAGACTGATTAATATATAACGGACATTTCAAGCATATTTGCAGCACAGTAAATTGGCAATTATATGCATGCCCTTTAAGCTGATGACAACATGTAAACGTATAAAGATACAATGAAGAAATAAAACACACTTTCAAGCTCCAGACATTCTCAAATTACTTAACATGGATCGTATCATTTTGAACAATAAAAAAAAAAATTGATAAAAGATGAATTTTCTTCATATTTGCCATTATAAAGCCTGGTATCTCAAAGAATGTACATGCAGCCACACAAGAGTTCGCCACCCTCCTTCTTCTGAATCATCTTCTATATCATATTTCACATTAAATACCATTCAAGACGTATCTCTTAACAGGGAAGAAGAAGGAGGGTGAGGGGGATCTCTCTCTATCAGTCTCCACCATGGTACTGACAGTTCAAAAGTTGAACAGCTTGCATTAAATACTCTACTAAGACATATGTATCAGTTATCCCAGTCTACCCTTTAAAGCATTCCATGTACATTGTGTGTCTTATCCACACACCTAATTCTGTAAATTCTAGCTCAACATCAACAGTAAAATCATTATTATTCCCCAAAAATGAAAAAAAAAACTTTTGTTTCAATGACCTTTATAGGCCTTTCAATAAATCACAGCCAAACTGTTTACGTTTTTGTGATGTTTGGAAATGTTATGGTTTGATTTGATAGCGCAGTGAACAGTAAACAAAGTGATATGTTATTGCATACGACTTACTGAGAAGATCTATATCTTTTGTGTTAATCAACAAACTTGCACACTTGCATGTGCATGTACTATACGGTTATCACCCAGCAACTTTTCATTCCTCAGCACCACCATGAAAGCGTACAGCACTCTCAAGAAAAGCCTGAAAGATATGATATAAATATACATGTTCCTGTAGGTACAGTGGGCATAATTATAAGGTGTTCTTCCTAATCCAATTTGGACAGAAGGGCACAATCAATGTGACATCTTTGAGAGAGTATACACTACATATGTTATATAATCAATGTGTTCCTTAAAACAGTTTGGTCAGACATTAATGTGGTTCTCCACAAAACCATTATGGCTAAATGGGCACAAGAAGTCAATTTCTTAAAATGGTATGGCCAAATGGGTACAATCAATGAGACTCATTTAATATGCCGTGGCCAAGCGGGTACAACCAATGAGATTTATTTAATATGCCGTGGCCAAGCGGGTACAACCAACGAGATTTATTTAATATGCCGTGGCCAAGCGGGTACAACCAATGAGTTTTATTTAATATGCCGTGGCCAAGCGGGTACAACCACTGAGATTCACTTAATATGCCGTGGCCAAGCGGGTACAACCAATGAGATTTATTTAATATGGTATGGCCAAACGGGTACAACCTATGAGGTTTATCTACAAGTCGCAAAGTATTGCCACATGCTACAATCAATGTGCTTTTCCTAATACATCAGCTCGGTGGAAAAAGGGAAAATCTCCATAAAAATGAGAAGACTTGTACAAAAACAGAACGTTTTAAAGGCCTGGAATTCATTTACTACTTACTTTTACATCAAAACATACATGTCATCCCATTGACATTACTGGTGTGTGAAATCATCATATCACCTTTTACATTTCAATTCAGATCAGTGTTTAAAAGCAAAAAGATATCATTTACTAAAATACACTCTAACAATCAATCATACATGTGCTTCTAACACAAAGTTGACCCAGAGACAAGAATCAATCCTAGAAAGACTCCCTGTCTGTTTATCTTTTATTACCTTTCTCAAAAAAAGAAATAGATGAAATGTTTATCATCAGGATAAATGTAGAAAACGTTGAAGAAAGCAGTATTTGAAGCTCGAGTACAGTGCTGTTTCGCTATATCATTAGTTGCCATATGGCACCAGGTATCACATGTGTACAAGGGCATCATGTAACAATTGTGGTTCTTTTGAAAGGTAACTGGATGTCGGGATTACCTTACAGACACACAGATGAACCAAACCTAACACAATGTCACATTTTCCAGACGCTTTACGGAATGAATAACCAACAAATTAAGACTGTGATGTTGACAGTTCATCCAATAGTAGCAGTTGTAGTTCACGTGCATATATCTTTCAACTAACAGATCCAATTTCACGTTTTGGTGGAAGTAAAAAAAACACATTATAATTCTAGCAATGAAGTTGTTTTGCACTTTGGCCATTAGGTCAGATGTGTTAAGTGCCCAGATTGGCTCTAAATGGACAATTCAATAAAACTGAATATGATTGGCAGCAAAAAACAGGTTTCTGAAGCGCAAACTGTGAACATTACAGCGCCACAGGGAACACTTTTCCCGACTCTCCAATGGCCCATGTCTACTTGTATAATCTTCTCCATTTTAACGAGTTACAGAACCTTCCATGTAATGTGTCCATCAAATCATTTGGTTAAAAAATATACAAGGGTCAGCTTGGCACATCTGGGAAGCAGTGCTCTGATACAACTCAAGTTAAAGCGGTACTGAACAAACACACAGGCCATCCTTTAAAAATTTTGCATTGTGCACAATCCAATCCTATCACAAAAAGTATGCTTTGTCAGGAGCGACATGTACATTTGTGTATTTCCCATGATGCCCTTAGTCTATAACAACATCCTACTTTCGCACACACTACATATTTGTCAACAGAAACAATTTTGCTGGTACACGCAATTCCTGACGGTTTGAATACATACATTCACATATAACAAAAAATGGTATAAATTTCTCCAACATTTGACAGATGACACAGGTAGACAGTAAAGCAACCAAAGATGTTTACCCAAAACAAACAGTGAAAAGATTTTGACACAAATTCATCAACTGACTGATTTTGGGGCAATACCACAGATAGTTCCCAAGAGAAGCTATACCATCAGTGTCCATATAAAAAATACAAGGATGAAAATGTCTGGTCAACTTGTGTTTAAGGAATCAAATTAAATATGATGACCTCAAAATAAATGAGTATTTTCTGTGTTTTATTCACTTCCATGTAGCTCTAAAATGTCTACAAATGGAATCTGATCGGTTTCACACCTTAAGTCACACTTATTTCAATTTTTTGGCTCGTGCCATAGGTCCACACGAATAAACTGCCCCCCCCCCCCCAACTCCCCCCCTCCAAAAAAACAATGCCTCGGAATAATAAGTGATTGATTAACTCTTTATCCTTTAATGACAATGGCAACCACTATACCATCAACTGATATGGAATGCGTAATGAGTCATACTGGAGCATTCATGAATGATTAAAAAGTGTTATGAATGGTTACAGCTAAAAAGACTGTGGGAAAATAAGCTATACCTGTACATGCATGTGAACGATTTCGATATATGCATAGGTGTGACCAAGAATGGCAAACACTTGTTGTGACGTAGCTGAGTGTAACCCATATGACATGCACCATCCCAACATAAGTTTTGGTGGAAGCAACAAAACACAATATAGTGTTAACCGTTGTTTTGCACTTAGGCTATTAGGTCAGATGTGTCAAGTGCCCTGATTGGCTATAAGTGGACACTTCAGTAAAACTAAATATGATACCTATGCACTTTGTCTGCTAGTAAAACCAAATATCTCCCAATGTGGGTAATAATGATGAATACCATTATGTTCAGCACAATGGTTACAACATTATCTATTTAACATGTATGTTTAAATCTGCATATAATCTCAACACCATCTCTGCTTGGCTTCCTCCCACCATAATGTTGGCCGCCATTATGTTAGTGTAATATTCTTGCGTATGGAGTAAAACATCAATCCAAAAAATATATAGATAAATCAAAACATCATTGTTTGACACATCTTAAACATCCTCAGGTAAATATATAAAATATTGACATCCATGCGGTAGGAACATTAAACAGAATTTATTCTGTCTGGTGTAGTAAGACATACACGCCTTGGCTGCCAAATATTCATGCAAACATAAAGCTTAATGAGTGCTTCAGAATGTAATAGCCCATAAAATCAGCTTGATTTAAACTGACTGAAAACAGATTATTTTACAATAATGTTTTTTCATGAAATTTTCTTTTTCTTCAATCCAAGTAAAGTATAAAACTCAAATGTACAAACCCAACATGTAAGAAAGAAAGTATGAACCTTCTAAACACCAGGGGGCCTCCGTGGCCGAGTCACAACAACATAGGAGCAGTCCAGTGGGTGTGAGTTCAAGTCCAGCTCATGCTAGCTTCATCTCAGGCAGTACGTGAGAAGGTCTGCCAGCAACCTCTGGCTTTACCCAGCTTCTACCCATCATAAAGCTGGCTGCCATTGTACAAGTGAAATATTTTTGAGTATGCCATAAAACACCGTTCAAATAAATAAATAAACAAATATACCTCAAACAGTAACCTTACTTTAAGGTTTAACACATTATGAAAGACTTTGCATTCTTGAATGAGGTGCATAATAAATTGCTGCCATAGACACAGTTGACAACACTGAATTTAGAGACAGAGGAATCCATCTAAAAAAAAATTTGTCTTAAGAGTTAAATTAGTTTAGATTACCATGAAACAGGTGTAAATGTAGAATCGTGCAGTACTGCATCATGAACACGTGAAGTCCATTACTGACACTACACCCTAGTCATGCTATCACGTTTCACTATTATGCTGGGGGCTGTTCTTCAAAGCAGTCAGTCATGAGGCCTCACTCATGGTGCATGCACACATATACACATTGTAAATGTATGCATCTTCAAGATAATATAAACACAGGACGCAACATTACAAATATCTTCTGAAATTACAACAGTTTTACTTGAACTCTCTGAAGGAGGTAGCACCATAATACTAATGATAATAAAATCTTTATTTACCGAAGGTTGCTCGGTCAATATACAATAAAACTGTTCTTCCCCTACGCCCTCACAGAGAAAACAATACACTTCAACGTGCCATCAAAAATGACATCAATACAAATGTAACAAGGTAAAGCATCATGTAGTTTGAAAGTTGACATTACTTGTACATACACTGTTGCATTAACACATATAACAGCAAGGAAACAGCCAATAGTGGTGTCTCTGCAAATGTCCCAACCACCGGGAGAAACAGGGTAGTGGAAGGCAGCCCATTATAGAGGTAGTGTGCGATAAAGCTAGCCTCAGGAATTTAGAAACGAATGACACTTTATGAATCATAATTGAAGAAGATAGTTACTTGCCAAACACACACAATAATACATCCGATTCAATGGTTTGGTCACATGGTTCACAGTTTGCCAAATGACTGACTCAAAATGGATTTGCACGACTCAAAATGGATGTCCACGCCAAGACCAAAGCATGGAGGCTTTCATGTTCATCCTCCCTCTCACCATATTCCTCAACTACCTTGTTATTAATTTAAATTGCTCCAGGCTAATGAATTAATGTATCAGTATCAATGAGGATCACAGCCTAAACTCAAACTGCTCTAGTAATCTGAACACAGAAAGCCTGTGGCATGTGAATTTATATTAAGCGCAAATATTCCAATAAATACAATGCCATTACACAGACCTCCAAACCTCCCACCCCTCTGCCGCCAACCACCTACATGTAGCTAGCCTATTGCACAACTGTGTTGTACAAAACTCTTAGGAGTCTTACAAAACACTTTACTCGTACGAGGCAGCGGAAAGTGGATGATGTAGTGAAAGATAACATAGGAAGTTATAGGGAAATGAACAACACTGGATGATATTCTGATGATATAGAAGTGCAGCTGACAATAACCAGAAATTAACATATGTAAGACAACATATCACCACACGACATATCACCACACGACATATCACCACAACATATCACCAAACATGCATTTTTCCACAGAAATTTTAGATCTCCACAAAATATACACTGAGTTTCTATTCTGTTACTAGAGAAGCAAGCATACTGTATGTCACACTGTGTTATAGCCAATCTTTGCTGTTTTTACTAAATCTGACTGCCTGGAGGAGAAATATCAATCTGGCAAATGTGAAATTTGAACTCTATACCGAGAAGGAATTCATGCACAATATCATAGTTCATACTGTGGCCATCACCAAGCAGAAAGCAGAGTTTATGGCTATATTGCAAGGCTGTCAATTGGTCACCATGGTGATATTATCTCAGGGAGCCAAGAAAGCGGTCCAATGATGCGAGGCCTCCTGAACAGCAGCATCAAATATGCCCTCCATGACCCAAGTCTGATCAATGTCCATGTAATAGCAGACAAGAGGCACATACACAGACAGAGCGCTGTGTGACGGACATGCTGTTTTGTCACTCCCACACCGATGGAAACACCAAATATACATTCATGTATCTGGTGGCTCATCCACTGATCTTGTCGGTAAATAGCTCTGAATTAAAGCCAGAGATGCCCATTAAGAGACAGAGGCAGTGTGGTCAGCAGGTGGGGGGGGGGGAATGCGCTTATGACAGTTAAGCTCATCTGCCACCCTACCAGTTCTACCACTCCTTGTTTCTTTCAAGCTCTACAAGCTATTATGTCTGCACACTACATGTAGGATTCAGTAATAGCCTCAATTACCACCGACTCCCACTCACTGCAGCCTCAGCAGCAGAAGCCACAGCACTTGGCACATTGCTTCCTTCACTGCGACTGCCTGCAGCATGCTGATTGCAGCACCGCTACTATGACAGGAAAGGCCACAGGCTGTGTGTAATCAAATCCCACAGTCTATTCATGTTTAATCTATTACATTGTACAACTGTTGGCAATGCATGGACATGACTTCTGCACACAGACACACACAAAAAAAAACATTTTGGAGGTGAAGCTCTGAACAAATTAGTTTCATGATTGTGAAAGGGGTTCACCTGCGAACCATATTCAGGTATAGATTTGTAACATGTAGATGCATAATGCCTTCAAGCCATGCAACTTGCATATGTTTCAAGAAGACTTGACTTAAATATGCCTCAAAATTTGGCAATGCAATCAATATTGAAGGGTGCTTTTTGAAGGGCATAAATGTAAATGTAATTCTGTGAATTTAATGTTTTCTATAAAATTTGGAGTTGTAGTTCACCCTTAAGAACACACCTAAAAATAAAATGTATAAATATTCAGTTTTCCAACAGACTTGGACCTTTTTTGAATTAAAAATGCTGTAGATCTAGAAGACTTACACTAGTGGCATACATGTAGATACCCTGTAAAATGATTATACTTTAAGGAAGCCATCAAGATAGCTTTATAACTTGTACTTATCATTTAATGTTGCTTCTTAAAATTTGAAGGATTTGGAACTGGAGTACCTCTTTAACGGGTGAGGTTAACCACAGGCTAATGGAATAAATACTGCTAATGTCCACCCCAATCAAATGCTCCTTTCTTTGTGATAAAGAGTGACCCTCCTCAATGCAATAATCTGAGTGAGTCATTTTGAACAGTAAGTAATGCCAAATATGAAACTGAGCCAAAATGTGTTGCTCTTTGTTGAATGATGAGTCTAGCCACGATGATAGCCCATGTCTACAATAGGTCAGTACACTGGAAAAAGAGCACATACGTCTAATACTAACATATTTGGACAGATGTTTTGTGCACTGAAGACGTGGGAAAAAACCAGCCATGCTAAAAAGGCCAGTTAATACCAGTACCACTTTCCCATGATGTCAATACATGGACACATTAAGCTGTACTCTCACACTCAAAATGCCTCAAGACTTCTTGATTGTATTATACGTACATAGGAAAAAATGGGAAATCACCCCTGATTTTCTCTCATTCTGCAAAGTTTTTTTTTAAGAAAAGGACCTTTAAAGGTACATTCAATCTCAGAATAAAATCCCCAGGGTGCGGTTTGGAGAGTACCTGCTGTGAATGTACATTTCACTACTATAATTTCACCCAGTCATTGTGATTATATATATTGGCCCAAACAGCTTGGTGCATCAAACAAATTTGTACACATTTAATAGCACAGCTGGTGTTGAATGGGCTTCTCAGAGGGAGGCTCTACATGTACCCTTCCATGAGAAACCCAAACTGAACTGCTATAATTTAACTGACCCAAAATTTCATCCATACCTACATGTATGTTACACACTTTGCCTGACTCTGGGAGTCCTGCTGATCTTAGGAAAGTATTTTGAGGTTGATTGGAAGGCTGGATGAAATCCTATATTTCATTACCATAACTTTTATAATCTTTATTTACCTAAAAAAAATTAGAATTTTTATAAGAAATACAGTTCAGTACTTTGTAAAGGAGGAAATCTCTATCAATCTTATCATCTTACAGCAGTATATTTATATATTCAAATGATGAATGATATTTGCTTTATTACATGCACACCTTCCTGTTATTGCAGCATCACCAAACACTGTGTTTGTGAATTTCAACCTAACTCGACCCCATCTTTCAGACCCTCTTTGCTTTCATTGCTTACCCGATTGGATGTTTGGCTGACCTATCAATCAAGAGCTGTCAGGTAAACAATACCCCTCAGAGGTATTATCAACTCTCCAATAATATGGACTCACCTTAATTATGCGTATGGCGCTTTAGGCAGGTTCAATCAATGGGGCAGATATGTTACCTGGCCAGCATGCTCAGGTATGACCTAATTACCCACGAATGTCACAATGTGAGCCCATGAATTCGCCAGTCTGGCCAGCAGTTAACACTGTCTCATTTACTGTGACAATCAACAGATGTGAGACATGCCTCACCCTGGTATAATTAGAAGCAAGGTTGCACTTGGGTTGCAGCGTTCATGTAGGTGACCTACATATAACACACAGAAAATATACCCTAAATGACCCTAAATTTCGTCCATAACTAACTTGCCCAAATTTCCTGATTCTGAGAGTTCTATTGATTTAAGAAAGGTGTTTTGAGGTTTGCTTGGAACATGGGATGATATTCTGCTGGAAAATTGTAAGCTTCAGCACCAAAACTAATATTTTGTAACATTTATTTACCTCTAAATTTGCCCTTTTGTGGTCAAAATTTTAGGTCATTTATGGTATTTGACAGACACCCATGCATACATGTACAGGTAAATTATTTATCATTAACAACACCAAAATACTACCTTGAAGAATTTGGAACCGTATCAAATCCAACATGAGGAATGGACTTTAATATTCTTGCATATAATTGCATAACGTACATGAATTCTCTTAGAAAACTTAACTCTTCTTCCTGACCAACAACTAAACGTGTAACAAAAACAATAAAAATGCTTGAAAATGCATTTCTATTGACCCCTACTTTTTAAAGGATTTACAGCGCCTGCAGCTGAGTGTGTCTGTCATCTACAAGTAAGTGTAGGCTGCATATAACCTGTGGACAGGCAGAATTCCTGCCAATCAAGTAGCAACATCTCTGCTAACTACACAACCTAATTACAGGTAACAATATACTGACCTAACACAAGTATCAGACAAGGAACAAGATGTATAGTCATTCTTCAACCTTTTCGTATGTTTGCAGGGTGTTTATTCAAGCATATTGTGAAGGCATTATCCTGTGTAGATTGATAAAATTATACTTTTTGTGAAGCTCTGAAATTGGACAATGTAGTTTTATCTCCGAAATCAAATTAAAAATGTGCATAAATCTCATCAAAAGTTGCTCTTTCAAATGTGAATAGATTGAACCTTATGAACCCTTGTGGGTGGGGTCCTTTTCTTACACTACCGGAAGTGCTGGTATGCACCTACACAGATATTTCTTTTGTTTAACATTTTTTTCTTTCATTCTCTAGACCATAGACTTGTCTACAGAGTAATATTGTTTCGAAGGTCTCTTTTTCGTGACGCAAATGGCACAGTCACATGGAATTTGTACACTGAAGTGTATTTGTTAACAAACAGGAATAACTGAGTTTTATTGTACACAACGCACATATGTGTTGTGTACAATGTTTTCACCATTACCATAATATTTACTTTTAGCGGCTCTGGCAAATCAACTTTTCAACATTTAGTCATGCCAGCCAGAGTGGTGTTTTCAACCTTTCACCGGCATTTCATAGAGGAGAAAAAAATTGGAATGGAATGAAGGCAAGGATTCCACAAGTCAGCTAACATGTGTATAGGTTTTGTGACCACATTGTACAAACCTGTTGATCCCTTCAGTGGAGTATCCCTGCATCACAGAGAATGGATCAGCCCGCTGTTATAGAAAACATATAGAACACCCTTGGTGAAAACACATGCGAGGAGCTGACCATTGGCTGGAACAGGGGGTGGTGAGGAAGCAGGTGAAGCCAGAATTTCAACACCACTTCCTGGTAATGGAATGTCAATTATGAGGGAGTCGTCTGAAGGCAGGATAAAAACTGCCAGACTTGTGCTTTGGCGGAACTTGCAGCAGCCACAGCTTTCTGGGGTACCCCGCGCAACATAAAGGAGAGAAATATGCAAACATGGGCGAGCCATACATGCTTACAATGTACTTTTTTTATCAGCATCCATTCAGTCATTCTTATCTTGCAGGAGCCAACATTGCTCACTCTGGAATAAAGGCTATGGGAGAGGCAATTTCAACAACTCAGCCCTCACAGAAATGCAGGAGCCAACATTGCACAATCTAAAACAAAGGCTATGGGAGAGGCAATCTCAACAATTCAGCCCTAACAAAATGGTAGGAGCCAACACTGCACAATCTAAAACAAAGGCTATGGGAGAGACAATCTCAATAACTAGGTCCTGACAGAAATGCAGGAGCCAACATTGCTCACCCTAGAATAAAGGCAAAGGGAGAGACAATCTCAACAATTCAGCCCTGACAGAATGTAGGAGCCAACATTGTTCATTCTAAAGCAAAGGCCATGAGAGAGGCAATCTCAACAACTCGGCCCTGACAGAAATCTAGGAGCCAACATTGTTCATTCTAAAACAAAGGCTATGGGAGAGGCAATCTCAACAATTCAGCCCTAACAAAAACGCAGGAGCCAACACTGCACAATCTAAAACAAAGGCTATGGGAGAGACAATATCAATAACTAGGACCTGACAGAAATCTAGGAGCCAACATTCTTCATTCTAGCATAAGGGCTATGGGAGAGGCAATCTCAACAACTCAGCCCTAACAGAAATGCAGGAGCCAACATCGTTCATTCTAGCATAAGGGCTTTGGAAGAGGCAATCTCAACAACTCAGCCCTAACAGAAATGCAGGAGCCAACATTGTTCATTCTAGCATAAGGGCTTTGTAGGAGGCAATCTCAACAACTCAACCCTAACAGAAATGCAGGAGCCAACACTGTTCATTCTAGCATAAGGGCTATGGGAGAGGCAATCTCAACAATTCAGCCCTGACAGAAATGCAGGACCCAACACTGTTCATTCTAGCATAAGGGCTATGGGAGAGACAATCATTTTACTCCGCATAAAGAGAACCCAAATGAAAATACAGAAGCAAGTCTAAACATTCTAGAATATGGCCTTGATATGAAAGAGATAGCCTGAACCACTCTGCAAATGAGAGCCCAACAGACATGAAAGAACTAAGATGACTCATTCCGGAATAGCTGCTTTAAAAATTTGAAGAAAGAAGTGACAATTAAGCCACGAAACACATGGCTTATAGAACAATCAGTATTTTAACAAAAATTTTAAGACATGCCATCCAGTGCTCTTTAATGCACTGTAATGTGTGGTTTGAAAGGGGTTTTCCTTTTTATTTCAGGTCTCTTGGTGCTGTGATTATTAAAGTGGAAAATTCCATAATTTGCCACCGGATTCAATTCCCGGATTCAATTACACAAAATTGTGAGTATTATCACTTTTTGGCCAAATTCTTTGGTGCATAGTTTTATTGGTTTTGAGGGAGTTTGTGTCATTGGGTTCACATTAGATACATGCACAGTATGCGGACCGTATATACATCTACATTGTAGGTACTGACACATGTATATACATGTCATTTTCATAGCCAGTCTACTTAAATCTATATGTTTATGTGTTAATATGAAAATAATTTGTGCACTCCAATGACCCAACTTCAATTCCTCTATTCTACAGGCCACTCAGTTAAATTCTGAAGTTGGCATGTACAGTGTATTTATGCCAAAGTCTGCCATGGTTAGGCCAGAAATAGGTTCCTTTTCGTTGGTGAAAATGGAAAAGAATTTATTCCCCTAAGGTTGTCTCAGGTACATAAGCTGTCTCAGGTAGGTGCTCTTATGATATTATCCATGCTCTCAGCAATAATATCATAAAATACATGCACACTTTGCTTGTCATGTCAATTTGAACTGTCACGTATGAGTAATATTTTACAGCTAACCTGATTTACCACAAAAATTTACTCTGATAAAGATAATTCATAAATTTTCAATAATTTCAGAATTTGGTCACACTTTTTTGTGATTGCGTCATTCCCTGTGATCCAATTAAACATAATTACTACAGTCAAGAATTTCTCAACTTCTCACAGATCATATAGACAGAATTTCTTCTGACTTTATTGGGTTTTTCTCTCTCTCTCTCTCTCTCTCTGTGTCTCTTTCTCTGATCAAAACAGATGTTGCACAATGTCCATAACCTGCAGGCACTTACAGTATAATTTGAAACCATACCCAGAATCTCAGAGATACTGCATTTCTCCTTCATTCCAACTAAAACCGTCTAATCCAGAGACTAAAAGGAACCAAGGAAATAACACTTCTTGAGCGATAATGGTAAGAACTGAATGGACGCATTTTTACAAAACCGTGCATTTGTCACATAAAAGATATATATATATACATGTACCACATGAGTCTACCACACTGAAGACTCAGTGTAACACAATGACTCATGAGCCTCTCACCAATGCAGTTGCTATGAGTGGCAAGTGGGAGGGTCTGTCGGCAACCTGCAAATGGGTTTTCAACTCTGCTCAGTTTCCTCTCACCACAATCCTATCTAGTATTAAGTGAACTATTCTTGAGCACAGCATAAAACTCAATCAAATACATAAATATTAACGACAAGAGCATCATCTGCACTCACATATAGTATATGTACTGGTTGAATTACATGCAGCTTGCACAGGTGGCCATGGAAGGGCAAGAAACTTCAGCTGGACACTGTCCTCTTGCAGCACAAGCACATAATCCTTGGTGTAAACCCGCATGAAATCTGCGCTCACTTTTTGCTCTGCATTCCATTGTGATAGCACTGGATGGGTTGGTGCATAATTTCCCTGTGTGTCTATGCCTCCAGGTAGAACAGATACCATTGGCACGGAAGGTGCAATATGACTAGGTCTTTTTTTCATGATTCCAGCTAATGTCATAAATTCCATTTGAACTTTTAAACACAGGATGCATCGTTCAATTTTGCTGCAAAGCATGCCATCAAAATCAGCATTGGAATGACGAACTTATGACCAATAATAGACCACAAATGAACAAATCTGTGCATCCTGTTACCTCCAACTCCATGTATACATCCTTCGATAAAACACAGAACATTAAAACTGGCACAAGAACTGAACATATGTACATATTTTAATAGTGGACAATAAAATAACCCCCTAATATTACCCTAAACAGTAAAACACTCATGTTGAATATATTTCAAGTGCAATAAGATTTCATCATAAAACAATGGTATTAAAGTTGGTGCCTGTACAGCAGGTGGCACAGTCGTTGTAGTGGTTGACTCAGCATTGTAATAAATGTCGTCAAATCACATAAAGCTTCCCTTCATGGTAAAGGAGTTCCTGTTACAAGCCAATACCACTGTTGCTTTGTGTCAAACCCGTTGTGGTATTTATGAATAATAAATAAGGCTCAATTGACAAATAATGACCCTCCAGAGATTGCAGAGTTCTATTTATGCCAAACACAACCAAACACACAAGGTGCATGCCCCTGAGAGACATTCCAATAAAACCGCGCCTTTTAAATATTTCAACTGTATCAGTCGTCATGAAAAAAAAAAAAAAGAACAAGAATTAACATTTTAATATGAATATTACATAAATAGGGGCTAAGTACATGTACATGAAAGCAGCTCTGAAGGTCTACACATGAGGTAAATTGTAATTAATGTAAACCATTTGACAAAGACATTTAAGGACACAATCTGCTAAAACTCCAACGAACATGTTTAAAAAATATTCGAAACATTTGTTTGTTTTTTGTTTTTTTCTCTTTTCAAAACCAAAGAATCCATGGACCAACTGGATGCATTATTTTAAAGAAGAATGCATCCACAAATTCCTGTGTTCAAAACCTGCATTTGTTTAGTTATTTATTTATTTGATTGGTGTTTTACACCATGCTCAAGAATATTTCACTTATATGACTGTGGCCAACATTATAATAGAAGGAAACAGGGCAGGGCCCGGGGAAACCCACGATCATTCACAGGTTGCTGACAGACCTTCCCACATATGGCCGAGAGGAAGCCAGCATGAACTCACAGCGACCGCATTGGTGAGAGGCTCCTGGGTCAATATGCTGCACTAGCGCGCTAACCAAATGAGCCACAGAGCCCCACCCCCAGAATCTGAAATATTCCATAACTCATTACATTTTTAAAATGTCAGTTTTAATACAAGTACTTCCTATATTTATATTAGCGTACACTGTCATGAATGCAATGCTTATAAAACAGATGGGTATAAAACCTCTTTCTTTTTCCTTCTTCTCCTTGTTATCAGCATGTATTACATGTGGGTGTGTTTATCTTCCCTTTTTTGTACCCCACCTGCAGAACTGATATACTCCTTTAATATCAAATATAGAAAACAAAACTAGGGCTATGCTTAAGAAATTCTTTTTTCAGGGTACAGATAACTCTCCTTTATCAGAAAAAAAAAATAGGATACTAGTACGTTGACAGGGAATTCTAATTTATTATTCTGGTTATATTGCTAAAAAAAGAAGAAACTTAAAAAGAGAAAAATAAACATGCTGAAAATTAATTTTGAAAATCTTTCATAAAATTCCTATTAAAATCTTTTGACCTTTTTCATAAGGTCAGTCAGGTTACTCCCAACGCACGTTTTTCAAAATGGTCTCAGTGAAATTAGGGAGACAAAAATAAACTTTACACAGTTTTACATGCACATGTATGTGCTTTTACAAAATTAATCCTGTGCTCAACACTCAATCTTGTAACTGGACTCAAGAATAATACCCTATTGAAGGATAACAGTTCACCGACCTCTTGACCTCATTCACGGCCTCTTCCAGATGTCCACCCAGTCTCTTTTCCACAATGGCACAACCAACTATTCAACAGAAAGTGTCAACACCCACCCTACATGTCCCTACCCCCTTCAGACAACTTGGTTAAGATCTGCACCAAGTCCTCCCCACAGATCAAAGATCAGAGTACATACATTTCAATATAAGGAAACGCCTATCTCAAAATACATTTGATATACATGTATCTTATTCTACAAAGTTTTGATTTTACAGCAAATGTCCAGAGAATGGATGTTCAACAGGGCTTTACTTTATACAGTATGTACAAGTCTGTGATCAATGGATTGTATCCACAGTATATGTATAAATGTATGGGCATTTATTTTAGTTCGTTATTTATTTATGGCCCTTCTTACAATA